>NC_136609.1:4090331-4690331 GCF_910589615.1 Taurulus bubalis
AGATTTTAGTGAAAATACAATCATTCATTGACTAATCATTTGAGTTGTGGGTTTGTATTCAAATAACCGCTACGGATGACAATGCCGAAGTCAGTAAGAAGTCCACGTGTGTAATCTTTGACGGCTTGCACTTCAGGATGGTTGAGATTCAGGACGACGGTGAAAAGAAGTTGGATGATATTGTCAAAAATATTTTTTTGAAAGAAAATCTTCAAAAGTCCAAATTGTTAGTTCAGACTTTTATAAAATGATAAATCCTCTGCTGTCATCAAATCAGCAGTTCTCCTGTGTGTGTGATGGCTCGTGCTGTCCTGTGCTCAGCTGACAGCTGATCCCTCCCTTCATCAGCCTCACAGAGGCCACGCCCCCTCACACAGGCCACGCCCCTCTGCTGGTGCTGCGAGGACTGCTGGTTCTGTGTTTGGAGATGAATCGGTCTGCGTGAGGTTGTTAGACGTGGAGCCCAGAACCCCGACTGGGCCTTGATCTTCTGCTGCTCCACGTCTGACACCCGGCGGAGCCGTGAAGAGGATTAAAGATTAAAGAGCAGACGAGGTGAACTCAGGACGAGACGCTTACGCAACACTGCAGACGCAATCCAGACTTTTGGTGTAATCATTTCTGACAACACAGTGCAGTGTGAGGCGCCTTAACGCACTGTGTGTGCGTATGTGTGTGTTGTCACTGTGTGTGTGTGTGTGTGTGTGTGTGTCACTGTGTGTGTGTCCGATGACTCATGGCAGTGCGGGTCGTCCACCTGTGAATCAGAAGTAGAAGTGATCGCAGCTTGAGGATTAACCCGAATAAACTCCTGCGTGCTGAGTCATTGTTGTGGAGCTTTTCTTCCACTTCTTTAAATGATGGACCGCTGTGACACATTACACATAACACTCTGTATTTTAAGAGATGGAAAGCAGTCGGGATTAAAAGATGGATTCTAATAACTTCTCAAGCATCGTGCTCTGTGTAGGAGTCGAGACAAAAGCCCAAATCAGCAGAGTTCACCCTGCCGGTGTCAAGAAGTCATAATAAATCAACAAGGAAGCTAAAATCAAACTGTGGCTTCTCTGTCAGCCAGAATCACATCACAGCAGACGGCTCTGTTGCTTGTTTTCTGTGTCAGTGCGTCAGACGGGGGCCAGCAGGGGCCACGCTGCAACACGAGGGTGGGACCAGACCTCTGGGTGCTGCTGCAGGGAGACAAGGTGACTTTCCCTCTGCGGTCAGTGGACCCGTGAGGACCTCACAACAGACACTGAAGTATCCGCGTGTTGCATCATCACTGACAGGCAGATACTGCATGGTGCTGCTTCTAAACAATGTGATGCTTTGCATTGTGGGATTGTGGCTCCTCTTGTCATATATGCAGTATGCATGTGTGAGTATGTTCAATATGTTCAATGTGTGCAGGCAGAGAAACAACACCTAGAAACTACTGACCCAGAGTCTGTCTGAGGTGGACTTGAGTGCAGGCGTAGCTAGTCAGCTCTTTTAGTGAGTATCCTATGTGTATGTTAGTTACCGTAAAATGCGGGTTATAAGGGGCAGTCTTTTATAAGCCGCATCTACTAAATAAATACAAAAAGTCTATTTAATCATAAACAAGCCGCTGCGGTTTAAAAGCCGCTGTGGCTGCTGCCCGAGTTGGGCGTTGAGCCAGGGATGGTCCCGCTACCTTCGGTGGTTGTCGGGGAGCTAGCTGCTGCAGAGCTGTGAACTCAAACAGTGCAGCCACAAATCTTCGCTAGATCCCCGGTCGCTAACTCCCCGCTCGCTAGCTCCCCACTAGATCGCCGGGTTAGGACCTCTGCCTCTAGGACCCCTACCATCAGACCTGTTTTCCATCCCACCTCCTCGCGTGGATTTTGTACCTTATGTCGCTGCAACTGCTGCGAAATTTAGAATCAGAAAAATCCACAAATTTGCCGCACCAATATTTAAGCCGCATGGGTCAATGTTGAGAAAAACTAGGGGGTGGAAGTAGCGGCTTATAACCCGCATTTTACGGTAGTTAACATGTAAGTGTGTAATATATCTCGTCCATGTCTGTTCTGTGCGTTCTTGGTCAGAAAGCCAGCGGTTAGCAGGTGTCCATCCATCTTCAACAAGCTATAAAAGCCTCACACCACATGTGTCTCACACCTCCAGCCCGTGACTATCAGTGTCTGTTCTGCAACACCTCAAGGAGACAAGCCAAGCCTTCGTTCTCCCTCCTCCTCCTCGGCTGACACAGACATGACCGGCAGCCGCTCCGAGCAGACGGGCCACTGAGCCAGAGCTCACGTCCACCTTGTTGCTGAGGAGAGGAGGACAACAAGGCCATGTGGAGTTGTGTTGCTGTGTGTGAACTTTGACCTTCAACCTAAAGCCAAGCTGAGGCTTGTTGTTCTTCACGTGTGATTCAAGTCGTCCCATAACACCTATTGAATCACTCCAAACCCTTCTGGATAGGGTTGGGTACCGAAAACCTATACGACCGGTGCCTACGAGACCGAAACGCAACGCAGATTTCGGTGCTTCCTTTTGGTGCCTGAGCCGATTGAAATACTTTTGTTACCCTACTCTGATGACTCCGTCCTGGCAGCAGGCAACGATAGCCTATTGTTTGTATAGCTACAGTAGCTAGCTAGCCATCAACCTTTTAACAGAGAACACTCTTTATATATAGTGTACTTCAAACAGTTAATATATTGTTCAATTTGAAGAAGAAAAAATTGCCTTACCAATAAAAAAAGCCTTTCTTTAATATCGTAGTTGTTTGCTTTAAAAAAAAAATCAGTTTAGGTCTAGGGACCAGTATTGTTTTAAAAGTATCGCTTTAGCACCGGTATTGGGAAAAACCCAAACGATACCCATCCCTATGGACGGGTCACTAGGTCTGGCCCAGTGGGGGGAAAGCCAGACTCCATCAGGACCCATCTCTTCATGGCTTCAGCTCCCAGCACCTCTAAAGTATACGCTCCATCTCAGTTACTTCATCAATACTCAAACAGTCGGGGCTTTAAGGAGAGGGACGTGTCTGAAATGCTTCTTGGCTTCCTGAAATCTGGTCAGAAGAGAGAGAACGATGGGCTGGCAGCAGCTGGAAGGGGCATGTGAGGGAAGACTGATGAAGAAGTGAAACGCTCTTCTCTCAATGGGACGGCTGCTTCAGAAAGAAAGAAACATTAGAATGTGGTGGAGTAATTGGGGGTCATTGGTGTGGTCACTGCTGCTTTAACAGAGAGACCCGGCATCAGCGCTGACTGCTGGACACCTGTGTTCCAGGCTCCTGGTCTGGGATCAGGGCCTCATTATCTAATGCTACCATAATCTCACTGATTCACCAGTTTGTGATTAAATCAAAAAGCTTGTTTGATGAGCAGAGAGAGCGTGCAGTGGAGGTTCTGACTCATTTATGCCACCGTGTGGGATTGGAACTCAGGGTTATCTTCATTGGCATTAGTTCTGACAAACTGGTGGCACTGAAGCCGAACAGCTCTAATTCCTCTCTGGGGTGACGCTCTGTGGCGATAAACTCTCAGGCTGCTCTCTTCACTTCTTATTCCTGTCCTGTCTTTACCTGCACTTCCTTCTCTTCCCTTTGACAGCTGAATCGACACTCTTTAACATCAACCGTTGCTGAGATTAATAGCCCAAAGGAGGATTCTACCACCATATTTGTAGTGTTGTCCATCATTCCTGTTTGGGAATACAAGTGTATCATTAGATGAATGAATAAATGAATGAATATCTACTTTATTAATCCCCAAGGGGAAATTTCGTGTCGAGTAGCAGCCATTTACACAGAAAATAAGATAAGATATAAAAACAACAGGGATGAAAGATATATAAGATATATACAATAATAATACTAATAAAACTAAAGATAAAAATAACAATAAAATAAAATAGCTGGATGAAAGAAAGAAAAACAGAGTATTAATTTAGGAATTAAATTAACTTAAACAGTGCAAGAGTGCAAGTACAAGTGCAAGAGTGCAAGTATGTATGTGCATATTAAGTGTGTGAGGTGGAAATCAAAATAACAGCAACAACAAACAATAGGAGAGTGCAAAAATACAAATAATGTATGTAATATAATATGTTAAGTGTAGATAACCATAAACATGTACAGTGGTTAATCCACAGAGCATCTGGCAAGCAGTGACTTGTTGTAAAGTCGTATTGCCGTCGGCAGGAATGTTTTCCTGTAGCGGTCCTTGTTGCAGCGGAGCGCGATGAATCTCTTGGAGAAAGTGCTCCGCTGACCCTGCAGTAGGTGGTAGAGAGGGTGGTCCAGGTTGTCCAATATGGACAAAAGTTTCTTCAGCGTCCTCCTCTCCACTACCTGCTCCAGAAACTCCTGCTTGCTAGATATGTCCTGTGAGGGATTATTAGCAACTTTTCATGTTTGTTCTTATTCACTTCGAATTCTTTTCATGGCTCCCAATTATAGGTACACTAATCGGTTAAATCAGCCGGATTTAACTGAGTAGTTCTTCTTCCTGGCTTATTTATTTGAGCTCCAGCAGCATCTTTCCATTGACATAGGGGCCCCAGGTCCTCAGACTGCCAGAGGGCCTCCGAGCTTTAGGTGGCACGCGGTGCGTTGTTTAACCTTCAAAGTGCACGGCACAAGCTGACCACCTCTAAATGCTCATAGCGTGAGATAACCACTAGGGCTCTCCAGAGGCCGACCACAAGGGCCCCTGGGCCCATCTGTGCTTATGGTGTGAGGGCCTTGCCTTTGGTGTTTAGAGATCCAGACCAGGTCTTCCTCTCTGCTGCAGGCTCGAGGCTCCATGAACACGCCTGAATGTCTGACCACGTGGTGGTTGTTGAGGTGTATTATGGATAATGTAGGCCCCAGATTCTGACAAAGAAGACAAATGTGTGGAATAAAAAGACTAAAATCAATCTGATCCTTCTGAACTGTACATGTGAGTCTGACTGATGGATCACTAGAGCTTTCTTATGACACGGGGTTTGATATTGCTTTTCTTTGGTTTTGATATATCTGAAAATGTAAAAATAACAATGAAATGAACGGAAATCTAATATTTTTTAAAGAATGTTTCACCGCACTAAAACAATAGGATTGAAGTCTTGTGGCACCCTGCTTGACTATGTTGTAGTGATGTCATCATAGTCTCAGATCTCAGCTCAATATCATCAGAAGTGATAGAAATGATGAATAAATCGATGACCATAAGTTGTAAAAAACAGCATTATCCAAAAAGCAATCTTCCCATTAGAGTTGAATATGTATTGTGTATCAGTGAGCCTGCAGATCGATGTGTGGTGATGGTGAAGGTCACAGGAATGCGACCCGGCTAGTGCACAGTGTCCCCCCGGGGGCCCGCCCATTTTCCCCTTTCATTTTCATCTCAATGTCAATAAAGCCCGGCAGTGAGAGTGGGAGCGTAAATGGCATCTGGTTAATGTGTTGCCGTGTGTGTGTCAGCAAAGTGAACCCTCGGTCGGCCGCCTCCATCAAGACAGACATTTCCCAATACAGCAAGAGACAGCCAATCGAACGGCCCGCGTGCCGGCGTAACTCAACAGCGCTCTGGGGACTCGTTCAGCAGAGCGGCTGCACAGATAAAAGCTGCCGACATGAAGGAAGCATCCTAAAGGGACAGAGACACGGAGAGGGCTTCATGACGAGACCTTTTTTCTGAAGGGCAGCCCACAGGAGGATGGAAGTACCCACAGTTAGACCTGTATGACGGTCTCTGCAGGAGAGGAGTTGGAGTAGCAGCAGCGGCATGCTACGGACATATTTACACCGATAAGAATCAATATCTCTTTAAGTGTACTCCATATTCAGAATTTGATCACTGCTTTTCCATGACTCAAAACAAGTTATTGTACCTCTCTGAACAGCTGCTGGTCGACCGATGCCTTCCTCAGTTATTGTGACTTTAATTAATCTGAAAATAGCTTTAAAAAACCACAGTGACAATAACAGACTCACTAACGGTATACTAAGCTCTCCTGGGCTCTGAGAGGTGAAGTTACTGGTTTTGTCAGCATTTAACTGGGACCCAGCGTGGAACTAACAATAATTAGTTTTTATTCCAGAGAGATAAGATAATTTTATGGGAAACAAAGTAAATACATTAAATTTATTTAAAAGAGCTACAGCTTCAGTTCCCCTTTGCACTGCTTTGTCACTAACGCACAAATATGTTTACCCCGTCAGTAATCAATACCAAGATCTTTCATATTTTATTCAAGTATGTTTCTGTACTTTTAATTTGACTGAATGCTGCTTCAAAGCTTTCTCACTGCCAGAATAACAACCTGGGAGAGAATACAGAATTATTAATAGACTTTAATTAATAGAAAATCAGCGATCTCTATTTCATTTGGCTGATGTTACGATGCATTTTTATGATTTGACCAACAGACTAAGTAATTTATCAAATGAAAATACCAACATATTTCGATGTATTAATGGTTCTACCATAAACGTGAGGATTTCCTTGTTTTTAGAATACTGTGGACTCAAACTATTGGCTAAACGAAATAATATGCCGTTTAAATAAGGTGCTCGCTTCCAGTTATGATCACATAGCTCACAAAATGTATTGTGTGATATCATTATAATAAAGAATAAACAGGATTTATTATCCCCAGAATTCTGAACGTTTGAACATCACGTTCATATTGACCCGTTTGTTATTTACCAAAGAGAAGAAAGTAAATGCAAGTGGAGCCAACACTCCAAGAATAGCAAAGTCATCATCGTCATCATCACTTTGGTGTGGTAATGAGCGCTGCAGACTGGAGCAATGACCCACAGGTGCTTTGCCAACCTGAAAAATTATTGCCATAATTTGACCTTTCAAACACTTGAATACCTTCAGGTGGCAACATGAGTGCTGGGATGAGATCAGATGAGCTCTCCTGGTGTAAAAATAGCTCAGCTGACAGCGTCGTGTCAGACGGAGCAGAAAACTTCAAATGTTTGAATCTCTGCCGGTGCAGAAAGCCCTTCAGAGACGTCCAGGAGGCAACTTGAGTGGAGGCCATCCCTGTGTTGGCCAAAAGACCACAATGCATCTGGCTTGTTAGAATGCAGACAACATAATATCTGGACCAAGACCTCCTTTTCCATGAATTCTCGTCGTGCTGGAAGCGGCCGGTGTTACGGATTAACAGGCGGCCCTGTTAACTGGCGATGTTAACTGGCGATGTTAACTGCCGTTTTTTTGCCGAAAGTTGGCAGTTAACATCCCCAGTTAACAGGCGTGCCTTTCTTTGGGGACAATTTGCGGTTGAAAAAACGTAATAAATCGCAATATATCGCAATACTCAAAGTATCGTGATAATATGGCAGTATCGTGATAATATGGCAGTATCGTGATAATATCGTATCTGGACTTAAGTATTGCAGTGTCGTAATAATATCGTATCTGGACTTGAGTATCGTGAGAATATCGTGGGACCTCTGGTGATTCCCATACCTAGTGATTGGTCAATACCACAAGGACTACGAACAGTTTGCTGCCAACACCAAAATCAATCCCATAAGCCGGACAAAAAGTGAATAATAATAATAATAATAATAATAATAATAATAATAATAATAATAATAATAATAATAAGCATGTTTTACTCAAGGGACATGAACCATCAGCCCCTGTAACTGTATGGGGAGCAGTTTACAATCCAAATACACCAAACTGCTATTGTGTATACACTGGATCAGACCTGATGCTGAACTATATTAAAGGCATCGGGCATCTGCCATGACCCATAGTTCATTTGAGTAAATGCATCTGGATGTGCGACATGAGGGGAGTGCCCCTTTAAGCCCAGTGTCCTCGTGGAAAGGTTAAGCAGTGAGAGGTGACGTTAACACTCTGGAACAGGAGCCCACTCCCCTGGGAGGTTTGAACACACATAAGATCTGGTTTAAACCTTTAAGACCACGGGCGTGATGTGTGTCTTTGTGTCCTCCTCATCTATTCCTTTGGAGTCTCATTATCTGCGCCTCCAGCTTCAGTCACACTCCTCCGTCAGCCTCCGCACCGCTCCGACCTCATGGAGGGGTTTCCTCCCATCAGACGAAGAGGGAGAAGGTCTCTGCAGGCACCTCCCCCCAGAGTTACCAGCACCTGCCTAAACTATGGGGTCGGTTTTCCTTTTTCACATGCTGATCTGTGATGAAACATTTAGCACGGGAGGAAAATGTTTACGGGCCATTGAAAAGACAACATTCATGAATAAGTGACTTGAATGAAACACAAAGGTCTCTCATTGGAAGATGGCATGGAGGGGAGGTCGGGTTTGAAATAGATTCATGAACAACGCAACCTCGAGCGATTAGAAATGCTGACTTTGGTTTCTAGCCGACCTGTCTCGTCCTTGTCAGTCCCATGAACGGCTCCACCCCCATCCCATCAACCCCCGCTCTAAATCTGCCTCTTCCCTCTCTGAATAATATGCAAATGCATGAAAGTAGGTTACAGACATCCCCTCCTGTTTGCTTCTCATCCGTCTGTGCGGTGGGATTTGGAAAAAGGAAAGAAAGGTACACTCTCCAGGCTCCGCTGCTTCTCTTCTTCTGCACACACCTGGATCACATCTGGGCATTTGGTTTCCTGACGGCGTGTCCCAGTAGAGCTCCCAATAGAGCTCCCAGTAGAGCTCCCAGTAGAGCTCCCAGCTTCACCAGCCAGGGGCATCTATCAGAGCGAGGCTGAGGCTGAAGCCTGTAGAGGACAGTAAAGGTCAACGGGAAGCAGCTCGGTTCAGGAGGAGGCTGCTGCTCTCAGAGTGCTGCTGGACAGATGCACTGGACATTGGTTCGGGTCCCTTATGGAACCAAACGTCAAGTTGAACTCTTTGACCTTTTGACGTACCTGCATATTCTGCTTGAGTAACAGTTACTGATTTAACCCAAATAACACTGTTTGACTGAATCTAAACAAGTAGGTTTGTAGCGTAAGTGAACCTACAATCTAGTAAACCTACATTGGACATTTGGATATTTTAGAAAGGAGACTATGAATATAAGGAGTATGAAAAGGTCCCATGGTCTTTGACATGTCCAACGCCGGCTGGTGTGGTCTGGCAAGGTGCTGCTGTGGTTACATGCACTTCCTGGTAGATCTCTTTGTAATGGACACTGTGATTGTACCAGTGTTATGCACTGTACTGGGCCCATTGGCTGCAGAGTGTGTCAGAGTGTGTCAGAAGCATTGTGGGTATTCCCCAGTTATGTCGTCAAAGAGCCATCTGCTGGCCGGCTTCAGTAAACCAGAGCTTCTGTTCCTGCACCGTCTCCTCACAAACACTTGAACAGGGTCCATACAGTAGATGGAGATTACATAAGGATTAGCATATTTATCTCAGATTTCTCCCAATGTAAGAAGTACTTATTCACATTTATAGACATAGATAAATACATATATAATATATACTATATACACCATGCATGTATATGTATCCAGTCTTCTGTAATATCAATTCTTGTATTAAACAATTGATTTGGTTCGCCCTAAATCATAAAGTATCCTCAGAGGGCTTTACAATCTGTACACATGACATCATCTGTACAGGAACGATCTTCAAGGGGATAAAAAGGAAAGAAACCTCCGGGAGAGCAACAGAGGAGGATCCCTCTATCAGGATGGACGTGTCCTTTATCATTATTATTATTATGATTATTATAGTGCGCTGTGGGTATTTAGTGCGCTGTGGACAGCCTCTGATCTCAGTAAGCATCTTAATGAGCAACGTTTGGGGCGATGTAATATTCAGGAGGCTTAACCCGCTGCTCTGGTCTCAGACATCATGGCCCTCCACGGTCCAAATGTGGAGATTTTGCTCAAGTGATTATATGTATATGAAAACCAAGAGATAATCCAGATATGATAATCAGAATAAGGTTTAGATGCAGATTACCGTCGCATGGACTGCAGCACTAAAGAGATCCCGTTCAGACAACACTCCATGGATACGCCTGTGCTTTGAATATTCATTGTAGAAGGTATATGTTCACATTTCAGATGGACTGTGATGTTGTTAAAGACCGATCCCTGGCCGGTATACTTGATACCAGCTCCCTCCAGAGAGGTGGATGCTCTGCGGGCACCGAGGACTCGTCCAGTTCACACACTTGACTGCAGATGCATTTCTGGCTCCACTTTGCCGTCTTCTGGCGCAGCTGTGGGCCGGCAAGCTGCTGGACCACAGCTGCTGACATGAGAGTGAAGGAGAAGAAAACACTGCACCGGGTGCTGGATGGACGAGGTGAAAATGAGCAGAAGCAGTAAACGCAGAGTGGAAGAATTGAGCCGCTGCGTTGTGTGTTGTGAGTGTGTGTGTGTGTGTGTGTGTGTGTGTGTGTGTTTGTGTGTGTGTGTAATGGACGGTAAAAGCTGTGTTTCCTCTGCCGTTCAGCTCCTGCTGCTGCTCTTCACCTCCCTGTCCAAACACATTTCTGTTCACGCGTTGTGTTTCCTTTGGCTCAGCAGCCGGTCTTCATCACCACGCGGTCTTTATCGTGCTCTTTGATTTCTTTCAGAGTAGAGCCCCGTGTTAGTGACGGGGAGGTGTGTTGTTTCAGGCTGATGCAGGAAGTCATGCTCCAGGTGTTAGCTTTTAATAGCATTTAACTGGGACCCAGCATGGAACTAACGATAGTTAGTTTTTATTCCAGAGAGATAAGATCCTCTTAAGGGAAACAAAGTAAATACAATTAATTCAAAAGGTTTATTCGGAGGGAACAAAATATAATACAGAACTTTGAGGGAAAATAGGCACAAAAAAAACTGATTGCGGCTTAATCGTTAAATTAATAAATGAAAACAAACAGAGGAGTTTATTGGATCCCATTATTGGGGCCTATTCAAAATTATTAAATGTTTTGTCACAACAAATTAATCATGACCCTATTTAATAACTTCAACAAGAGAGGTCTTTTATTATGCACTCGGAAATATACAATTATGTTGTATAGAATTATTAAACTAAATGATCGAAAAGTCTTGAAAGAAATCTTAAATTACATTTTTTTTATTGATTTATGTCGCCAAATCATCTTTCATATTCTAATAATTATATTAATTATGTTAATAATAATTAGGCTTTTGTTTGGAGAAGAATGACCTATGTGATATCTGATCCATTGTGATTATTTCCTTCACAATTAAACATAATGTTAAAATATTCACAAAACAAAAAAGCAGAGTCAAATCATAATGTGCAGAAGACTTATGGAATTAAATAATACCATAAATCTTCTTAATCTTTAACATAATATTAATTGTGTTAAGAACATGATTTATGACCTATTTTTTATTTTAAAATTTAAATAGCATATGTTCAGCTATGAAGCCTTATAAAAAAAGATTGTGCGCTCATACATAATCAGAATGCATTATTAAAATAATCACAACACATAAAGCATTTTATAATGACTCTTAAATTCAAGTCTCATACTTCTTAATGAACACTGGTCATTCACTGACCTGTATTATAACTGTAGTATATTTTCCACAGTTGTGATACACTATAAGCCTCTCATAATGCATGATTATGAGTTATGATATTTTGTATATAGGTCAATGACATGACATGCATATTTTTGTGTCCGAATCCATTATTTCCTTTAAATAATGTTTTATCAATTCATGACATATATTATTTAATTATATAAAACCTATTCAGTTTAAATATATTTTCAGTTCATTCAAATAATATATATTATTTTATGTTTTGGGATCTGAAACCCTGAAAATGTCAGGTAGTGTAACTGTCCCAGCAAATGATCAGACTATAAAAACTATAAAATAATGTATTCATCATAATAAATTTTAAATAAACTACGGCATGCTTCTATTGTTGAAACATTTGAAATAAAATAAATGTTTACAAACACCAATAGTTTTAAGCTGTTGAAATAATAATAAAAAACGTTTGTTCTCAAATGTCAACCGTACAAATTCTACTTTTATTTTGAAGTGGAGTGCAGAGGAGTTAACAGACTTTTATTTTGAAGGAGGGCAGAGGAGTTAACAGACTTTTGCATCATCAAGAGGACCTCAACTGCCATCTGTGGCTGAGTGAGCAGATTTGTAGATCTCTCTAAAAATATTGATTAAAATATCTACTTTTAACTTAAGTTAAATATATTATACACGTTTAAACCATTGTCATGATAATATTGAATATTCTTTTACTATTTAAGAAGCCACTGTCAAGTCAAGAGAAATCAGCTCGACGCAGGGAGATAACATTGTCAGGTCACATTGATAAACGTCAGGTGGTGCAGCCAGATAAACTGCAATATAAAGCAATAAATAATAGGTTAAAGTGAAGAAATGGTTGCTGAATATGATGTGAAGAACTATTGTGTTGAATGTACACAACCATAAAACAACAAGGTGTTAGGCACTGTAGACTCCAAGGGATAATTTCCAAAAGTTTCTGTTTGAAAAAAATGCTAGGAAAATATATATATTTTTACAAATATGTGCACTTGACAATTTTTAGCCTATGAAGTTAAAAAATACTGTTAAAAACTATTTAAAACAAAAACAACAACTGAGACTTGTTAAAGCACAATGTTCTAGATCAGTGGTCCCCAACCTTTTTTGAGCCACGGACCGGTTTTGCGTCATATGTAATACATATGACGTAATACATATGACGTAATAAATATGACGTAAATGATACGACCGGCATAAAGACAATTATAAAGTGCATAAAGATACAACTCACCAATACGCTGCTTTAGTGGAGCCCTGAGCTTGTTTCTCCCATCTCGTGGTGACGGGAGAAAAAGACCGACGTGTGTTTATGTCCAGTCTACTGACTCTACTCCGTAACTTAAACCTTTATGTGCACTCTGTCACTTCACTAAAACCTGGGTAATGAAATTCCTGAGGTATAGACAGATACGATACATTACAAGCTGGTTATACGTCACTATAAGTAAACATAAATCTGAATCTAAAATGGCATGCTTTGATATGTGTAATGACTATTGTTATAAAGCCTTATGGTTATTACTATGATAAAACAATGCTATAAACATATTATAACTCATCAGTATGTTTACAGTGTATGACAGAGTCAGAGCAGTATTTTGTTGTCTTGTATCTGTAATCTTGTAGTCTTGTATCTGTAATCTTGTAGTCTTGTATCTGTAATCTTGTAGTCTTGTATCTTGTAGTCTTGTATCTGTAATCTTGTATCTGTAGTCTTGCATCTTGTAGTCTTGTAGTCTTGTATCTGTAGTCTTGTATCTGTCGTCTTGTATCTGTAGTCTTGTATCTTGTTGTCTTGTTCTGCTCGTGTTACTGAAGTAGAAGTTGGAACAAAGGAACACAGCTTGGTCTTCTAGCTCACCTCTCTTACCAGCCACTTTGAACTGGAGAGGTTCCCAGTGCCGCTATACACCTTCATGACACCTGACCTCTGACCCTCTCCTCACAGAGAGGTCACAGTCAGACCAGCCCAGAGTCCTGATGCCAGGTTGGGTCACCCTGAGGCCTGGCTCCAGGAGATCCTCTGTCGACTGTAGCTCAGGGGAATGAGTGGTCGTCCCAAAACCGCAAGGAACCCCGTTCGATCCCCAGTCCCCCCATAGCTCATATGTCGAAGTGTCCCTGAGCAAGACCCCCCAGCTGCTCCCTGGGCGCCTCAAAGGGCTGCCCACTGCTCCTTAACCAGGGATGGGTCAAATGCAGAGAAGAATTTCCCCAAGGGGACTAATTAAGTCCATCTTTCATTTGTTCGCATCTGAGATGCTGCTTAAAAAAGAGACGTTCACCCTCAGAGACATCAGAAAGTCTCTTCTTTAACTTGATCAAACTGAATGAACTGATTCAATGAAAGGATTCCGATCCGTGTCACCGTGAGACTGACACCAGAAGCTCCTTTGAGTAATTCTAATCTCTGAATATGACCTCTACCTGTCAGCACAGGAGCCACACCGTCAGATCATGTGACTGGTTCTCTCCTCTTCTGTACTGAATTACTGGAATCTTCTTCTTGCTAATGACGAGCTCCTTCAGCTGGGATGTTAAGAGGCATGGAGGAGTGGGAGGAGAGGAGTTCAGTGAGATGTAGAGGACAGCGGCTCCACCTACAGGCCGCTCTCTGTAGCCTCAGTTTTTACTGCTCAGCCTTCAGACTACAGAAACAAACTGCAGCCATCATAATAACAACATGTTTTCTTCCTTTCAGAATACTGCTGAAGTCCTTCCAGAAGAAGACATAAACCAGGTTGGTTGACTCTGCATGTCTTCTTCTTTTTGACTCCATGTTTATGTTTAGATGGATTATTAAAGAGACCCTCAAGCAAACCAGTGTTGTAATCCCACCGAGTTATCGGGCCCTCACAAGCTGGCGGATAATAATCGAAGCATCAGAGGTATTCTGACTTTCAGCCCAACTCCCAAAACACAGGATCCTACATTTCCCATAATGCATCTTATGCTTACGTCCTCTGCATAATAAAAGTCAAACTTCATGTCATCAAGTAAAGGACAGAGGTTTTCGTTATACCGAGCCCAAGCCAAGAAACTGCTGATGACATCATTATGACATCATGATCGAGGGTCATTTCCTCAGACTCGACAAAGCGACAGAGAACGGTTTTAACGGCTAAACAGAACTCCTCGTGGCTCCTCATTATAAATATGTAAAATCATAAAACCATGAGTCAGGTCAGGACTCATTTAAAGATCGATAAGGTCTCGGAGGTCGGGGAGGAGCACCAGACCTTCAGCATATTGTGTATGTATTGTGGTTCAGAATCCAGGAGAGGTGACCAGAGTAGGAAGAGAAGGTTCTCCAGGGTCACGTTGTGATGGACTGTAGCTCGCCTGGGAGCTTGAGATCTGAAGATCCAGGGCCTGAGGTCCCGAAAGGAAACCTGTCCAGAAGCATGGAGATGGGACCCTGCCGGTCTGACTGACACCACGAGCTCTGAGGTTAAATAGACACGGATGTGAGAGGACTGTGTAAAGGCTTCTATATGTTTATTCTGGACCGTGTCATGTGACGTGTCCACAGGATCCTTCATCTCCACGTTTCCTATTCATCGTCTGGAACCAGCCGTGCAATGCATTGTGGTCATGCCGCGTTGCTTTTCGAGAGATGGACTGTCACTTTGGCTGCTCCTCTTTGCATAAAGTTATGCTTTAGGCTACTTTATGCAAATGAGGGTGGGCCAGCTCAAGTCCCCGCCCCTCACGTGTCCAATGCTGGGATATCTCCTGTGGACACGTAGCGCACAGTGTATTGATTATTGCAAGGACTCCTGGTTCTCTCTCATTGCAGACCTTTTGTCTGGTCTGTAACTATTCACATGAATGATGAGGCTGTGCAGCATAATAACAGGACAGAATGCAGCATTTATTCATCTCATTAGTTCCTCCTGTGCCTCTGCTCCTCATGTCTGCTGAGGGAAGAGTGTGTTTCCTCAAGAGGGTGCTAAAAGTTTAATATTCATTTAACTTGCAATCATCGTCATCATCATAAACCTGTGGAATTGAGAAACAGCGCTGCTCGTATCTCCTGGTGTGGCGTTGTAATGTGACTGTAGCCCACCAGGGGGCAGTGCTGACACGTCATCATAACCCTTTCATTGAACATGTCATCATTCTACTGTTTATAAAGCCTGTCGTCCACAAATGTCCAGCTCACATTGTTTTCTGATTTCTGAACCACTCACAAAGAAATGTAACATTATACGACTCAGTTGAAGTGAGAGCAGGTGGGACATTTCATCATACAATACAACGTCTAACATTCTCATGTTCATAGTAACGCATTATTATGTTCTGCATATAAAAAAAGTCCACTGGGTCATATTGTTTTTTTTTTGACACCACCACTAAGAGGCGCCACGCCCAAGCTGAAGTGATGTTCTCAGACTTGGGGAAGCTCTTGGCCTCACTGGTTTGATGTGTTTATAGCATGTAACATGTATGTCCACTGGGGGCAGCAAAATAAATAACTGACACCTTGTTAGGTTTTACATTCATATGAAAACTATCTATCTTATTCAGTCTTTAGCTGCAGACTCTTTTATTGAAATCAGCTGCTGCTGGAAACAAAGCTGATGAGTTTTAAGAGACTAAAGCAAAAGAGTGAAGTTGTGGGTCGTGAACCTAAAACAACAAGTAAGGAAGACTAAACATTTCTTCAGAGCTGAGAGGAGCTGCAGGATTATGATCCATTCTTGATTTAAAAATGTTGATGTTTGCAGCTTTTAAAAAAAAGTTGGGTCCATGTTTATTGTAGCCTGTATATGTTTCAACTTCTGTATTTAGTCAACAACTGACTGTCAAATGAAATAAAGAACGTTCAATTGCGTAATATCTCAACAATATTCTTTATCAGTTTCAAATTGAACTGGATGAATTATAAATACTACATACTCAAGTAGTTTTAAATAAAAAAGGGCTGGATTAAAAAAAATACATAACATTGTAGAACTCTTAAAATAAAGTTCTTTAAATAGAAAAATGTAATGAACTGATTTGTCATTCAATAATAAGCTTTGCAGTGTAATATTCATTTCTTTCAGGTGTGAAGTGATGTCCCCCAAAAAAGCTACAATTTTCATCTTCTAAAAGGACTAAATTGTATGCAGGGACTTTTATTAATGAACATAGAGAGGTTTTAACCTGCCTGTCAGAGTGAACATACAGTCGCTCCATCCTTGGCTGAAGGCTCTGGTCTCGACATGTGAAATCTCTTCTCTGACTCACGTACTCGGTCTCTCGCTCCGTCTCTCCCGTGTGTGTTTATCACAACGCTGATTCAATTCATTTTGTATAATAACCTGGACCCGTCCGCCTGTTGATACCATGACATATATAAAGAGCAACAAAGTCCTCTTTCAGTGGAAGTTGGGGTAGATGGGTCAAACAAACACAGGACTTTTACCCAGGACACCGCCATTCCTGTTTTGTATGAAATGAAAAGTCAACGTCAATTTCATTTTACTTTTGTCACATAACGTGCGTACTTAACGAACGACACATACACAAGTCACGTAACAAACATACTTATTTCAAACCAAGATCTTTCCCTAACCCTGTTGTTGCCTTAAATTCAAGTTTTTTGGTTTTAAACCACAAAGTTATGTTTGACTTTCCCATCGTGATGGATGCAGTTTGTCACGTCTAAAGCATTATAGTAGTAGTGATGACATTCAACATGGGTAGGGTGTGTTGGCGATGCTTTGGGTCCAGGAAGGCAGCTCTGAGTTCTCTGTGATTCTCTGAGAGCGTTCCGTCCTGCTGGACCTTCTCTGTGGACGTGTGACCCTGCTCGTGTTTGATTGGCCAACACGGGTTGAGCTCTTTAGCTCTATTACCCAGCCTTCTGTCACGGGCTCATTGACATGGATGTGTGAGCTGGGTTGTGTTCTCCACCCGGTGTTGAGTCACTGTGGTCGTGCTATGAGAGCAAAGCCTTGTCATGTTTGGTATGAGCATAACACCTGTTACAGTAGCAGGTGAGGAAGTTGTTCGTGCTTTTTGATCCTCAGTGTTTCCAGTAATGGATTTGCTCTTTTCCTCCGGTGTTTAGACCTTTGGCGGCTCCTCTAAACACTCCACTCCTGTATTGTCAGATGCATATTCAAAAGGCACTTTTTGGGTATTTTTTTCAAGAGTGCCTGCGTGCCAAGTTCATCACAGACCAGAGTATGGATGAGAGAGGGGGAGGGGGAGAGAGAGGAGAGGGAAGCCAGAGAGAGACAGAGGAGGAGGAGGAGGAGACCAGCCCATCTATCTGACAGCCATTCACCACAAAGAGCCGATGTGCCAGCAGCTCTCTGCTGCTTCATGGTACACCGGCTGCTCTAAAGTTGTGGAGGCTCTGAGTCTGCACTCAGCATCAGGCTGATCGAGAGGAGCCACCAAAGAGGACCCGGGTCATGGCTCTGCTGCTGGACTCCACGGCCCCCGGCTGCCTGGTCCGCAGGTGCAAGAGGAGGAGGAAGAAACGCTGCGAGCGCAAAGGTACCCTGCTGCTCTGGGCTGGTTGTGAGCGTGAGAGGAGGCTGGAGCAGCGCCGCTGCGTGTGTTTGTGTGGCGTGGTCGTCATCGTGGACGCTGCTGTCCTCTCTACATCCATAGCTGGTTATGGTTATGAAACTATCATACATCTCATTCATCATCTCACTGCTTTCTGCTTATCTTTCTTTTATTTATTTTAGCGCAATAGGAATCAACTTTATTGTGGAAATAGCACAAGATAATGTGTGTCAAGTTATGCATTATCAATGCATCAGAGCATCATCAATACTTATTGTACTGGAGGTCTGAACATCAAAACCAAAAGGGTCAAACAATGCAATTTTAGTATTTGTCAATAATTTCCTGATGCCATAGTTATTATATGCAAACCATAATAAACAAGTCAAATAACAAAGAGTAAACCAAAGGGACAATGAAGTACCTTCATTTTAGAGCCAGACAGATTCTGGATTTTTTTTGAGACAATACCAATGTTTTAGTCAAAAGGAAGATGACGTCTGTATTTTATTTTTTAATACAGACCCTTTCAGAATATAACTTAAGCTTTTCTGACCAGTTCATTTGTTCACAGTAGACGTTGACTTCTTACAATCTGCATTGAACTGTTCTGCATGTATATGAAATAAACACCAGTTATGTCTTTGTCTTATGTCTTCCAGAGCCACATGGAACACTTGATGAATTACATATTTGATATATAATCATTTAAATGACAAAAAATACATATTGATGTAAAAACAACATGTCAGACTTTGCAGAAGTTGTTTATATCAGAGCACGTCATGTGTCCCAGTAATATTCAGTAATACATTGTGAGCAATATCTCCTTCACATTAATGGAAGTTCCAACTGAAAGCATGTTTTTGATCACAAAGTATTCAATGTTACATAATTTTGTAAATAAAACATGACGAGTCATAAAAACGTCTCCACAGACGAGCTGAGAACCTCCTGCAGTGAAGGCTCTTCAAGGTCTGACCCTGTAAGCATTGCACCCTGGGAATTAGTTTGGGCCTGACGAGAGAAGGTGCAGTTAAAAAAGTCTCATAAGTAGTTACGTAACTCTTAATAAAACACAATGAACAATTAAAGGTGATTACTATCTGCATCTCTATCTGTGACTCTAAAGTACAGCTCACATATCATCACTAATTATCATCACTGAGCATTTTTAAAAGGAAATACATGTGTTGATTCCTAAGAGCTGTTTCACACAACATGTAAGCTTGTGGCTCATAAATCCAGAGTGATTTATATCTGCTTCTCGATCTAGGCCTCTAATTGTCGAGTGAATAATCTTGGTCAAGGAGGAGTAAAGATGATTGATCAGCATACTTGCCACCCTACAGACATCGCAGCCTAATTAATGCAGATTAATCAGCCTGAGATGTGAACACATCCATAATGTTCACGTCCTGCTCGTTGGGCATCTGGAGAATGTTCTCCGGGAGCTAGCAGGTACCTGCTCTATCTCCATCTACAGTTATCCATGTAGCATCACATGCAGTACCTCATGATGTTCTAACTCAATGCTCTTTAATACGTTCACAATTTGTTCATGAATTCATTCCATGCAGACGTATGAGGAGAACTTGACTCGGTCCTGAGCTGCACTCTGATGAATGCTTCCTCTCAAAGGGCTGAAGGTGTACTTGCATTATTATGCTATTATGTATCATCAGAGGCATAAACCGGTCTTAAAATGACAGCATCGTTTATCGAAGTTATTTCTGGGACAATATGTTTTCCAACATAATTATTGATCGTCACAGGCCGACTCACGTGAAGAAGGGATTAGAGATGGATCAGGATTTAGCAGCTGATCGATCAGAGAAACGCTCCTAATAATAATAATTAAAACCTAGAATACTGTCTGGTCGCCCTCCACTGACAAGTGTGAAAGTTCTAAGAGATGATTGAAATATCTTGAGAATAATTATCTTCCAGTTTTTATGAAACCATTATAGTTTTAAAGGGAAACGTATAATGTTTTAACATTTCAAACTGACAGGATCAAGGTGAAGGGAAATTAACATATTTTACTTCTCTGTAGGATTAAAGGCTATAATACTAATGGTTAATTGATGAGTTAAAGTGAAGTTACGTAACAAAAGTAAGGTCAAATAGGTCCACATGGACGTGGTCTTATATGGGACACTGACAGCGGCCTGCTGGGTGAAAGTCTGACAGGCAGCGTGGATATTTTACTTTTCTACATTTATTTGAGAGCTTTAATCACTAATTACTATGTTAATTGTTTGTTTTCATACAAAAACACGTGAAGTGCTCATAAAACATAATTTATTGTAAAATCAAACTATTTAGATCATTTCAGTTATTTGAATGCAGAAACATTTCATGGTTTCTGATTCACAAAAGAGGATTTAATTCAGAAATAAATCAGCAGATGCATCCAGAATAACAATACTTATCGTTCAATAGTTCCCTCTGCGCTCCAGCAGTAACATTCTTCTTCTGAAGGAATGCAGTAATAATAATGATAATTAAAGCTGCGAGCAGCTGTGAGCAGGTCCTCGCTTATCCCGGCACATTTGGGGTAGTCGGCATGTCGCCGGCATGTCGCCGACTCGCCCGGTTCAATCAGTACACACCGGTTTCAAGTATAAACATCTCATACCAGTCTCTGCTTTTGGCAGGTGACAAGATTGATCATTCACATTGATGTTGACAATTGAAGTTGACGGTTGATTGTTCAGGTTGATTGTTCACATTGATGTTGAAGGTGCAGCAGACGAAGCTACTTGCATCTCATGGTGACTAACTTGACTAATGGTGTTAAGAAAATGACATTGGCAAAATGCCTGCTGAGTAAATTATTTGCCCAAAATTGCTGCCCATACAGGAAGAGTGTTATTGTGCATGAAGAGAATGCAACATACACTTGGCATCATGTTTCTCTACATGAAGAGTAGAGCAGGTCATGTAAATTAGATGTAAATCCGATGCCGTTTGGCTGATTTACTTTTGCCAGTAGGTGGCGCTATGACAATCTGAACATTTGTCATGTACATCTCCTCAGGCATGGACCAGTATCATGCATGAGGAGTATTGGGGTAATAGCATCATGTATGGAGGAGTTACAACAGCTTTCTCTCATATAGCGGTTAACTCTAAGTAGTCTTTGGGTCCCCGTCACGTCAAGGCCGTTGAGTGAAAACGTTGCGAGCGCACAAGCCATACTCCTGAGGGTCTTGATATCACTTTAGAACAGAATTTAAGTTTATTGTATGAAATTTGTAGGAGGAGTAGTATTTTGCGAAAATGCAAATATATGCTAAAATTAGCATAAATGGGCCGAAAAATGGCAAATTGACCGAAGTACTGTAGCGCCCCCTATTGTTCAAATCAAACGCCTGATTTATTGCAAGTTAGGGGATGCGATGTGCACATATACCCCAAGTTTGGAGTCGTTTGTCCAAATAGTTTTAATGTTATGAGTGTTTAAAAACAAGACACGCCCCTAAGAGGTTGATTGCTCGATATCCTCAACGCAATGAGATATCCAAGCAATTTCAATGCAGTATTGATGATCCAGCTCCAATAATGATACGTACCACGTTTGGTATGAAACGGAGCAAGCGTTTAGGAATAAACTACAATAATGTGTTTTTCACAACATCCAAGATGGCGGAAAATATTCATAGGCGGACTTTATGGGTCTGAGAGGCTTTTTTGTAGAGCAGGTGGAGATGGACATGTGTGAATTTTTTCAAGTCAAAAAAACATTCTGGCCAACTTGTAGGGGGCGCTAGAGAGTCATTTTTTGGAACTTTTTTTCCCGGCTTTGATACATCCCTATTTTCACTAGGCCTGACAAGTGTTCCAAATTTGGTGAGTTTTTGAATATGACAAGTCCCCCAAAAAGCAGTCCAAAGTGGAAAAATAAGGATCAGAATAATGAAAAATACTCCTTTGTATTTCAATAGGGTCCTCTCAGGACTGACGCTCGGACCCTAACAAGTCAAAGGGGACACTTTTCTGCAAGAGTACATTTACTTTAATACTTGAAGTACAATTACATATGTTTAACATTTTGATTGAAGGAATTTTACTACCAACATGATTGATGATGTTTTTTCTTTAAAGTACCTTTACTTAAATAAAGGATATGAATATCTCCTCCACCATTGTTTATATACAATAATATTGGTCAGGAAGCATATTTCTTACAGACCGTTTGTTCTTCACCAAAACCTTTGCACTCCTCTCAGTGTTGATAAATTTTGTCAAATGAATGATTACTAATAAAATGCTCTTTGCAGAAGCATTATCTTCCTGGCTGGTGAATGTCTCTTTGTGTGTTTAGTCTTCTTCAACATGTGCTCGTCCTCCCAGAGCCGTCCTGCTTCGTTTGCTCCCTTCATGGTTGCAAACGTCTGCTAATACTTTCACTAACTGCAAAAGACAAGTACACTTAATGCTCACATTCATTCAAATTCCAGCCCTCGCCACAAAAAGCCAAAGCAGCAGGTGGACTGCGGTTTTTCATTTTTTTTATCCCACTCGGGAATATTGCATTTAACTTAACTGTTACCACGGGAGCGTGGTAAACAGTATTAATGTGCACAAACAGAATGTGCACACTTTGCATGTGGGGCGCGTGAGGCGCACGTCCTCTCCGGGTCCCTGCTAAGCGGGGTGTTGTGAGATGAACTGAAGTGTGAGTTTAATCTACTGGGAGCAAAAGTGAATTCCAGACGAGGTTTAAGCCGATGTGCTCCGTGAGGCGTGTTCGCTAAGGGATGTGTCTGTCGGCCCGAAACCACCGCCGCAGATCTGTGTCTGGAAGCAGCCGGCGCTCTGCGGCGTGGAGGAGGCGACGCAGACCTGCAGCTCTGCTGATAACCCAGCCTCTCCTCGAGGATCAGGGCTGTGAGCTCACCTGTATTTAAACTCATCGTTTCATAAAAGCAGCCCATTTACGCGCTCCTGTCATGTGTCAAATCAACAGGATATAATTCATTAAAATGAACAATACTAAAGTATCTGCAGATACATGTTCCTGTTTCCTCTGATGATTCCTACTAATCTGGTTCCATGACATCAGAAGAACCCTTCCTGCTGTTCACTGGTGGAAGAAGCATTTAGATTATCTGCTTAAGGATGAACTATATTTCTCATATTTCTGTCTAAGTGACGGATGAGGACAACATGTTTTGAGGTAGAAAGCTTCAAATGGCAGCAATGTGATCATGTCAGTGCAACTCCACGTGTCAATTCGCTCAGAGCGCTCACGTTGATGTTCTTAGTGTCTGACAGCATTATGGAACAGAGAAAAAGCTTTTCCTTTACCGGGATCCTGTCTGTTTGGTATTGTGTTGAACCAAGTCTCACTAATCGTCTGAATACTCAGCCATGACCTCTTCTACAGCACTAATCTCTGCTCTGTGTCTCCAACACAACAACACAACAACACAACAGCAACTCATCTCTCTCCAAGTCTCCCTCACATTTCCATCGCTGTCTTCCGGCAACAAGTCACATGACACAATACCAGCCAGACTAGGTTCATTAAGCTGAGAGTATGGAGGTAACTGGGAAGCATCAGAGACAAACCTCTCAGGCTTCAGTAGACGGCACCAACCTTCCACCTCCACCTGCTGTCCATCAGCTCCTTGTCTCGCTAATCCTGATGCCGTGGGGTGTGAAATTCAACATCAGCACTGAGCTTCCCCTCTCTCTCTGGGAGATAGCGGAGGACCCGGCCCAGCCTTGACCGGGGTGAAGGGAACAGTGATAGCCATCTGTTGTGAGCGGCGAGGCCAGTGATGCAGAGAGAATGAGGTGGAGGAGGGTCAGTGATGCGACGGGAACCTGCAATCTCTCATGCCGACCTTTAGAGACCTTATGAAAAATTGTAAAAGTCAAAAATAAGCTCAAGCAAAAATCAAAGCCTGTCACCACAGATCAGCTGGTCTGAGGCTGGCTTTGGGACTAGAAGGTCAGGAAGTCAGCGCTCTGGCTGTAGAACTGTCGCATAAGATCTCCTGTGTGTCCTGTAGGCTTCTGAAGAGCCAACGTTAAGCTCAGAGGGGAGAGGTGGAGCGTGGGCGGAGCCTCGTGGCTGACACACGCCCATTTAGCTCAAAGCTACCGAGCGAGCTAAGGCTAGCACGCTAGCAAGAAGCTAGTTTGCGCTGCTCTGTGTTGCTAGCTGGCTAAGCTAACCCTGTGGTTGCCGGTTGTTCCTGGTTGTCTCAGAAGGGTACGTCACAACAACAGAGCAATGTGAGCGGTCAGCTGCTTCCAGTTGTTTCCAACATTAACTACCTCCAAAAGGCAACTATATTTTGTAATATGAGCCTCATCTCAACAAACTGATTCCTGCACATGTTTGCAGAATCTGTCGGCAGTACGTTTTTGGGAGATTTCTGGTTTCCGTTGGTATTCCGAATAATATTGGCAAATCACGGTCGAGCATGGGTTGGTTGAACGCAGGTAAATGCAGGTCTGTTTACGCCATCATTCATATTCATGCAACTAATGTGTTTATGATTGAATTACTTACTAGAGCACAGTGAAAATAATACTCTCTTACAAGAAGTCCTGCATTCATGATGTTACTGAGGTAAAAATATTAGCGTCAAAATACACATACAGTACCACAAGTTAAAGTATGCTCATTATGTAGAAGGCTCATTTCAAGTTAACACAGAAACGAGCACGCATATGACCTTCATATGCATACAATTACATATCCTTCATAATAATATCCCTTATTAATTATCATATCTCTTATGCATTGTAATGTACACATACACATTTCTGTATCTTACATGTACAAGTCTAAATTTGACAAACTACACTTTTAAAACCCTACAATGTACCAAACCATATATTTCACTTTTTGTGTTCAATATATCGAAATACAGCATTTTGGGCTTTTTTAAACAAAAATGGTGAAAAGCTGTTTTAAAAGAACGGTGAGAAGTTGTATTTAGAAAAGCATCAGTATCTGGGTTTGGTCTGGTCTCTATTGTCTTTGATGTGTGTGAAAGTCACAGTTGCTGTAATCACGGACCTGCAGAAGTCCCTATAATAAGGACATCTAGAAATAAATACATGCAAGTGAGTTTCTAATTGGCTTTTGACATGTGACTGTGCGCATGTGACAGACTTCAGACAGCTGGTGACAGCAGCGCCACACGATGAGAGATAATGTCAAACTGACCACATAGGTCTAATCATTTGAATATCTGTATAATTCAGACTCACTCATCACACGTCTGTGCTCTGAGAGAATGATTAGTACCGTGACCTTGAACTCAATACGTGAGCTTTATTTCCTGGAGGACTCCTGTGGTTGTTGGCCCTGAGGCCTCACTTACAACGCCACCCAAGCCTTCTCTCCCCGTATGGAAGGAGATAATCCTCTTAATTGCTTTACCTTCAGGAAGGCTGCCACTTCTCCTCGGCCACCAGTGGAGAGGCACCACAGCGGCTTGAATAGTTTGCTGTCAGCAGCACGAATGTGTTTGGAAGCCCTGTTGGTTAAGTGAGTCGCATTAGCGTGTGGAATTGATACCGCATTGACCCGGCCCCTCCAGCTACCGACTGGGCCACGCAGCAAATTAAAGCCGTCATAAAGATTTCACAGAGTCCCTGTGAAAATGTGAGTGAGATGGCTGCAGCCCGCGAGTGTCCTTGGGAAGCGGAGAGGAATTTCTGTCCTGCAGTCCAGCAGCGGTGGAACAACAGCTCAGAGAGAGAGAGAGCCATGAAGACACACAACGTCAACATCTCTGCTGCTGCATGATGTTGTGACATCCTGGGAGGGGGAAGTTATGATGATGAGAATCATTTGATTCAACTTCATGATGAAGCTTAGAGCTATTCGGGACACGTCTGTGGGATTGAGCACCTTTGCTGTTCTGATAGCTGATTGGTTGACGGTGACATCACATCCCCACGTTATGAAAGCTATCCTGAAGTTATTGATATCTTCTTCTGCTGAGTCGGTCAACGCTCACATCAGAGTGACTACCACCCCACTAACGAGAGGGAGGTCCCTCCATTCCTATGACACTTAAGGCTTCCATTACACATTTAAAGGATTCTAATAAAAGTAAAAAGTTTGACAACAAACCTCGGCCTCCTCTACTACATTGTTTTCCCATTTATGTTGTGTTGTATCGCTGCCTGCATTGTGTTCAGAGACGATATGAGGCTGTACACTCCAGGCCTCCGGTCATATTCATCTATGTTCTTGTGTGATTGAATGCGATGGTTTTGCAGTTGCATTAGGCAGATTCTGTTATGATTTCCTTGTAACCTGCTGCAAATGTCACATTTCCATCGAGCTGCGGTTGCCCGTGAGAATGGAAGTACGTGTGGAAGAGAAGGATCTGGAGAGGCACAGGTTAATAAGAGTTCTGTTTGGCCCTGCCGAGCTGGAAAGGTCAGGCGGGATCTTGTCGCATCGAGCAGATTCCCTGAAACATCTTCATGTTGGGATCGTCTTGTTCAAAGTAAAAATGTCCCCTTTTTGTATTGAGTTAAATTACATTTACTCTTTGGTACAATACCCATCTGGTACCTGATGCATAGCAGTTACATTAGTGAGAGTTTGCTCCATCCAGTGTCTGTAACCACAATAGTTTTAGACACAAACAACATTGTGACTGTATGATGCAGCCAAACCTCCAATGTCTCCTCGGTCCTCTCCTCCTCCTCCCCCTCCTCCAGCTCATCACCTGTCCTTGGCCTCTCAATATGTCACACCCCGGCCCGTCAGGGTCCTATTTCTGCACGTCTCAAAATGTCATTTCATGGTGAGAAAATGGAGTTTGTGTGTGAGGAAAGCATTGTGCTGCCGGCAATGTTCAAGAAAGTGTATTTTTTTGTGCATCCGATGTTTGAGGCCACCGCTTCCCCTCCCGGCTGTCTGCATCTCCTCCAGGTCGATCCATCTGCATTAGGCTACTGAAGGAGTTCTCTGACAGCTGTTTGCAGTTGTTCTCCCTCTCGGGCTATGATGGTAACTCGCCTGGAGTGCCAGAAAAAGGCTCCCAAATCCATTTATCTCTATCAGCTCAGTCGCTAGTTACCATTGATGGCTGGTGTCCAAACTCTGTGTTCTTGTTGATGGGTTTGCTGCACGAGAGGCAAACACCCCGAGCTGGTGTTTCTGACATGTCTACATGTAGAGTGTATTATTTATGCATTCCCCGCAGCAATGAGCCACAAAGCCATGCCAGAAGGGCAAGCCATTATCCACTTAATGAGACCAATTGATTTGGCATCATGCCAATTAACAGTGGATCATTTACCAAAGATCCTGTCAGTTTTCAGATGGATTTCTTCACCAGGCAGCTATTAGTTTCCATTTTATTTAGGTCAACCATGAAAACCGCTTCTAATATAATATATTGTTGGAGCCATATTGTAGTTTGCTTGTTTTATTTTATCTTTAAGGGAAAAACAAGGTGACCAAAATTTAAAGTAAAATAATATCTATCTCTAAGCCGACAGCCTCACAGCTAACAGCGCTAAAAGCGCTAACAGTGCTAACAACAGCAAGACCAGAGTGGGAACAAATTAGCCTCGCCCTAAAGCACACGCCGCTTTATGGTCTATTTCTTTTTTTAAGTGGGACCATTTTCATAAACTTTCATTCAATCAGACTTAACTTTGAAACCAGAGGAGTCGCCCCCTGCAGGCCAGGAGACAGAATGCAGGTTTAAGACTCTTTGAATTGGCTTCACTTTTCAGAACCGGAGGTCGACAACTGTGAAATAGGAATTTGCTTCAAAGAAAAGCTCAATTTAACCAAATGATATTTGGCATCATACTTCTTTTCATTATTGGAAAGTTGCACATGTGCTTGCACATAAACTTCATATTCACTGTAAAATCAGATGAGTAAAGTCAACTCAAATAGTTTAAGGAAACCGATTGCCTTGAACCATTCAAGTTAAATAACTCAAATCCTTTTAGTGGAAAAAATGCTTTAATGGAGTACTCCTAACTCAAGTATTTATTGTTAAATAAATTACTAGTACTAACTCCATTCTTTGTATTGAATTTAAAACATATTTACTATTTAAACATATTTGTAATGTTTGTATGAACTCAGATGGAACGAATTTATTAGAACCAATATGATTATTTGACCAAAACATTACACATAGGGCTGTGCGGTATACCGTATGAATTTTTCATATACCGCATGGCCATAACAACTGTTGTCACTCTTCAAGCAGGCAGCCACCTTTATTTTTTCACCACTGAGGGTGCAGCAGTCGGAGCTACTTACGTGTCATGGTTGTAACTTTAGTCATGGTTAAAACTTTATAACAACAATCAATAACCCACAACTAATGCTCTTTAACAGGGTAAAACACCACGACACAACAGTTTGTGACACAAACTATTTGTAACGCTAATAATTGTGCTGAACTGCATGCTGGGTAGACTCGCCCACTTCACAACAAGCAGAAACTCCGTCGCAGGAAGAGACAGACCCTTCCGGTCTGCTGGTTACAATAACGGTGTTATTGGATAGTACAGTGCATATTCCTCGATAACTTTTGAAAAATCAAATAAAAAAAACGCAGAAAAATTTACATTTACAGACACCTGTCTTAACGACAGATCAAGGATCAGTTAAGTTTTCGAACACATCCACTGTCTACAAAATCAATTTAGATCAAATGAGTTAATACAACTCATTGGAATTGATACACATAACTTGAAAGTCTACCAGAAGTTGATCAAACTCAAAATGACTGAGTCATTATGACTGCAGTTCACTTTCGAGTTCATGTTAGTGTATCACTCAAGTAACTACGACGTTCTATGCCATTTAAGTTGGGTTAGCTTACTTCTTTTATTAAGATGAGCTGGTATGTTTTACAGTGTTGTTTCACATGTCCAGCTGACCTGCAGAGATGTGTCTTTATAGCAATCGATTGGAATTGATTAGATGGAAGAGTATCAATTGAACACTGTCTCTACTTTTACTATAATAAACACAAAATGACATAGTTGTTGTCGGGAACCACAGACTCCATAGAATAGAGCATTATTATTTCCACAGCACACTGCATGTTCTTCCATCCTTCTGGTAAGCAATTCAGCATTTTATGCTTTATTTGAGGCATTTAGGGTTCTGGTATGTGTATGGATAGATGTGTGCCTTGTGATGGATGGGTGAGGCTGGTGTGTACTAGGGATAGCCTCCAGCCTCCCATGACCCTTATAGGATGATAAATACATGTATTTTCACCACATCTACGTTTGGTCCTCACTTGGTTTTAACTTCCAGTAACATGAAGTATATTCTATATCATTGTGTATTTTCTCTTGTTCCTAACCTTGTTTAAATGCACACAGCCTCAGCCTTCACTGTGTAATGTTGTGGTTAGTGTGCTGTGATGTATGATCTGAGGCGGCGGTGTGTCGGAGCGTGGCGGTAGGCAGTGTAAATAAAGTTTTATTTATTTTGTCCTGTCCTGTCTGATAAACTTATTCTCCATGCGACATGGATGGGAGACCACAGATTCCTTTAATATACACGCCACCTTCCATTCTTCCGGCGGTTTCTCCTCCACAATCTCATTGTCTTTCCAATTTGTTGATGGCGCTTTGTATCATTGCTCAACATGTAATATATATAAATGTTCCATACACACTGCCATTGAACAGGTCTGAACATCCTGCCACCAAAGCTTGTTTGGGTACAATCAGAAGACTAGGGGGCGATTTCCGATAGCCGATGGGTTCCAAGATGGAGTTTCTTGATTTGCACTAGAAGGTTAGTCTAGGGTTAGCACTGTTGGAACATCAGCTGAACTAATCACAGTTTAAACCTCTTCAATCAGAGAGACTCAGTCCATGCAGTTCATTAATACAAGTAATTAAAGTTCAGCAGTATACTCCCTTCATGTACCATTGTGGGGACAACCACTAAAGAGACGTTTGAATCATTTCATCATTTCTTCAAAACTATTTCAAAATGTAAATAATACAGTTGGTGTCTGAATGATTCTGTTTGTATTCTGTTCATTTAAAACAGCAGTGTGTGAGGCCGGATCAGATACGTACGCTCTGGAGCGAACACGCCACCATGTGTGGTTCAGACAGTCAGTAATGAGGTAAACAAGGTTTTGGAATGAGCATGGTACAAAATTCAAACGCTCAAAAGGTTCTGTGACGAGCGTGGCTGATAACTACATTTGTTGACATTTCACTTTCTCTGAGTTCATTTTCGTCCTCCATTATCTTGAGAACGGCGCCCTAAACCCTGTTCTAGTTCCACCCGCCTCACACAATGGAGCCCGAGAAGCTGATAACATTGTCATGTCTCATGTTAGAGCCTCACAGCTGAGTGGCAGCGGGGCATGAGGCCGTATCTCCAACAGAGCAGCGATTACAGACAAGTGAAGCCTCTCCCGCTCTGCCCTTCTTCCAGAGGGAACACAATTAACCATTTATTTGGGTCTAATTGAGGTCTTCTCTCTTGTAGATGAATTTAGAAAAACATTCTGAACCAAAAATTCCTCTCAATGCATTTCCTACAGATACAAAAACAAACGTAGCATCTCGGCATTTCATGGATTACTCTCAACTCTGACATAATTATTGCAGACATAAAGGTGCAATAATTGTATTTCTCCACTATGTTGCCAGAGTTAGCTCATGGATTTAGTTTCATGTGGACTGGCGGCCTTCTGGCCAATGCGTTCTGCCTCACGGTCGGATTACCTGCTGCAGCCTCTCGTCTCAACTCATCTCCTGTCTGCCAGTCTGAGGAAACAGTAATCTCAGCTTGGATTCATAAACTATAACTGGTGACATAGAGTAAAGAATGGGAGTCGATCACATCTTTTACACAAGTAAAAGTCCAAACTAGAATACATATATGCTCACATAAATATATGCCTTTTTTTGTGCTTTCGGTCTAAAGTACCTTCATCAGAGCAGACTAAAATAGAAGGTTACAGTGTTAACATACTCTGTTATAAATGAAAGTATTAGCATTCATTTCAGATGAATTCTTCATCAGGAGGTCATCTTCACTCAACAAGTCCTCGTACTCCCATGAATCAATACCAAAGCCACTGATGTGACATAGCATAAATATTAACATCAACCATAAATATGACTCAAGAGGACTCGAAAGTGACTCGAGAGAGCTCCCCAAGTTATGAAAATATACATTTTCATATCTCAGGCTTGATGCCACACATGATTGGCGAACCTTTCTGGAAAGCTATGACCTATGGAATCCATCAATACCATCATATCCCTTGTCAGACAAAGCCTCAGCAAGATATCAACCACATTCCAGCCAAAACACTGAAACATGACTTACTTATGGATAAACAATACTTGCTTGGTATGTTTTGGTGCATCTGCTTGAGCAGAGCCCCTCTGTTGTGGAACCAGAGGCGTTCAAGGTCCAGGAAGAAAGTTAGGGCATTTTAGCTGACCTAAACCTATGGTTCACGAAATGTGCACTAAATGAATTACAAAAAAAGCTTTAAATTCACTTAATCAAAGTCAAACTTTGCAGAGATACTGTTAACACAGTGCATTTATATAGTATATACTTGTATCTGTTTACTTTTAGTTGACACTGTTAGAATTGATTGAGTCTATTTAGCCTACCCTCATTGATATAGATGAGGTGGACACAATAATAGACATACATATATAAGTCTGTCAATTTATAAATATATGACATAGTTCCATATGCTTGAGGATATTAAATGAACTTTGTACATGCAACAAGCTGAGCTCATGCATAATGTAAAAGAACATCTAGTGTGGGACACACTACATCACTGGATTTGAGACAATTATTTTATGTTGTCCAATTTGACCTTGCAATTGAGTTAGCACCACATAATCTAATCTTAATCGCTCATATTCTATAGGTCAGTGACTAGGAGTATAGATTGTATTTTTTGTTGTTGAATCATGAATTAATTTGTTTTTTTTGCATGTACTGTTGTTCTTTCCTGTGTGTACCGAGTATAGAGCCCGAGCCTGAGTTCATGCAAATTGGTCACGTAGTGAAGCAGTGAGTTTTCCTCTCGTCCATGCCCATTCAAGAAGAGCGGCCAGGGTGGGTCTAAACACCGACAACCTCTCTCTGCTGCTCTGATCAGAGGAGTGAAACTCCGCCTCCGCCATCTCTGGAAATCAACAGTGATTATTACGTGATTTCTGCCGGCCTCCGTTTGTTTACTCATGTCCAGAGATGACACGCTGAGTGACAGTTTCCTGATTAGACCGAAGGAAATAACGGCACCTCAGCGTGTCTTATCAGGCTGAGAGACGAGAACCTCTGTCTGACAGGAGGAGCTCAGGGCAAGGCGGAGAACAGGGCTAGCTGAAGGGGAGATGAGCTGGATGATGAGTTGTGACATATGAGCGAGGAGGTGTTGGGGGAACCGGTTTGGGTTGGTTCAAACAGGCAAATGTCAATGACAGATGTGTTATAAAATGCCTAAAAGCTTTGTAGAGACTTCTACACGTTAGTGGCACGCTGAGTGATTGTTCTACTTTGTGTCATTACACTCTTAAAGCTGAATATCAAGGTAGGAAGTATCCCATCATCATATCCTGCTTCTGATACTGATACTGTAGAGAGAAAAACATCATAACACTTTAAAAACCCACCTATTTTTAGGCCCTTCCTTCGAAAATGTCATACCCAAACTAAAAAGGGTGTATCTCTGCAACCACTATGGCTATTTGAATAATTGGGGTGTCATGATAAAAGGTGCACGTGAAGTTTTGTTCAGATGTGTACATGTGTCTATATGTTACTGGTTAAGAGTAAATGAAGATGAGAGAAAAAATAAAAATGTTTCAGGTCCGCCTATAAGAAAATCACTTTTAGGATGATTATTTCTTTGAAATGATGCAGCTGTAAGGTCCAACTCTAACCCAAATCATAGCACTATATGTGAACATTCTCTAACCCAACTCATATTACAATATATGAACATTCTCTCTGCAAAGGTTGACTTTGATAAAGTGAAGCAGAATAAAGTTAGAGAGAGTTTAGTACCGAGAACATTTTAGGGTTTTAAAAAGGTTTTAACGTAAGGTTAATGAAATCAATCAAAAGAAAGTTTCTAAATTCACAAGCTGTAGAAATAATGCTGATGACAGATGCATTTAATGGAAGAAAACAGTCAAGGTGCATCGTGGGAAATAAAGGTGCCAGGTTCTTACCGCGAAGAAGAATATGTTTAATATTCTGTTTTGTTTAATCATGAGTCAGACAATGTTATCGGAGTACAATGCTGTCTCAGTCGAGTACTCTTTTAATTAAGCCCCTGATATTGAAAGATTATTCATAGTTTTGTGTGTGCAGGCTAATAGATCTCATGGAACTGTTGAAACTGATGAGGCCGATGCCATCAGTAGTCACATGACATCACATTCTTATCTTTAATTAGCGCACACACGACTGCCATTAAACGAGATACCTGCGTCTCCATGACGCCTCGATGTCCTTGTGAGTCTACATGGACCCTGAAGTCGACATGGACCCTGAATAGCGCCCACCTCTGGTCCGTTTAGGGAAGAGATCGTAGAGGACGGACGTGTCAAACTAAAACTGAAACTTGTCACAAATATTCTCAAACTAACCAAAACCACGATTTATTTGGCAAAGACTCTGGCCCAATCCCAATGTCCCCCCTAAACCATCAAACCCTGAACCCTCAGGGACTTACTGACATCACAGGCTAAGGGGTTGAGTGTGAGAGGCTTTAGGGCTTGATGGTGTCTATTTACTTGATGGTGTCTATTTACTCATTTTGTCAAAATGAAATGTTTGATGAATGTTATAAATATAATTTCTGCTTGCATTTCTCTGATTTCATGTGATTTCATGTGTTTTTATGTTCCATCTTTAATCCCTAATGTTGTAGTGTAAAGGTTTGCTTACCTTTTTTTTTTTTACGTCTCCATTCTTCCATTGGGAACTGCGTGTTTAACGTCACATTGCTATGAACTGTTTGTAATTCCCTTAGGCAAAGTCTGCATCGAATGCTGACTTACGGAAAGGGTTCATAAAGGGCTCAAAATGTCTGAGAGACTCAAGCACTCTACGATTTGACAATGGGACAGAACTAAACCCTCAAGGACTTCGTCGGAGCCTCAAAGTCCGTGAGTCCGTAAGGGTGGAGATTGGGATTGGGCCACTGTCTGCATGTAGCGAGCGTCATGTGACCTATGACCTTTCCTTCCTTCAAAGCGTGCACATCAGCTTGACTGGCGACTGGTTCATGTCTTCACCTCTCATCTCCTGAACGTTGTGAAATACAATACAAAGCTTTCCTTTTTAAACATTCAGAGTGTTATATGGAATGAATAAAGCGCTGTTAGAATATGAGGGTCAGTCATATGTATCAGTCTCAAATGGCTGTGCAGGCTTCTCTGGTGCTGCCTGCTGAATTTTAATGCTAATGTTCCAACAGGAACTCTGTTTCACCTGCCAGTCCCTGTTCTCCTTCTGTGCTGAGTTGGTTAGCAGCTATCTGTCTGCTGCTGTGTGTTCATGGAAAACAAGTATTATTATTGTTTACCACTTTTCAAAAGGACACTGTGAAGTGCTACACCATGCAAACACAAAAAGAACAGCTAAATGCTAATGGCGGATGAGATATAAATGGGAAACAAAGGATAGAAGCTGAGAGAACAATAACAGCGTTTTTTATTCTGATCAACGTATAATTAAGTTCTTAGAATGTTCTAAATATGCACTATATTTTTGGGCTCCGTTATTTCATTCAACAAAAGGTTATACTTGTGTTTGTGTTAATGCGGTGAGATTCAGTCTCCCAGTGAATCCACATTGCCGACCTGTTCTATGCTTTTCTGCAGGCCGAGTGGGAGACCGGCCACCTCGACACCACCAGAGGCTGCTCACCACAGAGGGGGGCCCAGTCAAAAGCATGAGTGAGTCAATTCAACCATTCAAGTCTAACCAAGACATCAATATCACATCTGAACCAAAAGCATTGACAAAAACTTTTTCAGCTCCAAGTAAAAAATCTTCTTTCATTCTTGTGTTGAGTGTATGAGACATGCATACAGGTTTAGGAAATACAGAATCCTGAGCCTAAATATGTGTGGTGCATTGTATTTCTGGCGGACTGTCCTTGAAAATGTACCGCCGGATCCTTTTTGCCGGCTCAGAGGCCGGATCAGAGCTTAATCCCTGGGTCAGGGTGTATCTACTGTGAGATTTCAGTCCATTTTGATGGCAAATTCTAAGCTTGTCCCCTTGCTCTTAACAAAAAAGCTCCCAAAGCCTTCTGAGAGACATCTCTGAGATTGAAATGTAGGTCCATTTCAGCCTTGAAACAACCTGACCTGCATGATAAGCTTCAATTGGATTTTGTAGAAAAGATTCTATGGGACGTAAATATGCAGCGAGCACAACAAGTTGACACAAAGCTTTGCTTTCCTCTGACACCCGTCATGTGCCGCTTGTTGTTTCTGACCGCTGATTCCTGGGGAAAGGATGTATAGTTTGATAAGTTGGCTATTTATTTACAAAGATGATAGGATCAAGCCTTACCATGAGATGACATTCAGTTTTCAAGAGCGAGCGAATCTGGCAGTTTGTCAGGGAATGCTGAAAGGAGTCTGTGCTGGAACCTGAACCAAGAGACAATTCCATCGTTGTGATTGGGCAGCTGATGCTTTGCCCCGGAGCCGACGGGCTCTTTAAACTCTTCTTTATTTGTATTCACACAGCAGTAATCCGGCCCCTGTTCTGTGTAAGCCAAAGTGAAACCAGGCGGGAGAACATGTGGATTATGTCCGCCAGTGTAGGGAGAGTTGGTGGCAGGCGGATGATGGAAGTGTTCAAGGTTATTCAAAGGCTGTTTGTTCAGATTGTAAACAGCCAGAAAATAAATAAAATGTAGCACATTTTGCACTGGCATTACTACCGGACATGCAGAGACATACCATAGACATGCCAAGACATGCCGTAGACATGCCATAGACATGCCAAGACATTTCATAGACATGCCGAGACATGCCATAGACATGCCATAGACATGCCATTGACATGCCGAGACATGCCATAGACATGCCATAGACATGCCATTGACATGCCGAGACATGCCATAGATATGCCATAAACATGCATAGACATGCCGAGACATGTCATAGACCCATAGGCAGACCTCGGCCAATAGATCCATTTCTCCATCTTATGAAGAGACATTCGGTTTCTGCTGGTGACGGTTGCTGCTTGCTGAGCCACAGCATGGCTGTTTCAGTGAGGAACAATAACAATATGTAACAATATGCTCCCTCTTCCCCAACAGACCTATAATCATCTCCCCTTGTGTTGCTCAGGGCATTGTTTGCTATTGTGCTTCTCATGTTTGAGTTCAGTTCCCCTCCTCATGCTGGTTATTGACTTTGCCTCCAGTCGACTGGCGGTGACTGAACGCCGAGCACAACTCTGTCCTGGCTCGTTACTCTAAATAAGGAGGATGTGAGGAACATTATTTATTAATTTATAGAAAGCATACTTGGCTTATGATGACAATGGATATGAATGGGGTTCTTGTTCATTCTATTACATTTCGGAATTATTCCATAAGCCCTTATCAAATCTTTTCAAGTAGTTTATTTGGAGGGGATCTTAAAAACTATGTTTTTAATTTAGTGGAACTCAGTGGAAATATTAGTCTGCTTTATCGTTTTATTTTTCCTAACGTGACCTGAAGTTCAAATGGATGTTGCACTGCTCCAGGTCACAGAACGCAGAACACGCTGTAACAGCAGCAGTAGTCTGGACGAGTACTTGATGATCCAAAATGCTAAAAGCTCTCACTTCAACATGATGGACACGGGATACATATTTCAATGGGGACTTTGGGACTTTGGTGAAGTGTGTCTGAACTTTGGAATGTTTAAGTTCAGGCATTCAGACTTGTTTAGTCCATGTTTTACACGTTAGCATTTATTTATTTTCATCGTGTCATAAAGAGGTAAAGGAGTCTCAAAGAGTCTGTGAATGTAATATTCAGTAAGGGGTTGTTGGGTCTTGGAACCAGATCCAAAATGGAACCGGTTATTGAAACCCATCCCTATAGTTGGCACATAATTCCGTCAAATGACACACTGTAGGTTTTGCATGCACATACAAGGTACTATTTTGTATATAAACCCAAATGTATATTAATGCACAATAGCTGATGCTGTCTGAAATGGACATATTTAATCAATCAAATGCTAAAAGTTCATAACATTTCTCTGGTATTTTTCTTCAGGCTCAGTACAAGTTGACACCCTTTTTTGCACCCTCATCTTTCCCCACAACTCCTCTAAACCTGCTATTGATGGGATTGTTTTCTGTCCTGAGCACCGAAAGGAGTAACCTATCGAGCTTTTGCTGGAGGATGTTATAAATGAAAATTTACATAAAGTTCCATCAGCTTTGTTAACAGGGTCTGGTGATATGTGTTCCCAAAACACAAACATCGTCCTGAGGAAGACTTTAAAAAATACATTTTGTTCTATAGTTTGCTAACTTTAACTACTGCAACAGATAGTTTAAATTAATGTTTTGCTTCTCATTGTATTTAAGATGATACTTTGGTTAGAGGAGTATTACATGGAGACAGTTTGCATTGCTCAAACGTAATTCAATCAACATGTTTCCCATTGAGTTGAAAACAGATTAGTCCTAATTGTGTGTAACATTTTTCTGTCATAAATTAATGCATGTGTTTGGAATACACGTGTACCTACTTGTCAGCACATAACTATTGATTAAGGAACACACATCACTTGTTCAGTTGCAAAGAGAGGTAAAGGAATCTCTAAATTTTACATTTACAAGATCCTGCAACGAAGGCATTGTAAGTTACTCTTTCTGGGCACCGCAGGTTCATGCAGCACAGATGTTAAGGAAAATCGGAACTTGGACAACCTCTTCTCCAAAGAGGGGGTTGCAGCTGAGGCTGCTCAACTCCCCAATGGGAGTGCTGGGGGTGGGAGGAAACGTCCCTTAGAGGAGGGGAATAATGGGCATGCACATTCCAAGTACAGGCCCAAGAAGCGTAAGAAAGTACCCGGGCCCATTCTGCCTAAGAATGCCCTGATGCAGCTGAATGAGATCAAGCCAGGGCTGCAGTACAAACTGCTGTCTCAGACCGGGCCCGTCCATGCACCCGTCTTTGTGATGACTGTGGAGGTCAATGGGCAGCTCTTTGAGGGTTCCGGTCCAACCAAGAAGAAGGCCAAGCTGAACGCAGCGGAGAAGGCCCTGCGCTCCTTCGTCCAGTTCCCCAATGCGTCCGAAGCCCACATGGCCATGGGCCGGACTCTGTCTGTTCACACAGACTTCACCTCGGACCAGGCGGACTTCCCAGACATGCTCTTCAATGCCTTTGAGACGTCCACTCCTGCAGACGACCCGTTTTACCTTGCATCCAACAGTAACGGTTCCTTCAGCTCACTGGGAATAGAGTACCCGTTGCTACCCTCCCCTCTCCCAAACCTGGTCCAGCTCCCCTTGCCACCAGTCCCCTCCCCCTTCAGCTCCCCTACAAGCGGCAAGAATCCAGTCATGATCCTCAATGAGTTACGGCCAGGCCTCAAGTATGACTTTGTGTCAGAGAGCGGAGAGAGCCATGCCAAGAACTTTGTAATGTCCGTGTCGGCAGATGCTCAGAACTTCCAGGGTTCCGGGCGGAACAAGAAGCTGGCCAAGGCCCGGGCCGCCCAGGCTGCCCTGTCTGCTCTGTTTAACATGCAGCTGGATCAGGCTCCATCCAGTCAGCCGATACCCAACGAAGGACTGCAGCTTCACCTGCCACAGGTAAGCATGGACCAAGGTATTGGCTATTGAAAGGCCCCGTTATCTTCTTTCCTTTAACATTCATGTATTGTGTTGTTTAGAGATCAACGTGAGAAAGTGCACAGAGTTAATGATAGTCATTGCAGGGGTGTTACTTAAGGTATGATCATATGGGACTTCACCAGGAACTTTGTTCCCTTTCTTTTCAATTGTTCTGTGCTACTCATCATTTTCTTCTCTGCTGTACATCCCCTGGGTGCTACAAGTTAACAATATGCAATGCAATTTTTTTTTAAAGTTTAGTTCTAGTTTTCCTGAAGCATAATATGAATAGTAAGTAGAGACTGAAGAATGTTAGTGTAGTCAAACCCACATTATGTATCCATTTTAAAAGAGCAGGCCAACACATTGCCTCAGCTTGTACATGAGCTCCTCTGCTAACTCTGTAACCGGACCAGATGTTTGGTTATCAACCTGACGGGTTTATAACCATCAGACCATCTATTCCTGTTGTTGGACTGGAGTCATGTGATGGCATATGCTAATAATATGCCTATGTTGCATAATACTAGAAGAAGAAAAAGAGCAATTTTGTCCCACAACATCACTGTTTGTTTGAAAATGTGTTTTTTGTTTCTCTCCCCAAAAACATAAAACAACTGTGACATTATGTCTGAATTATCTTTCATGCTTTTAGCTTGTATAAAGTCCTCTTTTGTTTTGGATTACAAACATAATTCCAAAAACAATACAGACGGAGATGCAAAGGGCAAAAATATGTACATGTATGTACATGTATATGTATATATATATATACAGTACATACATATATATATATATATATATATATATATATATATATATATATATATATATGTAAATGTATATATATACACATATAAATATATATATCTATATATATATAAATGTGTTTTTACATGCGTATATATCTAAACAGTATATATGTATATACGTATATATCTATACAGTATATATGTAGGTGTATGTATGCATATATATGTATATATATAAAATCATAATTATTAGATTTATTGTTTTAATATTGGCACAAACCCATTTCACGATTGACCTTCAACATTACAGCACAAAGCAAAAGTGAGTTGTGCCAATAGTCCCCTATGACGATGATAAGCCTTCTGACAAACACCATAACCATAAAGTGGGTGTGGCCTGTTTGAATGTGAACTGCAAACACTTCCTGGTTGGATCCGAGTCGTTGAAACAAATATCCGTCTGCTGTGTCACCGCTTATGGCCAAGTTGACAAAGTCTGAATGAAGAGCTTCAGGAAAGACAAGTTCAATACGCGAGGAATCTATTTACACGTAAACTAATCCCTGCCTGTAATCCCTGCACGCTGATAGCACGGCTGCTATCTTAATTAGCATCACCCTCTGAGAGCTATTCAAACCCTGCTGCTCATCACACCAGCCTTCTCCTCCAGAGCGTCAGTGGAGCGGAGTTCTCTCTGTTTTAAGCTGCTCACATCATGCCTGTCATTCACACCAGGCAGCACTCCTAATTGAAATATTCAATAATAGTTTCAGTGCAGATAAGAAGAGCTTTCATTTTATTTTCATCACTCGTGGGCTTTGTTGTTTTCTCATATTCATATTACATCAAATCTGATGATGAGTCAGTCTTCAGGCTTCATTTTGTTCACAGACTTTATTTCCTGCCTTTTCAATTAAAAATCATTTTTGTGTATTTTCTGGGGCTGCCATCTCAGGTCCTGGCCGACGCAGTCTCTCGCCTCGTCGTCGACAAGTTCAGCGAGCTGACGGAGAACTTCACGACTCCACACTCCAGACGGAAAGTATTGGCCGGTGTCGTCATGACAACAGGTGATTTTGAATAGTTGCTTCTGAAAACGTTCAACCCTCATTCCACAAAAGTTTATTTGTGGAAAGGAGCTTTTGTTTGAGAGTGTTGCCACACATCAAGGTTATCTTCTGTCCACTTAGCATGTGGTTCCAGAGTGACATGCCTTAGTTGGTTCTCTTTGATTTCTGAAAAAGAAAACGTGAGGTATTGAGTATTCTGTCCATCCTCTAGTGGGCATCTACTGATTTGCTGGATGGTAAAATGTGATCATCAATGTACCCTCGACCCATGTTGATTTAGAACGGCTTAATATCTGTTAGAGGAAGGTTGTGCATGTACTGGAGGAACTGGACACCAAACAGAAAGATGGAGCCCATGATTTGACTGATAATTGCTCACTTGGGCATGAGCCGAAACGTTTCTCCTGATTTCCTTCTGCACATGCTCATTAGTGTTTCACCCGCTGGCCCACCTGTGTGTCACAGCTCGGTCCATAGATGCTGTGCTGCGAGGAAGTCATGCAAATAAAAGTCATGTTCTAGAAAGTTTTATATTAATTAACCTCCATGGAATAAAAATGTTTCATAAAAAGAGTGGTTGTTGCAGTTGCAGTAGGTGTGCTGTTTCTCCTTTATAATGGAGGTCTGCAGTGAATGCTATTGGAGCCACAGGGGTTTTTATAATTGCAGTACCGCTGTCGGCCACTGGGACACATTGACAGGAAGTCTGATTTACAGCGATGTATCCACCTCCACCACGTTTCTCTAGAGCACCGGGAGAATTCCCATTGGCCGGACCAGCTGATAGGCCCAGTGACCTGTAGACCATCAGACCAATGGAATCCTGTTTGTTCTTTTTAGAAGATGATATAACTTTAGCCTGGTTGAGGTTGGTAAAACAGGGGTTAACTTTATAGGTCACTGATCTTTGGGTTTGTGATTGATGACACCAGATCCATGTCCCACTTTAGACTTCAATCCTCATACTTTCTTATACAGGTGCAGATGTGAAGGAGGCTCAGGTCATCTGCGTGTGCACAGGAACAAAGTGCATCAATGGTGAATACATGAGTGATAGAGGTTTGGCCCTCAATGACTGCCACGCTGAGATCGTGGCTCGCCGATCGCTCATCAGGTACCTGTACTCCCAGCTGGAGCACTTCCTCAGGTGAGAGCTGCTGTCTGAGTCCTGGGGCTTGTGTAAATGTGTTTAGTATTTCCACTATTTAGTAAAGACCTGACTGATCCATGATAAGGGAGAATACAGTGTGTGCTGATCTTCAATTTAAATGTAAACACCCAAATCTCTGAAATCTAGTCAAATAAAATCTTATCATCTAACATTGACCCAAATTGATTGAGTCATTCTGACGTACAGTTTACATGCCACCTGCTAGCCAACTTGGAAAGTCTGTGTGGCATTCTGTCTGGTATGATGTCACTTGACTTCATATTTGTGTCTCCAGTAACCACGAAGAGGAGCAGCAGACATCTGTCTTTACCCGGTGTGACAACAGACAAGGCTTCAGACTGAAGGAAAACATCCAGTTCCACCTGTACATCAGCACCTCCCCCTGTGGAGACGCCCGCATCTTCTCTCCCCATGAAGCTGGAATGGAGGGTGAGCGGATGAAGAACCAGAGAACTGGACTTGTTTAGTATGGGAGCGTATCAATGTTCCAGGGTCTTATGATCCCTAGGTCAATATTCTGTTAATATGAAGTCAACTTTTCAAATGGTTTTTCACAATAGCCCATGTCGTCTGAAGTGAATAGAGCTGGGGAGCATCTTTTCAGGTGCCGACCGAGCGTCGGCATGGGAGGAGTTGGAAATGAGAGCGGGTTGGGGTAACATAGGATCTTGACATTGGAAACATAGGACCCTGGGAACATAAAACCCTGGGAAGATATGACCTTGGGAACATAGAACCCTTGGGCTCAAAGGACCTTGGGAACATATAATCCTGGGAGAGCACACATGTGTAACTGGGTGACATAGGACCTTGTGTACATAGGACCCTTTGTTATGTTCTCACTATGCGCCATACAAACCTGGGGGCACATGGCCTTGAGAACATAGAAAATGATCATGATTCATGATATGGCCTGATTAATATTTAAGACTTTAATAACATGTGTTCCTCATATTAGAAAGAAGATATCTCTTAAATATGAATGTATTGCTTACCATAGGATCCTTATAGTGTCTGTCATGCTGTCTCTTCCCGTCTCAGATCAGGGTGACAGACACCCAAACAGAAAGGCCCGCGGGCAGCTCCGCACTAAGATTGAGTCTGGTGAAGGCACCATCCCAGTCCGCTCCACCAACACCATTCAGACGTGGGACGGGGTTCTTCAGGGCGAGAGGCTGCTCACCATGTCCTGCAGTGACAAGATAGCCAGGTGTGTGTCGCTTCATTTCCTGTTCACACACACTGGGATGGCAAAGCATGGATACAGTCAGGAGCCACACAAGCAATGTGAGAAAGTGATACAAGGTCTGCGTACAGAAGTGAGAGCAGCACACAGGATGCGTTCAGGCACAGTATTGAGTGTAGGTCACCTGTGTTTTGGCAGCGCTCAAAGCCAAAATCACAATCACTGCATTGGAAGAAAATGGACTTGAAGCAAAAAAATACCATGTTAAACAGCAGGCATAGGTACAAAATCCACGGCCCGCCACTGCAACACGTGAATGATGGCATTGCTTATATTTGGCTCAAGGAGCTGGTGACAGAAACAGATTAACTGCAGACAGACAGATGCACACACACACACACACACACACACACACACACACACACACACACACACACACACACACGCACACACACAACAACGCATGATCTCCTCAAAGCTTACACCTAAAAAAAAACTCAGTGATTTTGTGAAATTAAAATGTCCCACTGCAACAGCATGGCTACGCACGCTATCTTGGTTTCATATGTACTAATTCTATTTAAAAGACATTTTCAAACTTTTTTATGTCGTAATCTCTGTTGTTTACACAGACACGGCTGAGTCAGCTGTGACCGGTGGTCTGTTGACTCATGTTGAATTATGTTCCTTAAAGGCTGCTACAATCTGGAATATTAAAGAAACACCGACCTGGCACCTTTATTTGGTCTTGGATTCATATAGTATAAATCAAATAGAATATAAGTGCATCCATCAGCTTTGCTTTATGACCATGATGTGTTTTACATGGAACTTGTGCACCTTTTAAAATGTCGTAGTTTTCCTACAGACTTGAGAAGCTGAGCAGACGTTAGGAATCCTGATGATGATGCACATGTGTAATATAAAGAGGATGAATGATCTTGACGGCGTGCTGCAATCACTCCATGTCTGTGTCTTCTGTCCACTGTCATGAGGCCACTGGAGCTTTGATTAGGCTGCTAATGAATCTCCAGGAGGTTCAGGGCTCTTCTGAGCTGGACTGAGATCTGTGTTTTCATGAGAACCATGTTGATGTCTGCAGATTTGTTCAGGGTTTAACCACCTTTGTCTCTTTCTCTGTGGTTCACAAACAGAGGACTGACAAACTGAATGTCTGTCTTCCTGATGGAATAATGTGTCCGTTCTGGCCCCTTCAGGTGGAACGTCGTTGGATTGCAAGGCTCTCTGATGAGCTACTTCACCGAGGCCATCTACTTCTCCAGCCTCATTCTGGGCAGCCTGTACCATGCGGACCACCTCTCCAGAGCCATGTACCAGAGGATCACTGAGATCGAGGACCTGCCTCAGTCTTTCAGCTTGAACAAACCACTGCTCAGCGGTGAGAGATACACTTTCACTCATGACGGATGTTCACTGATTGGTTTTCTGCACTGCATGTGTAGGTCCTTTGGAAGTTTATTCTATATCAGGAAGGTTTGAGTGTCGTGTTTTAGGCAGAGACGTGTAAACTCTGTGAGAAAATCAGGATTTTCCTTTATTTCAATTTATTTCTCACTACATGAATGACCAATCACCAATTGAAACATAATTATTGTTCAACACCAGTATTACACCGGGAGAGTTTTAATAGTTTAGGGCTCAGACTTACCTGTTAAAAAGACAAACGAGTTAATGGAGTTTTGCAAAGTGACTCTGTGTGATGATCCTGAAAATGTCCTCCCTGATTCTCCTTCTGAGAGCTTTGTGAGTGTTTCATGAGATGGCTTTGGCCTTCCATTCTTGGTAATGTCCACTGTGAACTGAAACCCTGCCGACAGGAATAAGCAACGCAGAGGCTCGTCAGCCCGGAAAAGCCCCCAACTTCAGTGTGAACTGGACGGTGGGAGACCAAGGCTTAGAGGTGATCAACGCCACCACAGGGAAGGATGACCTAGGTCGGCCCTCCAGGCTCTGTAAGCACGCCCTCTACAGCCGCTGGACGCGCCTGCACTGCAAGGTGACCCTCAGCACACAGTACTGGTCTTAATGCACAGGAAGTCCTCGTTTAGGGAGGAGAGATCATACTTTATTTACATGCTTACTAACGCCACATATGTAAGTTACATAACACATTTAAAACTTATTTTAACCCAAACCACAATCTTTTACTCAACATAACCAAGTAGTTCTGTTGGCCCGCCTGAAGCATTCAAATGGTGCTGATGACCGAACCTGATGAGAAGCAGTCATTGTAAACTGTTTGAAAAAGAGGCGGGCCTTTAAAATAAAATACCTGGCAGGTGATTGGATGAACCAAGTGTCAAGGAAACCGATCTAGAGAAGAGGGACATCTTTTCCGTTCTTTGCTCTTCTTTCCATAAAGAAAGGCTCTCCTGTTCTGTAATAATGAGGCTTTTGCAGCATCTATCATAACCTCTTTAGAAGCCGTCATTGTTGTTCTACATTCGTAGTAATTAAAATAAAGGAAGCAAAACCTCTTTAGTCCTGTAAAGAAGACTACGATTGCTACTACTACAAACACTAGCTTAGCAGTGGTGTAAGGTTTAACCCCTTAAACTGTGGAGCCCATATGGGCTCTATGGCAGAGATTGCTATAAAAACTGTATAATTCACATCTTCATTTACTCATAACCAGGAACATATAGACTGACATTTACACATCTGAACACACAACTCACATTATACTCTTTTATTATAACACCAACGTTATTCAAATAGCCCTAGTGGTTGCAGAGATATACTTTTTTTAGTTTGGGTATGCAATTTTCGAACAGGGGCCTAAAAATAGGTGGGTTTTCAAAAGGTTTAACGTAGTTACAACAGGTTCCCTGATGCCATCAGAATCCTGAGTAGTGATGAAGAAGACTTGTTAGGCAAAACGTAGTACTCAAATTACAATAGTCTGGCCGAGCATCCTCATTACTTTTACCGCTAAGACAATGTTGTGTCCTTCCTGTCCCTGAACCCAGCTGTCCTCGTCCCTGCGGATCAAAGCCGTGCGGCCCAGCAGCTACCACGAGGCCAAGCAGGCGGCGACGGAGTACCACGGCGCCAAGCAGGCGCTCTTCAGAGCCTTCCACAAAGCCGGGCTGGGCGCCTGGGTGAAGAAGCCTATAGAGCAGGACCAGTTTGCCCCCGCCACCTGAGGTAGTGCGAAGGCTCTTTGCTCGCTTCATTTCCCGGGTTGCTCTCCCTGGTGGAATCATGTCCCTATGGGTTGTCATGGACTGGGCTGTGTTTCCTGGGAGGAAAGAGGCGCCACATCCAGATGTCAGAATCCATGGATTTCACATTCCACCATTTTTATAGCCTCATGCTACTTCCTCTCAGCCAGCACTACAAGTTAAAAAAGATTAGCATTCAGCCAGTTATGCAACTTTATACAAAGGACAAATGTACAAACTTTGGGAATGGAAACTTGTAAATAGCATTGTTAGTTTTAATAGCACTTGTTTATATAAGAATAGTGATGTATTCATTTTTGCATGTGTGTTTATACCAAATTCATAGGAAGTCTCCAGTAACAGGTTTGTTTCTCCAGTATCAGTGTTGTAATAATTAGCGAATGTCCTCCTGCAGTTTGTAAAACTGCTTTGTTGCACTTCTTTGAGGTCACAAAGATACTTTTCTTTGCTGAGGATATGCACACTGAGAGTTCTAGAAAGGCAGAAAAGACTTGAGGAGATAGTCCTCCCCAGCTCAAAGACAGCTTTACTCTGATGTATCTTGTGTCTGTGGTGCATCTCAATTGAATGGACTCCCATTGGGAGGCGTGCATGTGGGTGTGCCTGTGCTATGCTGTAACTGTGTCTCTAGACTGTAAATAACTCAGATGGACACTCAGCTTTCTGAAGAGATGTTTAATGCTGCGCTGCGATCTCACCAGAGCATCACACTTTGGTCCAAGGGGAGGAAGCTGAGTGCACCTCATGAGAGACAAGTGACAACCACAATGACTGACTGTGATAGGCTGACACATCTGTCAATCAAAGAAATACAACCAAAAACATTGTTCAGTTAGAGCTAGACCTTTCTCCTCTGCATCTTGTCGTCCGTGCTCGTCTTCACTTTGCTCCCTAGTCCCCATTTAGTCCAGAACAAGCTTGCTGTATCTATATCAATATATTGATATGATATATATTAATATATTGATATATAGTGTTTTTTCTTCTTTTAAATGTTGTTCTGTTAAAGTGATAGTAATGATAAGTATTGATGTCACCATTAAGATGGTTCAAAGTGAAAGTCGCCCGTATGAGCATAGCTAGAAAGGACATATGGCCTCATTCTTTTTCACAATACAAGCAAAACATAGAATCTTTATTTTTGTATGAATGTATGAACTATTAGAGAGAAACATCAATTTACATGTATACCAGTATAAGTGGTGACATGTTTTTATTTTAGTTCACACTGTACAAATTGAGTAAGAGCGTAGGTCATTTAAGCTTCCATCATTGCTGGAATAAGGAAACAGAGTCACGCCAACGAAATGTTGTTCCCCGACGGTTAAAGGAGTCTTTTTAGGATTCTGGAAACACACTCCTTGAGAACAGCGGTAAATGTTGTTGATGAGCATTCAGCCATGGTGGCTTGTACACTTGATGCTGTTTACAGAATTGGCTGAATCTGTCTCCTCGTCCTCTTTAACCCTTGTAGTTTGGGGTAATTTCCTCTCGTTGATGACACCAAACCGGGGTGATACATGCGAGCATGAATGGTTCACTTCCGACCAAACAAAAGAAACCCTCCAGAGGTCAAACACACATGTTGGCGTGAACATCTCTCCTGATATGCGGCGCCCTGTTGCACTGGATCAGGGTAACAACCTTATGCAACCAAACTCCAGCAACCTTTCAGAGTGAACCTCTCCGACAGTGATCGTCCCTATGCAGTAACTACAGTGAACCACAACCTGCGAGCGCTGTTGCTGTTAACACTCCAGTCGCTACTACCACCAGTAAAAGCTCACCAAAGATGATGTCAGCATCTGTCAAATCGTTGACAGCTTTTTATTTTCTGTGTTCTTTCCCACACATTCAAATGTTGTTTTTATATGACTATGTTCTGCCTCTGCTGCTCGTGATGGTGTGTGAAGTGATGTTTTATGTGTGATGTTCTACTTCAAAACCAAACAAGACCTGTTTCCTCTACAGCACAGAAATAATCTCTATGTCATGTCCTGGTCTAGCTTGTATTTAGGGCTGGATTTTAAGTTGACTTGTTGTAAAAGCATTTGTCTACCTTTTAAATAATGTTCTGATTCTTTATTTGCTGTAAAGGTCCTCGGGATGTAAACCTCCAGCCTCAAACACACAGGGCATCTTTAACCTATTTACTTTTACTATATGTTGAGTTCTTTGTATATTTTGAATGTGTATCCTTTCTGCTTGTACTTACTTGCTGACAATGCGTCCTAACTTTGAGCATGTGCAGAACTGTTCCTGTCTCAGCATTCCTGGCTCCAGACTTGGGCCCTCAGGGTTTTTGGAGGTGCCGTCAATTACGTTTCCACGGTATATGCACTTTTTAAAAATGGAAAGTATTACTTTTTCCATAGACTTTGAGGTAAAGCAAAAGTAAATGGATAAATGGTCAAATATGGTCCACAGTATTTTGATTCTACCTGTCCATGTGTTGGTGCTTGGTCAGCCTCCATAATTCTGATGGGTTCATGCATTATGTTATTGATTTCCCCCCAAAAAATATAGCAAGACTGCGGGGCCTAATGCATGAGCTCTTCCTGTAAAGCATGAAAACTATTAATATAAAATATGTAGAAACTGAGTCAAGTCACTGAGTTAATGAGTTAATGAGTTAATAAAATCCTGTTACAGTCATTTTGTATGGTGTCTTTGCTTTTCAAGGGTTATGGATGTGGTGCTTCTTTATTGAAGAAAGACTCCTCTAAAAAGGAATTTCTTCAGTATCAAATATACATCCTGTTCAATCATATTTAAGTAAAATAAAATATATAAAGAGAATTGTGTATGAATAAGGTAGCATTACAGTACATATACACAAAGCACATTAGCCATATCCTGACAGCAGCTTAGTTATTTGAAATAATAATTAATAGTAAGTTGTGGGTATTGTGTTTATTACCAGCTGTTCCCCTTCTGCCCGTCTGTCACTCATCCACAGGTGACATATTTCCTCTGGCAATAACCTAGAACAAAAGCAAATTAAAATGCCATGTTCTTCCCACTATAATCTTTAGTTTTCATCATCATTTGTGTGATCTTGACCACTGGACATTTGTTTATTGGCCCCAAACAACCAATACAACTCTAGTACAGCTGTCAGCTTGCTATCAGCTGTAAATCCAAAAGCCTAAACCTCCAAAGCCCCCCATGGACTCACAGGACTTGCGCTCTCCTGAAAGAATATCAACAGAAATGCTGTCTGTGTCCATTTCAGGCTGTTGGACACACAGAGTTCAAAGGGGTCACGCTGCAGGTCTGATATGATGCATATGATACACACACAGAACATATTCCATAACATAAATCTAATAGGAGGGACTGATGAATATAAAAGCAAAAACATATACATTTATTGTTAATTAAACAAACTTTGCAAGCAACCGTTATATGCTGCGCATTTGTAAAAAACGTGATACCGGTGAAGGTGTAATGTCAAAATGATGGTGTGGAGTAAAGCCTGGTGCTTTTGTTGTTGACACAATGCAGGTAGCTGCTGTGTATCTGCTGCTATCTAAAGCCATCTCCTCATGGACTGTTAGAGGCCTATTACCTTGTGCTATCAGCCTCTGGCACCTGTGAACATGAGAGAGCCACATAATCTCTCTGTGGCTTACCTGTCCTCTCTGCATCACCAGGGAACAGTAGACCCTTGCAGAAAGACAGACCTTTCAATGAAGACAGTGTTTATGTTTTCAAGAGCCTGGCTCCATCCCTCACTCGTCCACACACAGGGACCACACACACAGGGGCCGGCTTTAGAAGCTGATTTCTTGGCCGTGGGGTTTTAGCTGATAGTCTGGCTGAAAATGAGAGAATAGAGAAGTCAAGCAGCTTCAAGGTGAAGTGGGATTAGTGAAAACAGCGCTTCATACGTCTCCACTTTGCCAATTTATCTGCAAATGATGTTCCCGGGCTAAGTCTTGACGGGGGCCACGGAGAACGGACCTGGGCCCTATTTCTCGTACCTGGCTTACTGAGTTAGCGGCTAATTGTCAGGATAAGATGACGTAGGTCAGGCGTTCTCGGTTTCTCGAAGCAAGCTTAGATTAATCACCATAGCAACACATCCAAAAATTTAAACCTCACACATAATCACACATAATTTATTTTCACTGCTTCAATTGATTGAATTTCTGATTATGAATAATACATACATACTGATCCGCCCATACACATATTCAAACTCATATACACATATATAGTATATGATTCATACGTGCATACAGTACATATATCCTCATAAGTATATACTTATTCGTAAATATAATCTGATTGATTTGAGTGATGAAGCACTTCAAATTAGCCGATACATTTTCTCAACACTGACGCATTTAACTTGTCTGATATATTTGCGACGCTTATGTCTCGCAGCGGGCGCTGTTAAAGTTGCGTTCACGGCAACAATGTTGCAAAAACGTTGGAATATTCGCAACGCGTTTGCTGTGAATGATTACGGTATTGACTTCCTCATATGCCTTCATGATCATCTCCTGCTTCTCATTAGAGGAATAAAAAGAGGTTCCTCTGAGTTTATTTGCCATTGTACTGTTAGAACATCATGGTGTCAGTGCTCCATTATTATCCCTTATGAAGAGGAGCGGACACATTTATCCAGATGACTGACGTCTGGCTAGAATTAACGAGACCGTTTCAGCGCGGATCAGCCGTGAAGAAACCCAGATAGCCTGATGTCAATCATCTCGCTAATTTAAGCTGGAGATTAGGACATTTGCTTGACTTTGTTTAGCCAGGTACGAAGAATACCCCCCTGGTCCTCGAAAAATTGCAATACTTGGATCGTCATTACTTGGCAATTTTTTACTATCATGGTCACAGCTACGTATGCGTCATTTATGTCTCCACTCAGATGATTATTCAAGGATCTAATAACCAGATTTAATCGAACGAGCAATAGTCATTTAGGCCTACATGAATTATGACTAATATGAGTCAGGGCTGTGGCGTGGAAATCTATTTACTCTGCTTTTGCCCCAGACTCTGCTACTGAGAGGAATCATGCACAAGTCATACCAGTGTGATTATTGCCACTACTCACAGTGGCTCCAGTAACTCTATCAAGATGTCCAAACACACGCTCCATTTCTCCTCATGTTTGTGCCAAAATGTATTCATCTGTGTGTTTTGCAGTTTCTCATGCATGACCCCGTCAAGCAGGTCAATTCAATGTGCAGGTTTTTAGGTTTTGTAATCACAGCAGCCAGTCGCTACCATTAACTTTACTCCATTTTGGTTTGAATGTGTTTCCTTTCCTCCTTTATCACTAAAGCGATTGGACTTTGAGACGATCCCCACCCACTCGTCTCAATCCAGATCCCAATATTGATGAAGACGGCTCCCTTAGGTTTCCCTCTTTGTGTCGTTCACCCAGTTCAGCTTTTTAGTCTAATAAATAAACAACTTTGTTACATACCACAATCATATAAACAAAAGCAAACGTACCTTTTGAAATTTAATTTAATAGCATAGTGAAGAATGTCATTAAAATGTCTTGATAAATCCTGTCACATAAAGGCACAAAAAGTCATAGTATAGTAGGCTATACCTTAAAAATGTCTCAGAAATGCCATACTGAATTATTTCATGAAAAGTCACGAAAAAGGTCTATAGTATGTCGTAATCTCACAAAAGAATCATAGCATAGGGTAGTGCCCCCGTTGCCTTTTCAACCCTAAGGCACTACTTGGCTGCTCGCTTGATGATTGTTCCTGATGCATTTCATTAATGCCAATGTCCAGTTGTAACTTCCATCATGTTTATTCTTACAAAACGAAATAATAACCTCATCGCTATATTCAAATCATAAAATAAACCATAAATATTTGCCTCTCTCTGTTACAGCACTGTCACATAAAACGGTCAAAATGTTTGCTTTCTCAACATGAGCAACCCTTGGCCCTAATGCCACTCCTAATTATATAGGGCAGACTCAGTTGAAGTCGGCCTTACGCCAACAAAATAAATGACTCCAGAGCCCCTGAATCTCTTAAAATCTAAACGGGTACTTTTGTCTCACGTCCTACCAGTGAAACATAACCGTCAGACACAAACGCAGCATAACCAGGGTCAATCTCCTGATAAGTTGAGGAACCTGTCAGCTCTTGCTTCAACCCTGGATCCTCCATCACTGACTATCGAAGAAGGCTTTGTGTGTGCCCACACGGCAGCAATGGCAAGATCTTTCTTCCCCACGCAAGGACACAACAGCCCCACACAGTTTTGCTGGTAAAAACCCAGCCTCTAACCTTTTTTTAACACTGGACACTCATTTCGCCAGTGACGCTTCCCAAAACAATAATTACAGACACGATTCGGGTCCATTCTTCCCCATAACCCCCGGTCTGCTTTAGCTGAAAACGTATTTGGCCCTTCTGAACAAAAGTTAGTGGTATTCTCTCTTGGAAATCAAGCTCTCAACAACCAAGGCTCTCACCAAAAAAATCATTTATGCGTTAAGACAAACTCATCTGCCTACCTAGCCGCATCTGTAACCTTGCTTACTTACTTTTCCTGAATGTAGGTAGCCACACGGTCATGCAGAGCATTTTTTTAACTGTTCAAGCAAGATCAATTCCTCAAGGTCCTTCTTTATATCTACCTTTGAAGCAGCACGCCAGCGATTAAAATGAGTTGTTAAATCACGAGCAAACTCTACGTGAGACCGCTTCTCTTTTTTGAGTGGCCTGAACCGCTGGCGATAGGCTGACCATATCCATAACATCAAAAAGGAGGACACTATGCGGTATTTTGTGAGGCTGTGAATAATTGCATAGGAGGGGTGCAGTTTGATGTGAGCCCTTTTTACTGTAATTGATCTTCTTGGAGCATACCCTGCTTTATCAATTAATTAATATGTATTTTTAATATGTATTATCTATATATATCTTGTATATATATTATATATGTAATATATTATTAATATGTAATAAATTGTAATTAACAATGAATGAATATGTATTTTTGTATGTATTTGATATATATATATAAAAATATATAAGTATATATATATATATATATATATATATATATATATATATATATATATATATATATATATATATATATATATATACTTATATATTTTTATAGATACACATAATTGCAAACAATATGGTCAAAAGTAAAAAGACACCACTATAGTTCAAAGTAAAAGTAAAATTAAAATCTTAAGTTATACATATTAACCTTTCCCTCAGTCAAACTGATTTAATGTGACTGTGAATAAATAATAAAATAATAAAGTTTGCTTGATCCTCAAAACCAAATTATATTTCATGTTTAATCGATAAAATATAAATAGTTTTTTAGTTAAAGCTTGTTCTGTACAACATGCACGCTTTGACCAAGTGAACCCATTCCTGCAATTCTTAATGTGAACTGCCGGAATCTGGAGATATCATTGGAATGCTGACTTGATATGAATGATTCTTTCTCTGTGAAAACAGAACATTGCAGCTGAGGAAGCACACGGAGCAGAGCCTGAGTGCCCCGTCGCCCTCCATCAAGCTCTGGCTCGTAGGCTGAAGTTGTCCATCCATGAGGGCGTCTTCTCATTGGTCGCAGCTCGTTTCCCCGACAATCAAACCCCATTATCCACCTAATGGGCCTCTGCATGAACTTCATGTATACCGTACAGTAGCACTCAGCAGACGGTCAGAAAATACTCCAACCCCAGTTCCCTTTTCTCTGAGACTTAAACCTGCAGTGTAAAAGTGTACATTGATAACCTCAAAATGGATAATATCATGTCAGACATTGATTTATCATTCATACCATTCTTCTCATTGTATTATGAGTCCAGTGTCCAGCTCTCTATGAGACCAAACACAGGAACCCTATTGTGTTTCTAATATAAGAACAGGCAGTAAAAAGAGAACGCAGGTATCTGCTCTGTCAGGGACAATTAGAGTGATGACAAACCCTGAGAATCAGATCAGCTTCCAGCCGGTCGGCCTCATTACCACTGAGGGAAGCCTCATTGGTGCTCATCTGTTTGCCTCACGTCGCCATGCTGTAACCGATCATTCATTTCCAGTGTTGGGTTGACATCATCATCGGGCTCTGCTTCTCCAGAGAAACGTTTTGTCTCCTGTAGACGTGGAAGACACGCAACAGTTTCATCTGTAGAGTCATGTGTCTGTGCTCATTCTGTCTCCTAGCAGTAGGTATTGATCAGTGGCAGGCCGTGGAGTTGGTACCTACGCTGGCTGTTGAGTTTAACAGCTGATCGCGGCGCGCACTCCTCTCAATGAAATATGTATGGCCTTGAAGCCCAATGACATAGTGTCCGATAGGTTGCAACAATATGACACTAATTAGACATAAACACACGCTCGTTTCCAACTATCGGCCAACTGAAAGTGCGTCATCAGTTCTTATCACGACTATTCTCATGCTTCAGATGAGCAAACTGCAGCTACTGGAACGTGCTGGAAGTGAAACCATCCCTGTTTTTACACACTAAGGCCTAGATTTAGGCAACAAAACCACTTGGCTGGGTTTTAACGTAGCCTAATGAAGTGATGTTACGTACAAGATCCTCTGTCACATGTGGCACACGAGCAGCGAACTTTAAAACCTTTTCTCTTTGTGTTATAGCTGCAAACAGAAATGTGTCTGAGATTTGAAACAAGAAAGTTCAACTAATCCCTTTCATGAAGTCAGTGTTTGTCAGCTTTGATTTCCCAGCAGAATATCAAAAGAATACAATGCTCTGAAACTGACGATTACCAATCACATGTGAACGCTCTTTGAAAAAGATCCAATATTACTGCTCAGTGTGTTTAAAACTCTCAGAAGCAATCTAATTCTCAGCTGTCCTGATATTTGTCTTCACTGGATAAGAAATGTCTCATGTGACTAGTGCACGCCCACCATGTGAGAGAGTCTGGTATTACAGATCCAGAAAGGAAAGGTCATCGTCATCTCACGATGAAGAGAAGGGAGTGGAGAGCCTGGCTACTCACTGTGTCCCACATACATCAGCTCCACTGAGCAGAAAATTAAAATGGAAGTTTAGGCCTTGAACGGAGTCGGGGGTCCCATTAACCTGCAGTATGATTTATGGCAGGTGATTACATCACCTCGATGCTACCTGGACCGCAGAGCTCATTCAATGCTCCAACTCATAATGTTCATTTGAAAATAGTGTTTGGAATATACTTTGATCTTCTTTTTATTGATTATTAGTAGTAACGAAGAATACAAATCATTATTCATCTGTTTGTATCATACATTAGGCAAATTTACTGTGGGTCAAAATGTTGTATCTTAGTTATTGTGTATGGAACCGCATTCTGATGTTTCATGAATATGTTTTTATGACCTACTTTTATTTGATGTACCACTATTGTCATCCGGGATGTAATTGTCGAGTTTGTTGTTGCACTTCCATCATATCCTGTCAAGTAGAGTTGAGATCCCAGAAGGGCTGCTCAGTAAAGTACGAGGCCAAAGAACTCAGAGCTCATGTGTAGCGGCGTTCCGTCTCCGTTGTTCATCGTTAAGCCGCTAAAGAGCTGCATTGAGTTCCTTATCGTACGCCAGGGACAGGAGATCGTTTAACTCTTTTCCGTTTGTCTTTATTTTATGCCGCAAAGCGTTAACTAAATACACAAATAAATAAACTCTAGACTCTAGGTAGAACAACGATATGCTCCCGTCATGACGTCATTAAATCACAAAGAGGGAGCAAGCATTAACATAAATGTCTTTTGATATGTTTTACATATCTTAGTTCCTGCACAATGAGCATAATTTAGAAATTAAAGTATTAATATTCCTGAAATTCCAATTTTAACCAATATATATATGAGAGAGGGCAAGCTCAAATTGCGGCACCGGCATCTTGTACAGGCACTTCCTGTGGCACCGCTCAGTTGCCACAGTGCTGGAGGCACCTGCCGCGGTGCAGGAGGGAGGTGCCGCAGTGCCGGAGGCAGATGCCACTGTTCCGGAAGCTGCCACTACTTTAGAGGCAGCATTTCCGGTGGCACGTCTCATATGCTGCGAGCTGCCACTACTTTAGAGGCAGCATTTCCGATGGCACGTCTCAGGTGGCGGGGCACTTACGAGTTGCCACTAGTTTTTGAGGCACCTGCCTGTGTTAGAGGGAGCGGTGCCGCATCCTGCTTAAGGTCCTGGAAGGTATATATTATCAGAGCTACCAACTCTCACGGTTTCGCCGTGTGACACATGCTTTTGCATGTTTTCACACGCACTCACGCCACACAACCAATTTCTCACGGCAAAAAAAAATTCTGATTTTGGACCGAGGCGCGTTCCTTCCAGCGCGCGTTCCTTCCAGCGCGCGTTCCTTCCAGCGCGCGTTCCTTCCAGGCGCGCGTTCGTTCCAGGTGAGGGTTCGTTCCAGACGCGTTCGTTCCAGACGCGTTCGTTCCAGACGTGCGTTCTACCCAGCTTTTGATCTCCTTCTAATACCTAATTTTTTGTTATTTTATTTATGTGTTGATCTATTGTTTTGCTTTAAAAGGCTACTGTTTAAACACTTTGTTTGTTGCACTTTTTTGTTTGATAATGAAAAATATTTTTCCCTAGCTAATCTTGTGTAATTTTTTGCTGAACATAAATCATTAAGTGCTCTTAAGAATACAAGTATTAACAATATAGGTTAGGTTTCAGTCAATAATTAGTTGAATACCATTGTAATCAAAATGTCAATCAACCTACCTTGGTCAAATCTTAAACACAGGTCTATTAATTAGGCTATATTGTGGTACATAGACAGTCATTGAGGCACAACAATAGTTTTCTGGTTGAATGTTTAGTCTAGATGGCCGCTGTGGCAGGTATTTGTGGCCACAGTTGTCATCGCTGCAGAATAGATTCAGAAGATGTTTTGGCAACTGCCTGCCACTATTTGTGGCTTCTGTTGAGATGCACAGATGCACAGTTTAAGGATGTCAGTCGTTTTGCATTCATTTGCAAGGTTCTTTATCATTATTTTTAACAAGGCATCCAATACACGTACATTGTACATTGTCCCTCTTGAACAAAATAAAAAGAAAATAAATGCAGTTTGTAACAGAAAGGGAAAATTAAGAGCACAGAACAGCCCTTTCTCTTTCACCAGGGCAACTCAAGGTTGTGATTCCATCCACACCTACTGTCCGCTGTACTGTTGAGAGTGTTGGAGAGAGACACTGAGCCCCATTAGAAGCCCATTGGTAGTAATGCGTAAGAAGATTTAAAAGCAAGGCCAATTAAAAAATAACTTAATAATATCAGAGAAATATTTACTGTTGTAAATATAAAAAAAAGTTGCTGTAAACAAATGTTAATTATCTCTACATACAGTCATAAAAGACAATGACAAATAAGCATATTCAAATGTGGAACATAAACTAATAATGTTTGATTTCATAATAATTACAGGGTGGCAGTGCACATATCATTAATATTACTACTACTAATTATTATTAGTTATGTTACAGTAGAATATTATGGATTGTATTCATTATAATAATACAAACAAGCTTGAAAGTATTTCTGTTGAGTTTAAACCAATGAATAAAAACCTACCTAAAACGTGTATTTCTTCTGATCCAGAGAGATAAAATTAAAAAGAGAGATTAAATTAATAACTGCATTATTTAAAGACCAATAAAGACTTTGTACATAACTTGTAAATGCATACCTGGCTTATTTCTCAATTACAGCACAGTCAATTATTTTTTTTGGTCTGATTTAGTAAGGAGTTAAAAAAAATGAATGGCTTGATTAAAATTGACAAAAGAATATAAATTATTATGAAGGCTGTATGACATTATTCACATTACAATACTTAAGTCTAACCAAAAAATGAATAGTCCTACATAATAAATATTAGATTTGGTTGGAGAAATATGAATGATGAGTTAAATTAGACAAAGAGGCAGATATTTGATTCAATAGATATTCAATAGCCAGAATACCAATCTTTAATTTATTCAACCAATATCAAAACAGAAAATTAATGAACGGCTATGCTAACGAATTACATTGCACAATGGATTTATAAATTAAAAAAAAAAAACATTTTAAAAGAGAAACATACCTGCATGTGTTTACTCCTGACAAAAGCGCTCACACAAAGGTAAACTCCCTCTTGTGGCCAAATGGGTCAATAACACTCATCTTCAATATGTGCAGAAATACTGGTTTCAGAAGGAAACCTTGCAAATGAATGCAAAAACCACATGATGGAAATGCTACTTCTAGGGAGTACGACATTGACTACTGACATCCTTAAACTATGCATCTGGGCATCTCACCAGATGCCACAAATAGTTGTTTTTCTTTGTATTTGATTATTGTTTATTCAAGTCTAAAAATATTGTACATGGTTGTGGCTAGTGGCACCTGATGCCTGGTGCCACAGGAAGTGCCTATACGAGGTGCCGGTGCCACGATTAAGTTGTGGCAATGCCGCAAAGTTGTGGCAAGCTGCCACAAAAACTAGTGGCACCTCTAGTTGCCACTAGTTGTTGTGGCAACTTGCCACAAAAACTAGTGGCACCTCTAGTTGCCACTAGTTGTTGTGGCAAGCTGCCACAAAAACGTGGCAGCTTGCCACAAAAACTAGTGGCAACTAGAGGTGCCACAGGAAGTGCCTATACGAGGTGCCGGTGCCACGATTTGAGCTTGCTCCTACTGATATATATACACGTGTGGCTCTTGAAAAATAATGGCTAAGCTTGAAGATTAAACCATTACCAAACAACTTAAATTCAAAGAGCCATCAATTGAATCAAATATCAAACTAAATAAATATTCATAACACTACCAATCTAAGTCTTGGTTACCAGTCTTTTTCTTCACATTTCTTCATCCTCTGATCTTCTTGTGTTCATGTTGCTTCCTGCAGTAAACACAGTTTATTTACAGGTTTCTGCAGCTTCACTCTGCGTACAGCTCCACTGGAGTCCGGTACGATTTGGGTTATCATTCCCATTATCCGTGTTTCGTGGTGACAAACTGTCAACTACTAGCACCACATCTCCATGCTTAAAGTTTCTCTTCAACCATGACCACTTTTGCTGCTCCTGGAGGAGAGGTAAGTATTCTCGAGTCCATCTGGTCCAAAACAGATCTGCGAGATACTGTACTTCAGCGTCTCCTTACATACTTATCGTCCTTGTTGATTGTTCCCGGTGGCATGTTGGGTTGCACTTTCATCAGCAGCAGATGATTGGGAGTCTCCCAATCATTCAGTCTGCCGTTGAGCCTCCTGCAGACTGAGCATCTTGAGATAAGCTTTCTGATGTCTGAGGTTGCTTGCGGAATCCAAAACTTTTGTCACCCTCGTGTTGTCTTGGGGTCAAAATGACCCATCAACACACATACACTCGTACACGGATCATTTTGACCCCAAGACAACACGAGGGTTAAGTGCGACAACATATACTTGCGCCCACCATGTTGAATCTTTTCATGAAGATCAAGCAAAATGAGTCTTTTGAAAGAATTGCTGGGTGTTTGGCACTGTCTGTCATGGTGGATTTATCCAGCTCTCCTCCAGCTCTTATGCTACAATCACACCAAAACCTTTTTTCAGTGCTTTTTCGCAATCGCTTTTTCGCATGAGTTTCCTTGCTCGACTTGATGTGGTTCTTTTGCCACACCCCCATATTATCCGTAGTCGCACACAGCTCCGACTCCTCCAGGACAAGTGTCTGAATGAAGCCGCTTCCAGCGCTCCTTCAGGACCAGCAGCAGTGTGATTCAGCGACGGCGGTGACGACGGCGGTGACGACGGCGGAGCTTCTCAACGCTGATTGGCTTTCGTCATTTTCTTAACTTTCATAAAATTCGCATTGTTTGCAACCATTTGCGTCTGTGCATTGACTTTGCATGTAATCTACTCGTGCGAAAAATATGCAAAAATCCATGCAACTGCTCTCTTCAGTCTGTCCCACCTTGAGTAGTACTGAAGCAGTTTATTCACAGGGTCAGCACTCTACTCAGCCAGGATCGTATGCACGGTGATGTTCCTGACCTCTGGGTCTGCATGTCTTGCTTCTAATTACCTGGTCTCTGTGGACATTCACTTCCTGGCCACAACAGAAACCACAATAGGTCTACTAGGTTGACTTTGTGCTTTTTGAATATAAGAGACACATGTTTTGATAAATGCCCACATGCATGTAATGAGTGTTTATACTCATAGAGCTCTTTTGTGTTTGATCTGTTCCTTAGCTTCTGGAGATAAAGCACATTTATGTTTATCACAATAAGGCTGACGGTCGAACATGAATAAAGACCTCTGGAAACATGAGAACGCTTCACCCTGTGCAGGTCACAAATACAATCTGGATTATGCATGTGTATGTTTGACCTTTTTATTGTTTTAGCTCAAAGTCAAGATAAATAATCTCAGAGTCTATTGAGTCAAAGAGAGATTGCCTGTGTGAGTATACATTCATGTGAAATCATCATATTCAATATGTGATTCATAACCCGCCACTGGCTCCCGCTGTTTATGATCTGAAGTGATTATACAGTATTTTGAACATTAATTAAGAAAAATGTATGAAATGTGCCTCAAGGTTCATTCAGTGTAAATATAAACATGAAATCAAGCATATTGACATTGCATTGTGTGCTAAATAATGCATCACAGAGCTAATTAAATAATAATAATTGCCATGTTTTGTGGGAGAAAAGGCAACTTTCCAGTTCCAGTCCCCGAGGAATGTTGCTGCTGTCAAAAAGGAGCTATTAAATGATTTTTGATTCTATTCTTTGCAAATGTCAGACTGGTCAGTAATGAAACACATTTGTATAAGAGAGTCATTTCACATTGAGTGGTGAGATGTGTGTTTCATGGAGACAATGTTGCATGTGAAGAAGCACTGAAACATGTCTGCCATCTTGTGGTGATACACCTTTAGTGTCCAGCAGCAAAGTATCTGCTGTCATTCATTCTCATTGAATGAATACACACTTGAGATCAATCATTTATAATAATGTGCTTTGCTCTCAGTATGCATTCATAGTTCTAAGTGCTTGTGGACCAACTTATGTGCAATTACTGTGTTTTGTGTTTTTGTGATGTAAATTATTTCACATTCCATTCTTCATTCAGTTGTCATATTTTTATCTTTGCACGTTGGCAAGGTGATGGAGTTTTATCATTCAATGTAAAACTGTCTCATCTCCTCCCTCTGCTTTCTCAATAAGATATATTCTTTAAACGACAGAGCCTAAACTATAATATGAAAGCATCGAAATGGATGTGCTGGACCTGAGCATTTGTTTTCTAATCCCATAACAATGTAGTTAATTTATAACATGTACCAGACTTTCACCCAGGAGACCGCTGTTCGTGTCCTGTGTGAAAAACAATTTATTTCTTCAGTAACTTCCGTACTTTAGTAACCACATTTCCAATCAAATGTTTACAGCTTAGTGAGCAGACAAATTAAAATTGAATCCATTCCTTACACTTTGGTTTGAGAAAGGGTGAAAAATAACAAAAGACACTCTTCAGTTCTTCTTTAGTATCTTTATTTATTAGCCACAGACGTACCTAAATATGTGCTTTTGTAAGTATCAACGGAAAGAACTCAAACATCCTTTGGCATAATTAGAGTTGCAAGGAAGCGGCAGAATACATTTTTCAAAAGTAATGTATTAGATTAGATTGTATATTCCTTTAGTAGTCCCGCAGTGGGGAGATTTGCAGGATTACAGCTGCAAACAGGGTAAAGCGCACACAGAGACATAGTAAAATCAAAAGAAGTAACATAAATAATAATCAGTATTATCAACTAATATTGTAGCACACAATGTTAAATATAGTCATAGCTACTGCAAGAGTTTTAAAACCTCAGTACCCTTCTGGCCAACTTTGGATCAGGAGCCTCACTAAATGATCAATAAAGTCGGACATTGTAGCTGTTACATCTCACTCAGTGTGGGCTCAGCTGGACCATCAGAGGGAGAACTCATTACTTATGCTACACTTATGAACTTAACATTCAGAGAAAGTTATGTTTACTGTTGGAGTGGGATGTCAAATTAAAGCAGCAAAAGAAATGGAATGATATAATATTAAAGCCCCAAAGGAAAGCCAACTACTGTTGAGTGACTCTTGAGTTTCTCTTCATGGTCACTGTTCTGTTGGTCTGGTGCTGCTGAAGAACTTCACCCGTGTGTCGTCTTCAGGACAGTCTGTGAAGACACGAGGGTAGAAGAGGCGGAAGGTCTGGTTAATAAAGCATAGATTACAAGAAAAATATCACAATTAAAAGGGGGAACTCCACTCATTTTACACAGGTGCTTCCAGGTGTTAGGGAACACTACTGCATATGTGAACAAGTAGCGTTACAGCGTTAGCGTCTTCAGAGGGAGCTATGTGAGTCTGATGAAGGGCCTCAAGTGATGTCACTCGAGTCTCGAGGCGCAAGGAGAGGAAGTGTTTTACATTTCATTTAGCTGACGCTTTTATCCAAAGCCACTTACAATAAGTGTATTCAACCATGAGGACAAACTCAGAACAACACGATTCAAGAAAGTACAATTTCTTCAATGTTTTTTTGTTGTTCAAGATATAGTCAGAAGAGATTTGCGGTGGAAGATGTAGAGACTTCCTGCTGTCAATCGGGAGCTCATTCCACCATTGATGAGCCAGGACAGCAAACAGTCAGGACTTTGTAGAGCGTTTAGCTCGCAGCGACAGAGCTACAAGCCGATTGGCTGAAGCAGTGACGGCGCTAACCAATGAAGGGAGCGGATAAAAAAAAAGGCCAGCTGTGTTTTTAAATACAATAGTTAAAACGTTTTTAAACCCATTACCCAGTTCACTATTTTTCGATACCACGTTTCAGTCCGTACACCTCCAATGCAACTTAAAATCCAATGTTGCTCAAGGCAAGATAGGAAAAAGCCAATTAGTCTTCTTTTTAAAACAACATGAGTTTGTTAGTTTGTGCTGTTAGATATGTATCTGACAACGCAGTGTTTGCCACCCCAAGAATTATGGGGCCTGTAGTATTAAACTGCACTTTACTTAAAAAAAATCCTCACCTGCCAAACAGATGAAGTGAAGGTGATCTCCACATGGGAGATCCTTCCAGTCGCCGCGGGTGTCGATGCCGCCACAGGGACTGGTGTTTTGCCAGATGGACTTTCTCTCCCAGTAGCTGTAGTCCACGGAGGCCCCGGACATCCAGAACCACGTGCCTTCCATCATGTACCTGAAGAGGATGCTTTGATATTTGAACTTTTCAAGCACTAACTGTGGTTTTGGAAAACAATAACTTTTGTTCATTCGTCCAAAACGTAATGATTTTATTGTACTTTTTAGTGATCAAAGGTCAGTGTCCCAGTGTGGATGCATGTCAGTGTGTGATTGTAGAGGCAAGGATCGGCAAGGACAATCTTTCGTGGATCAATCATGGTGGGAAAAAACATCACCACACCATTAACCCTTCAGGGTCTTAGGCCCTTTTCTCGATTTTACATAATTTCTTAAATTCACCTTTAAAGGTACTTGCATATATTCAAACCTTGCAGAACAATCTCGGCTCTCCATATACTGTAATGAGGCACCATTGTCCTAAGGCACAAGTGTAAAGAGATAATATGGCCCTAAAGCTGAAAAATGTAAGCTTGATTTTTTTTAATTCTTCATATCTCTTGTGAAAACATAACTTTACTCATGTGGACGAAACGTTTTGGTGATGGATATTGGTTTACCAAAGGTCTTAGGTTCACAAAAACAGTGGGATATATGAATAAAATGGTAGATGCATGTAAATAAATGCATCTAACAACAGCGGATTCTTTTTTCTGCACCGTTTTTTCGCGAAGATATAAATATTTAAAAAAAACGTAAACACCGTCTATCACGCCGCCGTGATTCAAGACCCCAGAGGGTTAACTGTGCGACCCGGCCCAGTGCCGAATGTGGTGCAGTTTGGACTCAATACTTTAGATGTCAATCAACTTGTAATAAACATGCAATAGCAGGAGGCGGGGCTTCAGGCAATGCATCATTTCAATTTGGTAATAATAAAAAAAACATACATACATTTTTATTCTGTCTGTATATATAATACTGTTATTGTGAATTCTTTACTGTTTTACATCTTATTTATGTTACTTGTTTTTCATGTGTCTCTTGTGGGCACTTAAACTGTCTGCTGCTGTAATCCTGCAATTTCCCCACTGCGGGAATAATAATAAAGATTCTATAATAAATAATAATAAAGGATAATCTTGTCTTCTGCTATCTCATTATTTTGGGATGGTCCAATTTTTACTTTGTATTTCATCCTTTTTTGAAAATAAAAAAATATATAGACAAAAAGTCAAGAAAAATACAAATAAAAATGGCCAGTATGCAGACGCAGCACTATTTTAAACCTAGATTTGAAGTGATTTGAATTGTAACGTCAACATAAACTAACGGGTAAAGCAGAATCTTTGACTTTTGAAAGTATAAACGAACAAAAAAACTAAAAAGCAGGAGTAACATCCACCATGGAGTTCTGTACCTGCGCAGCCCCATCCAAAGGTGTTTGGTGAGGGTAGAGGAGGTGGCTCTCAGCACCTCTTCCACCTCCCTCTGCTCCCCCTCACTGCGTATGCTGAGCAGGTCCCAGTAGAAGTCCCTGCAGAAGAACAGGGCGTCCGACCAGGCCAGCTTCTTTTGCACCACCACTACGTTCTGGCCCCTCACCACCGCATTGAAGAGAGGAAAGTTTGGGTCTGTAAAATGGAAGCGAGAGCACATCTGGTTTGGAGACGCTGCGGCGCAGACAGCCAATAGTGTTGTACCAGACTTTTCATTTTTGTATCTGTGAGAGATTTTTTAAATTCTGTATTAGGGTTTAAAAATCACTCTGCTCTGTTGAGAAATACAAAAATAAATTGTTCAATAAAATATCATGCTTTGGTGGACTTACCTCCGTACACCTTCAACTCACACATTGTCAGTATAGCGTTATACTGGTTCATATACACATTGACAAACTGGCCTATCATCCCTCCGCAGTTGAAGGTGCTTGTAGTTCCTGCCGGGATGGAAGCGATAACGACACAGCTGACAAAAAAAGACAAGAGAAGGAAATTAAAGGATAATTCTAGTTTATAGCAACGCGTTTGGTACATAAAGTGCTAAATGTTTTGACGTGGCAGTCAAACGATCGTTTGTAGAACCAACCAAAAGATAATTTATTGATTTACCTTTTAGAAACCCTAGCTAAGCGATTGTTAAATAAAATGTAAATCATAGTTTGTTTTATGAAAAAAAAGCCCCAAACTGCTGTATTTGGATGTAGTAATCACCATAAGTAATATACAAGTCAAATATATGGTTTGGTACATGAGAAAATTCAAATTTCACAAATTTGCCCACATGCAAATTTTGGAGTTCTCGCCTGAATGTTCTCTGTACTAAACCCTCTCTAACTTTGTTCTGCTTCACATCAAAGTCAACCTTTACAGAGAGAATGTTCACATACTGTGCTATGATTTGGGTTAGAGAATGTTCACATATTCAGCTATGGTTTGGGTTAGAGAATGTTCACATACTGTGCTATGATTTGAGTTAGAGAATGTTCACATATTCAGCTATGGTTTGGGTTAGAGAATGTTCACATATTGAGCTATGATTTGGGTTAGAGAATGTTCACTTATTGTGCTATGATTTGGGTTAGAGAATGTTCACATATTGTGCTATGATTTGGGTTAGAGAATGTTCACATATTGAGCTATGATTTGGGTTACAGTTGGACCTTACAGCTGCATCATTTCAAAGAAATAATCATCCTGAAAGTGATTTCTTTTATAGGCAGACCTGAAACCTTTTAATTTTCTATGTGTCATCTTCATTTACTCGTAACCAGTCACATATAGACTGATATTTACTTCTTATTTCTAAAAATAGGCTGGTTTTTAAAAAGGTTAAGATAAGGACAGTTTGGCCGGCTGCTGTCCTCTCGAGACATTGGGGGAAGTAAAAAGTGTCACATTTGATGTTGCTATATTTTGAGAGCATCTATCACAATCTTATCTTGCTTAATGCCATGACAACTGGTTGAATGCCGTCTACTGAGGAAAAGCTCTTGTTGTACAGTTGAACGCTTAATGACATATTTAAATAAAGTACGATTATAAACCTATTATTGTCTGTGAGACGCTTGTATGCTAAATGCATGCACTGGTGTGGTAGAACCATATAAACTCCAGGATTACCTCGGGTTGTCGTTGCCGTTGTTCACGGTGGAATTCCCAATGAGGAGCCTGACATTCTTGAATCTGCTGGAGGCGAAAGACATCCTGTTGGTGATGCTGACAGACGAGATCCTGTATGTGGTCTGCAGGCGTAGCCTCCACCACGGCTCCTGTCCTACATTCACTCCGGTATGGCTGCAGGATCCATTGTAGTAGCTTGGGTCGCTATTCCCGTCGTTCGCCAACGAAGCGGTATAGCTTTCATAAGTCGATGATTGAGTGGACGTTCCACGGGGCGCCACATTGCACAAAGAGGTAACTTGGTTGTGACAAAAAAAAAGTCAAACTTGATTAGCCTTGCACAAACATTCAATCTACAACTTGTCTTACATTGCATCTCATACAATTATACAATTTAAAAGCAATTTATTATGTTGACGTTTCACTTTTTATTCATCAAGCTGCATTGTCTTTTAACCTCTTTATGAATGTGGGGGTTTGAAGCCTCAATGCAAATGTGATTTTCTCCCATACTTTCTCCAAACAATGTATGATGGAGGATCCTGTTTCATTCGCATACCCTTCATCCCTCGATCTCCATCCCTTCCTCCCTCCCTCCCTCGACCCCTTTTCCGCTTCCAAATCTAACCTTCTCGCAATAAACCATTGGAAACCAATATCCCTACTAGCGTGGTCTTTGTCACGATTACTCAGGATAATCCACACGTACCAAAGCAGGCAAAATATGGTGAAATCCAACAGGGACATTGGTTCTAAAAAACACATTTAGTCATTATCAGTTTTTGAGATCTGGAAGAATTGACCTTTACATGATCAAATGGGAACTGAGGGCTGTTTTGGCAAAATCATTTAAGGATTCAGCTAAAAGAAATGCACTTTAAACAGAACCCAAACAAGGGGAGCGATACAATAATTGCACATCATTGCAATTTTATAGTCAATTCTTGTGGGAAAGGTTTTTGAAACACTAAAGTGACGATATATCTATAACTTTATAACATTAAATGAATTGCCTGGATCTTACCTGTGGAGCCAGTGAGGAGCCACACATGGAAGAAAACACCTTCAAAATGAAAACGATTACTCAATCAGAAACATTCAAACATTGGTTTCATGTTATTCTTTAAACTATAAATCATGTTTTTAATACCTTATTAAAACATCTGTGGGTGCACTCTTAAGACTTTAGCTTGTAATACATTTGTGTGTGTGTGTGTCTGCGCATATATATATATATATATATATATATATATATATATATATACATACATACATACATACATACATACATACATACATACATACATACATACATATATTTATTGTTTACATTTATTTTACAGTGGAAGTTCAGTTTAATCAAGTCTTTAGATTGGGCTCAGGTCTACAACTGCTGCCGTGGACATAACTATGCAGACTCTTGCAGTTAGGTCTGATCCTGTGGGTCACATCTCTACTCTGCAGCATAAGAACCAGCCTGACTTTGTTAATTGCAGCGAGAAACCAAAGGCTGTTATTTTCTTCTGACAGTCCATGTGCTGAAGCTGCTCACAAATTAGTACACTTGTGTCTTTAGCTATTGGAGAAAATACAGAAATAAGAAATCCAGTCGAATTCTGAGCTTTTGATGCTCTCCTCAAGCACAGACGGCAAAGATGAAAGATGGAAGGTTGAGTTACAATACAAACACTGACGCACTTTATTCTGTGACGACGACTAAAAGCAACAAAAAGTGTCCTCTGAAATTGTAAACATGAAGTTTTCAGTTTACCTTTAATGCAAAAGATCACTATCTTCATTCATTTCAGTGTCACATGAGTAGAACATGTGCTCTTTAAACTAAATACATAGTGTTGGCAGTGGCAGGTAAAAAGGGAGATTTGCAACTAAGTTTTAAATAGATGGGATTCAGACGTCATATTCAAATTACTAAATACTCTGTATGCAAAAACATGTAAATCAGCCATAATCAGTGTTTCACATATTCATCATATGGAAACGTACATTTATTTACTTCTTATTTTTCACTATGTCAAAAACACTTTGGTCTATAATATCATCAATTTTTCGAGAAAAATTGCTCATCTTTTAGATCAAAACCAGACAAATATTCAATATCTTATTTTCATATAGTCATATGGGTAACCGTATGACAACTATCCAACTAGAAAAAGGAATTGTTCAAATCAAAGCCATAGAACTGTATATTCAACAAGCTTTGGAGTTTGCTGTAATATTCCCAATGTCCTCTTAACATCATTCTTACAGGATCCCCAGTCTGTTCACTATGAACATATTAAAGCCTAGTTTATGGTTCTTCGTCAGGTCGACGTGACGCCGTCGTTGAGCATTCGAAGTTCTGCGTCGAGGGACCGCATTGCTCTGCAATTAACCGCCATGCCGCCAAGGGTGTGTGCCTGTGTGGTTTCATAGGTTATAGCCGAATTCCGGTCACAGTAAACAATGGCGACCAAGTTGGAGCGGCTGCATTTGGAGTTGGAGCTCATCAATATTGAAGAGCAAATGCTTAGATTGCAAATGTTGAAGCGCAGGCGACAGAGAAGACGTTTGCGGAGGTGGTCTGTACGACCACTAAACCGGTCGAGGCTGGGAAAAAGCAACTGCCGGAAATTACGTTCTGAGCGGACTAATCACAGCGCTTGCGGTCCGCGTCAACGCGACGCGTAGTTAGGATTTTTTGGAGGTGCGCGTCAGGCTACGGCGTAGGGGTCTGCGTCAGGTCGACGGTGTACCTACGCCGTCAACCAGACGGAGAACCATAAATTAGGCTTAACTTCATATTCATTTCCATGAATTAGTATTACCGTATAGCAACCAAGTCCGACATGAATAAGCAACAATGTAGTGGACGGATGGCTGATATCACAATGCAGTGTAGAGTAGAGCTAACCCTTAGTGAAATTTTATCAACCAAAATTGTGTTAGTCATTGTTTGTGTCATTTGTTTTCATAAAACTAAAGAAATCAACTTCATCTGAAGTGTTGTGCATGATTAAAGGACGGACTGACCTGCCTTTCATTGGGGGAAACCATTGTAAGGTCAGCTGAATGAGAGTAACTTTATAACAATATCAGCTCTTGCCCACACAGTAGTTTCCTTAATTATACATTTAATTATTAGTAATACTATTATTTTTCTCTACTAATATATAATGTCCATTTCTGAGACGGACTGTGTAGTATTTAAAGGATTGCTGAAACATACTCCAGCAATATCCAACTCTAACTCAAGTAAATTATATTTGCACAGCTCAAAAGTTCTGAATTTGTCTCAGGGGGCTTCAAAATGTATGTAAAACTACAAATAAATAAGTGTTTGAATAAAACAGAAGAAAGGGTGACAACTCTATCAGGACAGATGCTTTCTGCCTCAAATTTGAAACACTTTCATGGATGAAACACAACGCCAGGTTCCGTAACAGGCCCATTACCTTTCAATGTCTCAATCAATGACAAACCAAAGCTCTGAAGTTCATTTACAAATGTATACAGATGATGTGATTAACGATGTGTGTTAATGGTGTTAGGAAACGGGAAGTGGCTGTGTTGGAACTACGGGTACACAAATAATACTGATGTTGTTAAAATGTCAATGCCGATTAATGTGAATTCACACATGAATAAATACAGAATGCTTGAATTTTTGGGCAAACTGTTGGATAAACAGTCCTGAATACTAAACAAATCAAACTATTCACACAGGTAAGTGCAACAAGTAAATAACAGGACTATTAGATTTAGCTTTAAAATAATTCAAAGATAATACTCACGGTAAACGTCTTTGCAGGTCATCTTCCACAGCTTGTTTCTAGCATCAGACACCGTGTAATCAATCTTAGGTCTTGCAGTTTAGTGACAGATGTGGCAGTTGAGGTAGGTAAATCATCTTTGATGATTTGCATGTAATACGTGAACAAATGGATTTAGCTTTAAAGAAGTTAAAGAAGCTCATTTACAAGTCAAAAAGTTCCTTGACTTAAGGCAACCTTGTCTCTCTAGAGGACTTCTGTGTATCCCATTAGAAGGCTGAAGGTGCCATTTAGAGTCTGAGCCTCTTGCCACATTCAAGAGGTCATGTGATACGCTACCCCAAAAATGAAGCTTAAAAATAAGTTCTGGTCTAAAAACCCTGCTTCCATTTCCAACATCCTGTCTTTGTGAAGCGGGTTTTAGCAGTAGACTGGACTAAAGGTTTAAGTAACAAGTGGACTGGACATAAAGGTTTAAGTTACGAAGTGGACTGGGCATAAAGGTTTAAGTTACGAGTGGACTGGACATAAAGGTTTAAGTAACAAGTGGACTGGACATAAAGGTTTAAGTTACGGAGTGGACTGGGCATAAAGGTTTAAGTTACGAGTGGACTGGACATAAAGGTTTAAGTTACGGAGTGGACTGGGCATAAAGGTTTAGGTTACGGAGTGGACTGGACTAAAGGTTTAAGTTACGGAGTAGACTCGACGGAACGGTTTAAGTTACGGAGTAGACTGGACATAAAGGTTTAAGTTACGGAGTGGACTGGGCATAAAGGTTTAGGTTACGGAGTGGACTGGACTAAAGGTTTAAGTTACGGAGTAGACTCGACAGAACGGTTTAAGTTACGGAGTAGACTGGACATAAAGCTTTAGGTTACAGAGTAGACTGGGGGTGTCGTTGTCTCCCATAACCCCGAGATGGAACCTAACAAGCTCAGGACTCCCACTAATTTGGCGTAATGGTGAGTGATATTTGTATGCACTTAATATTTATTTCATGCCGGTCGTATAATTTTATTACGTCATTGTTATCGGTCCAGGCCGGTCCATGAAAATATTATCTTACACGAAACCGTTCCGTGGCGCAATAAATGTTGGGGACCGCTGAAATAGAGCATAACGTAGGGTATGCTTTGGGTGGGGCTACCATCTGATTGACAGGTCGCTACCGCTATTGCCCATATTCCTGGACAGAGTTAAAATTAGTGTGCTATACTTGGTGAGTCATGCATAATTACCAGCAAGAGGACTGCAATGGTTGCCTGATCAATCAACCCAGCCTCCATAGTCATCATACATGTTTGATGCCTATGGAGGATGGGTTATACAGATGCCACTTTGAACCTTTGATGAAAAAACTGTGGAACGCAAGCTTCATTCACGCCATAGATGTTTATCTGTGTCTACGGGGTATCGAAGCCAACTACGAGCGCATACAGGGGGCTGCAGAAATGGTCTTGCATGACCTGAAAGCTGTAGCTGCCCCTGAAATGGACAAAATGTATCATAACCTGTTTGGCATGTATGATGTCCAAAATGCTGTTATGGAATATGTTCAACACAACTGGGAAACTGGGAAGAATTACAATTAACATTATAAAAAAAAAATGTGTGTGTGGTTGTTTTTGTTTATCATAGGACTTTGTACAACAGAATGAAATAAAATACTTTGTAACAGATGCACGTGTGTTCATTTATACTCTGACGCTGTACATTGCAAAGGATTTACCATGATCCTGCACACCCAGGAGGGTTAGGTGGTGTATCGAAGGTAAGGTGGCTGAGATACTAGGTTTCAAGCCAGGTGAACCCTATCCATTCCCCCCTGATGAACAAGTCAGAATATACCAGGCTCCACATCCCGCAGATATTCATGCAGGGTCTTATAATATATTCATAGATAGAGACATTGTTGACCATCAGTTGGTGGGGCACAGTTATGTACCGCTCCTGTGATGTATAAATGCTACGGGTGATCAACGGCGTATACCCACTCTGACATGACAGGCCACACTACACATTGCTCTCCAAAAACATTATTGATGATATTGGGATTGCACTAAAAGATGATCAAAATCAGTATATACCATTTTTATATACGGAAAGGTGACCGTAAACCTCCATTTCAGGCCTATAAAGCAGTTTTTCTAAAGGCAGTGTATGATGTCGATGACGAGGGGGCTCTAAGAAAAAACGTAAAACCAAATGTAGTCAAAGTAGTTTTGAGTAGTCAAAAAAGACAGGAGCAGGACGTGGCAGACCTCAGATAAAACGCTCCCGGATTTCAACAAAAGATACATTTTAAGATTATACGCTGGAAAAACTATAGCACTCATTCATAATCAATCGGCAGAATGTGTAAAGACCAAATTGGACCTCTTCTCACTACCATTTACCCAAACATCCATAGAGAAATCTACATTTATCGAAATACCTCCCGTCTCAGCGATGACAGACACAGGCCCGTTGGAATTTCACATCTCTGCTAGTGGCGAGGATTACCTGGATCTGAATGATAGCTATGTGTATATGAGAGCCAAGATCACCAATGCAAACGGAACCAATTTGACTGTTGATGCTGATATAGGCTTCATAAACTATCCGGGCTGTACACTCTTCTCGCAGGTTATAATGCTTGGTGATAGACTCATATCTCAGTCCTCAAACACATATCCCTACAGAGGGAGCCTACACCGGAGCAAGTCGTATAGTGGAACTAGTTGCTCCAATACATGCAGATTTGTTTTTTCAAGAGAAATTATTACTCAAAGGGGAAATTCACCCCTGCAAAAGATGAATTTGCTCTGATAACTGATTCAGACGTACAATACCGTGTTAACCGTTTGGAGGCGGGGCCTGCATCGACGCATTAAACCAGATGTTTACGTTTTTAATCTTTTTTTAAACTGTCTCGTGCTTTAGATGAAAATGCTTTTTATTCCGCTTGATTGTTTCAGATACTGTCACTATTGGGTGTGCATTGCTGTTCGGGTTAGCAACAAAGGCATGTACTAGCTCGGTCAGGGCCTCTGTTTTGACGAGAGCAGCATTTCTGGCGTTTAACGTAACACATTTACATTTGACAGTTGTTTTGCCCTGCAGTGTATTATAGGCATAACATTTTGGGCCGCCCGATACAAAATGTGCGATATAGTCCTCAGGTAGGCCACACACATCACCACTGTTGATCTCGTCGGTCAAGTCACCTAGATATGTCCCTAGTGGTGGAACCACATCCCCCCCTCTGTGGTGTAAAGACGACACTGTCTGTGTCGCAATACAACACTCTTCTGCAGTGTGTCCAGCAAGTCGTATAACATAAGTCTAGCATGGGCTGTAGTAGCCCCTAGAAAGACGTTTACGTCCTTAACTCGTGATGCCCGGGCGTCTGCATATCGCCACTGAACCATTGCCACCTCGTCCGAGATAAAGCAGAACTGCCGCACATCATAGTCATCGGTGAACATGAATTTGGTAAACTTGGCAGGGTTCAGTGATGAGCCACAGGATGGCAAATTGCTCTTCATGCTAAAACGCCCCACAGAGAGTTTAGGAGCAGCTTGTTGCAACTCCGCATGGACTTGTTAACCCTGATTTTGGCAGGATCGAGCTGAATGCCCTCTTTTTGCAAATAGTCTGATACATATTTCTCCTGCTCCTCTGGTGTTTTTATATGACCTGGGTATCCAGATGCTTCTTGCTTGCATTTGAGAAAGGTCTTGACATACCCACTAAACAATGTGGTTGTCGTTTTGGGGAAATGCCACACCTCAATGCACACGACATGGTACCCCTTTTCAATAGCCTCAAGTTCAAAGGTCACCCACAATCCTGATAGCTCTCTGTCTCTGTGCGTACAGGGAGTGGTCTGGTTCAAAGCCAAGGCACACGTCCGACACAATAGGAACATGAGTTTTCCGTGACATCTTAAAGGCAAAACAGGATGGAATAAGCCTTTTGGAGGTAGCATTGTGCACTTGACAAATCCGAAATATTTCTCGACAGACTCAAAGTCCTTGAAGATGATCGTGGGGTGTCCTATGGGGTACACCTTTGTAGACTGAACCATAGGGTACAAGCTGGTGAAGTCATATTACCTAATTTTTTCATCAACATCAGTGTTGACTTCATGTTACAGTTTCATTGCGTTTGTACGTCCGCCAAAGAGGGCCGCCCGGGGTTCTAAAAACGCACATACTTTGTGTATGTTTCCATAAAAGTCTGCACAGCAGAGTCGGTGCGCTTTAATATGGTCCATTCACATTCCCACTTCACAATGACCGTCTGTCCGCATCGGATACGCAGGGTGTGCATTCTGTCCATAAAACGATTGTATTCTAGGCCCTGGACTAGTCCAGTAACAGGATTCACAGCACCCTGAGCCCGACATGTGGTACAACTGTGGTAAAAGCACCCTGCAAATTTATAACATGTGTTTCTCACAGTGTTGTACCCGTCCACAAAGAATGATCCAATCTTCTTTTCTCCATAGTTCAGAGCATGGGTGATTTCAATGCGCTCCGTGTGAGCCATGTATTCAAGCCACTGCATGGAAACGTCAGAATATGCCTTATTCTGTCACGTGTATGCACTATTATACGTTAGTGCCACTGTGTCTTTGGGTAAAAACAACATTTTAAATACACCCATACAACTACTTGCCAACATCGCAAAGGGGTCCAATTGAGTGCACTCCATAAAGCTCTCACGATACGAGATGCATGCACGCCGTAACACCTCAATATCATTGGTTCAATACTCCCCGAGCTCCCTTTGAAGATTGAATATGTGATTCCTCTTAGTCTCATACCAAATCATGAATGCTGATTTGCCACTGTCATACATTGAGTCATAACCATAGTAGGAGGGGTCTGGATAGCTGCCTACATATTTGTCATGATCTCTGGTGTTGAACTTGTGTGGGAAATGGCCCTCAGCCAGATCTATAAAGCCCAAGGCCTCTGGTGTTTTTGCCAAACTCATGGGTAGAAAGCTGAAGGAATCAATCCATCTCTGACGATATGATTCATCAAACATCAATATGACTCTGCTACCCCTCATGGTCACCTGGGGTGCGATATGCTTTTTGACAAAATACTCTAGAAGAATTTAGTTGTCAAAACCGGACGCATTGTGGGCTATGAATGTGTAACCCCTGTACTTCTTTGTTCGGTAGCGTTTTACAAAAAGGTGTCAACGCACTTCAAAGTGGAACAACAAAATCTGTTCCGTCAATGTCCATCGCACAGATATAGTTTGCCTCATGTTTACCGTCATGATAACGAGTCTCAAAGTCGTACAGTATGTATTTATTACTTCTCGAGAGGCTGAATAAAACACTTGTGTTCTGTGGCATTATCCCCTTGCGGCTCCCCACAGTGTTCGCATACTGGGGATTTATAGATGTGGGTCTTTTTGGTAACCCTGTATACTGATCCACAGGGTTCGCAATACATTCTACTCTTACAGGGGATTTTAAGATGAACTGACTCTGGGAGTGTATGCTGCTCAAGACAGTATTGTGATCTACATATGTGCTTGCAATCGGGACATTTCCGGGTGTTGAGTGTGGCAATCGGTTGTATGACAAACCCTGCATAGCTGTGGGCAATTGTGGTCCATGCTCGTCTCATAGGTTTGATAACAGTATTTGCATGCATATGATGATCCAAAAAACCCTGTCTTGCTTTCAATCATATAGTAATGGTTGTTGTATAAATACAACCAGACGGTGCGTGGATGATATTTGTTGTGTGTTTTATAACAATCTAGTTTTTTAAATCTGCGCATCTATGTTGTGATGGAATACTATGATCTTTACAGCCCTTAGTTGTTCAAATCTACAGACTTCCGCAAGTGCAACACTATGGTTGCTGTCCAAGCCTGCCAATCACTGCTTCCGCTCTGCAGCTATCAGTTTATCGGCCTCGGACCTGTTTGGGTTTTCAAAATGTGCGAGGCACATTGTGAAACATACATTGTTTCCTATATTGTTGCAGATGTATAGATGGCGTCCTTTCTTTAGCAGTATCTCATCATAGGTGACAGTACCTAATCTGTGGCGATTCCCTGCCCCCCTCACCCACCCCACACTAATATTTTGAGCAACCGTCACAACCATTTCCAACGTGCCATCAGCTATTGAATCATCATTGCTCTGAAGAACATTTGATATCCGCTCCATAAACTGGTCAACATTGTAAGAGGCATTGGACTGTAAAATATCCTGTTCATCACTGGCCAGAGAGGCACCTACACACTATTCAAAATACGGTTGGGTGCAGAATCCTCCACTGCTTGCTTGATTATACCAGACAACCGCTCTCTGATCATATTAGGGATCTGCACCACATCATCAAAATTAATATCACTGAAATCTACATCCTGGCTCAGCTCAAATGAATTAAAAATGGAGATATTCCGTCTGTGAATACCGGCCCTAGGGGTCCTCCTTACAGGGGCCCCACCCCCTTGATGTACACTCGTTGATGCTGCTGCTGTTGCATCCTGGGTTACCACAGAGGTTACCACAGGGGCTACCCCAGGGGGTGACAAATTGTCAACCCACTCAAACTCGTCATGATCAGCGTCCCACCTTACAAGACCTCCACCCACCTGATGCACCCCTGTAGCTGTTGCATCACGGGGTACCACGGGGTGACAGGTCGACAGACCCCACAAACTCGTCATGAGCAACAACAGGGCCTGTCGCATTAGCATCATCAGACAGTCACAGTAGTCACATAAGCATATTAAATTATCATTGTCATTATGGGGAGTAGCAACATTAACATGAAGAGTAGCATCCATAGCACACGTAGAAACATCACGAATAGCCATAGGAACATCAGGAGTAGCACACCCCTGAGCATGCATCAGAGCTGTAGCAGCAGCAGCCACAGCCACCTTCTCATTCACCCTAAAGACCATGGCCCGTGCCATTAGCACTTGATTGCGCAGCCTCTGCAGCAGTGGTCTGAAACCCCGTTCATCATCATCATCATCATCACTATCAGTACTATGATCAGGTACCCTACCTCTGAATTCATGCTCTGTACTGTGTCGTGATGCTTTATTTGGGGGAGCCATGTTGGATCAGTCCGGGTTAATGTGTAAAAACAAAACAAAAACAGAAAAGAAAAAAGAAAAAAAAGAAAAAGGAAAACACCTCTAACTACTACTCTATGACAAGTTATCACACCCCTCTACGAGTCGTGCTCGTATGATGCTGTTGAGCTCGTTCTGTGCCTCCATTTGCATCCGTATGTATTTATCTGCGTTGGCTTGCGACGTGCAGAGACCTGTGACTAAATCGATGAATCTGGTATTGGTAGCACACAATTCACCAATCAATTCACCATACTGATTGTTTGCCACGCATCTCTGATACTCGACAATAACTGTATCATGACCGGTTACAGATTCTAGCATCTGCGCTTCGTACAACAGATTAGTAAGGCTCAAACCATCCAAAGTACCATCTAAAGCCTCTAAACCATCCAAAGTGCCATCTAGACCATACATGTCATACCCCACAGGCTGATGTACAGCCACATCCTGGTCTATAGGTATGATGTTCTGTGGAACCACCAGCGTATTTATGTTACCTGGTAGCTGTTCTGGTGATGCGTACGGATCCTGTTTAGGCCTCCTGTAAATCCGAGGTGATTGTTGTTGATTTTAGCCACAGCATCAACAGTGTTTATTCCTGTCTCTTTTTCTTCTTCTTGCAGTTGGCGTTCCTCTGCTTCTGCTCTTTCACGGGCTAGTACTGTGAATTCTTCTTCATACAGATTAGTCTTCACAGGTGTTCTAGCCCCCCTAAGACACAAAAATAAAAAAGGAAATAAATAACCCACAATAAACAACAATAAAGAACAATAATAATAGTTATTATAATAATAATATTTCGGTACATACTTTTAACGATGTTTACTGGGGCCCTGACTCTCTGCAACTGGTGTTTCTGGCGTCTTTTTCGATCCCCTAGACACACAAATAACATTAAATAAATAACCCATAATAAATAGATAACACCCAATTAATAATAATCTTTCGATACGTACCTTTTATGGCGTTTACTAGGGACAACCTCTGATACACCAGTGCTCTGACTCTCTGCAGAAGGTGTGTGAATCACTGATTTCGAACCCCTATAAGACACAAACAAATTGTAGAAAAAATGAAATATATATTAAAAAAATAAAAATATATATATATATATATATATATATATATATATATATATATATATATATATATATATATATATTATTATCAGTTTTTGTTTGTTTATTTGTCTGCACATGATTGCCTCGACCTTTATTTTTCTGCCCCTTTAACTCCCCCTCACTCTCTTCTTCACTCTCATGACCACACTCCATTTCTGCCCAACTGCCTGATCCATTCACGGAGCAGTCCTGCTCAACTGCCTCCAAAGAAGTTGCTTCTGCTCGATTTACATGTCGCGCATTTTGCCTATTAGTTTTTCCCCGTTCATATCCTGCAGATGTCACCGCCAACTCTTTCTCTCGAACACAGCTCCTACTTCGAGAGTACTCTCTCCGGTAACTTTGTGGGTTTGTGGACATGTCACCTTTCTCGTCACAGAGCAGCAAGCCACACGCACCAACCGACGTCACGACCGGAAAGCCCAACCCAGGAAAAAAAAAAAAAAACACCCCCGAACTCTTTTGGCTTTCTCCTTTTAAAATGTCCGCCACTCCACTGATTGGCCTTCACTGGTGGCAACCAATTAACAGGTTGTGGGGGAAAACAAGAGGGGAGGGGAGAACACCAAACACTGATACGTAACAGATGTCCTCTGTTGTCTAGCATATGTCATTTTTAGAAGTGTTTTATGGGACCCAACAACAATCTACATGACAGTACAGTACAGGACTGTTTCCCAAGCGACCTTTCCGACAGGGTATAATAATCTAAAAACTGGTCATGCAGGCCATTTGTCCTAACCCGAATGGCACTAGATTTTGGGTTCTCTAAAACAGTGATTTTCAACCACTGTGCCGCAGCACACCAGTGTCCGTGGGAAAATATCTAATTTCATTTAATTGGTCCAAAAAATATTATTTAGTTGCCGCAAATATTTTTCCATTGTTGAGCGTCTGAGCCTGCAATATAGTGGCTGGCAGAGTAATTTCCTATTGAGAAGGTCTACACCTTCTTCTGTTATTAAACAAACTAAACAGCCGTATGTTATTGATCGTATCTACACGACAGCATGTCATTTCTGGCTCTACACGGTCGCGTTACAACTCTTCTCTTCTGTGTGTCACGTGAAGCGACGTCAGTTAATGATGACTGTGGCAGACTGACAGCTGATCACAGCTATAAGCAATACAAATGCACTTAAAATATTGATAAAAATTATCGTATGTTTTCAGTTGATTTAATGGTGTTAAACTACAACTATTACTAAAGACACAGTAATCATGAGTGTCAGAGTGGAAATGTTTTCTCTGTCGTCTGTTACATGTTTAATAAACTGCATTGAGTATTTTTGTACTGTGATGTGTCCTGCTTATACGCACAGGATTGATTTCTACTGGCGGAATAAGTCTTATTTATTTATTTATTATTTACATCGGTATGTTTTTAAATTCTGATTGTGACATCATTATAAAATAACCCACAATATAAATATAGTTTCTCTTCGTTGTGTGTTGCAAATAAGTGTTTCCTCTCTCTGATTTTAATTACATACATAATAAAAGTTATTGAGGTGTGTTCACAGGTCATTTATCTTCAGTAGACTTGACTACTGTCACGGTGTGTTCACAGGTCATTTATCTTCAGTAGACTGGACTACTGTAAAGGTGTGTTCACAGGCCTCTGTTAAAAGTCAATCAGAAAGCTGCAGCTGATACATAACGCTGCAGCTCCAGTCCTCACTAAGACCAGGAAAGTGGATCACATCAGTCCAGTTCTGAGGTCTTTGCACTGGCTACCTATCTGGGACTGGTCTACCTAATGAACCATCCCAGCCCCTCATGTGGTCTGGGACTGGTCTACCTTATGAACCATCTGACCCCTCAAGTGGTCTGGGACTTCTCTACCTTATGAGCCATCCAGACCCCTCAGGTCGTCTGGGACTGGTCTAGGGCTGCAACTAACCATTATTTTAATAATCGATTAATCTGTTGAATATTTTTTCTGATTAATCGATGAATCGGATAAAAAAACATTAATTTCCAACCCTTTATTAAAAAACAGAACTGACAGTGCAAAACATCTTCAGAAAGTGTACAAACAGGTTGCATTCATATCATCTTATCAATATCTAGGCCCCTTATGACCACGACATCACGTTGTTGTCTAAGCTGAACTACGTGATTTAATTCATTCTACTTTGAGTAAAAAAATATAAAAAATACGGAACATAACGTAACTTTAACGACAATACACAACCCAAACACGTTAGCTAACGTGATAGCAAGCTGATTAGCTTCCATTAAAAACAAGTTTGAGGGAAATGAAGACGCTGAAGATATCTTAACGCTGATTGGCAAAGACTCGACACATCAAAGATGTTTTATTGTAAGGATCACGACCTCAGCTTTTCTCTGTGTCTCACTCCAATCTCAGAAACGCTGGCAGGCCAGTTGCTCTTCTCTGCTCTGCTCTCTTTTTTTCTCCGCGATTTATTGGATGCCGTAATAATCACGCGGCACAACAAATTGATAATGAAATCCATTGCCAATTCTTTTGATAATCAAATTTTATTGATTTTATCGATTCGTTGTTGCAGCCCTAGACTGGTCTACTTCCTGCTCCAAGAGTCAGAACTAAACACGAAGAAGCAGCATTCACCTTTTCTGCTCCACATATCTGGAATAAGGTCCCTGAAAGCTGCAGGTCTGCTGAGACCCTCAGCTCCTTTAAATCTAGATTGAAGACTTTTCTGTTTGCTGTTGCCTTTAATTGAACCAGATTCAATTGCTGCATCTATATTTCTTAAAATGCACTGCAACTTTTATTCAATTTGAATTTTTTATTTTGCTTTTTGACTGTTTTAATGTTTTCTTAACTGTTTTTGAATCCTGTTTTCTCTGCATTATGTTTTAATGCTTTTATGTGAAGCACTTTTAATCCCCTTGTTGTTGAAATGTGCTCTACACATACACTTGCCTTGCCCTCAAGGTTCTCTACTCTTAGTGTTCTATGCTCTAACCTCAGGGTTATGTGATCTCAAGGTTCTATGCTCTGATCTCAAGGTTATATGGTCTGGCCTTAAGTTTCTATGTTCTGGTTACAGGGTTCTATGCTCTGACTTTAGGGTTCTATGCTCTGACCTCAAAGTTCTACGCTCTGATCTCAGTGTTCTATGCTCTGATTTCAGGGTTCCAGTCTCTGACCTCAGGGTTCTCTGATCCCTCTAAGCCGGTTCTCTGCTCTGATCTGAAGGTTCTCCGCTCTGACCTTAGGGTTCCATAATGAATTAAAGCTGCTCGCAGCTGTGACTGGGCCCTCGCTTCCAGCACGTCGGGCTTACCCCGACGTGCTGGAAGCGAAGCTTTAATTTAGAGGGATATATATATACACACATATATATTATATATATTACATATATATCAGGGGTCAAAGCTTTTTTCACCGAGGGCCACAAACAGAAAAATATATGAATGTCTGGGCTACTCAGGTGAGGTATATGGCCAAATGAATCAAATGAAGTCAATTATGCATATATATATATATATATATATATATATATATATATATATATATATATATATATATATATATATATATACATAAAAGAATCACATCAGAGGAAATTTGGCCTTTTCCAAGTTCCAGTAGAAGTCGGTTGGGAGAGAAACTGAAGCTGGTTCTTCAGAGATTCATCACTGCATCTCCATCAGTTCTAGTTAAGACTCTCTTCCCTTCTTCTGCAGGAAGGGAGCCGAGAACAACTTGAATTATTTCTCAATGGCAGAAAGATCTTGGAAGCGCAGACTGAGTTCTGTCATTTGATGTGATGACAGACACATATTTCCTCTTTTTCGCAGAAAGGTTGACCTCTGGAAAATGGAATATATGTATATATACTTTATACATGTAAATATGTATATAAATATATATAAAATATAAAAATATGTATTAAAAGTGATCAAAAGCTTGAGGTTTCATGGAACGGCGTGGAAGTGGTGTGACGACTATTTCATATGGTTCGTGATCATGCAGCAAGCTGTTGTAACTCCACTTTACTTTGTCAAAACTGTTCCAAAGTTAACATGCTTTATGAGAGGCATGGCTGGAAGACTTCTGCATGCCAATATGAACTCATAGTCAGAGCGCCACCTACTGGGAAACTATGGCAATTTGAACTAGAAAAGAAGGACGAAAATGAAATTGGCCGACTTCTGGTACGGTTAAGAGCATGGTCCCAAGAGAGTTATTTTGAAGTTTATATGTGGTACATACGCCGATCAAATATTGTATATCTGTGTTGAACGTGCTGCGAGGGCTGCTTTGTTGAATTTAGTTGAATTTACCCCTGAGAAGTTAATGGGTCCTTTTCTTTTGAACACAATGAGATACAAACAAGCTTTTGATATACTTTTATGAAATTGAACCTTTAATGATCCACAGAGAATGTTGTACAAATGGAAGCCAGCGTTTAGGGAGATAAGAGGAAAAAATTGTTTTTATCAAAATTCAGAATGGTGGAAATTCTAAGGAGGCGGACTTTAGTGCGACCACGTCCTTTTTTGTAGAGCAGACAGAACCGGACATGTGTGCTAAATTGCAGGACAATTGGTGATAGGGGGCAAAAACTGTGGGCTTTCACAACTCAAAGGTTGTCAAAGGTTGTTATTTTTAAGTTTACATGTGTTACATATGGCTACCAGGTTTCATACATGTAGGTCAACCGTAGCGCTGGGGCTGCTTAATTGAATATTTGTAGGGGGCGCTATCGAGCCAAAGGGACATTTTGAGTCATTCAAATCACATCAGGTAACTACATCTTTGCCTTTAATTGTGTTTGCCTAGTCCCTCAAAAGTGACTTTATTGTTGACCGCGAAGGATGGGTCGCCACGGCAACAGCGTTTCACGAAACATCAAAAGCTTTGTGGGCTGGCATCATGAAAGTCTTATTTTTGTCTTGAAGGAATTGGAAGTTGATCTGATTGACCGACTAAGAGAAGCAAGCCAAAGTATAGAAATATTTACTTCCTGTTGCCATTAGGTGGCGCTATGACTCTAATAAAAAATTAGACTGCACATGTCTTCAGGCCTGGAGTCTCATCAAACATGTGAAACCTGGAAAAGATCATGTGGAGTCGAGTCACATCGGTTTATTCGGTCCTGGCGAAGGATCGAACTTGCTAGGATTAAAAATGATCATATGGATGTCTTCAGGATGAGCGGTTCACTGCAGTGCCCTCTAGTGTCTGAATATTATGAAACAATTTATGTACGTTAAGGGACATGATGTTGACATATGCTACAAAGTTTGTGAAAATAGGCCAAGTAATTTGGAAGTTATGTGTATTGACATATTGAGCCACGCCCTTTAGAGGTTAATTGGTTAATAACTTCTGAACGCAATGAGATATCAACAAAGTGGGAGATATCCTTTGATCACATTGAGTCAATGATTATCCACTGAACATTTCGTAAGAAATGGACCCAGCGTTTAGGAGGAATGGGCAAACATGAGTTTTTTACAAAATTCAAAATGGCGGAAAATCTAATTAGGCGCATTTTAATTTCACGGATTACTTTTTTGTAGAGCAGTCCCACCCGGACATGTGTGCAAAATTTCAAGTCAATCGGTCAAAGTTTGCAAAAAGGGTGGGCTTTCACAACTAAAGGGGGCGCTATAGAGACATTTTCTCAGACTTTTGGCCGACACCCAAATTATATTAAAAATTCGAATAACAATAGGTCCTCAACTCTGACTACGTCAGTGCTCGGGCCCTAATTACCACATTCAAAATGGCCACAGCAGGTGTTTAAAGTATTGACATTAGGCTCGTTCGAGATGAGCCAGTTCTGTGCAGAATCGATCGGCGCGCAATGCATGCCGGTTAGATGTGTGTCTGACTTGGTCCCGACTTGCTCTGACGTCATGCACACATGGTCAACGATAATCCCACGAGATCAAGGCGGCCGTCGATTTCAGTCTTTTTTTGGCTGACAAGAGGCTCGTTCGTTAGAGCTGCGCCTCGCCTGGAATCCAGACGAGAGCAGGCGGCCGCAGCAGGAGGCGTTGACAATAACCTGCGATCAAGTCAGACAGTTTTCAGCTGCCTTCGAAGTAGACACAGGAAGTCACAGAAAAAATGACTTCCTCTTAGTTCCAAACTTTTGTCTACTTGTAGTTTACAAATCACGTTTGGATTTATTCATATGTGTTTGTAAATATATGTGTATGTAGAAATGTGTGTGTAGCTGCATCCTTTCTTCTTTTTTATGTCTGCCTGTGAAATACATTACTAGTAGTTTTGATGTGTATTGTATAAATACGATTTTAGTATTAACAACCACGCAAGAAATGTTTTTAGATCAAACATGAGACTAATAGTCAATAATCCAGCGTTAAGTATTCCAACTACACATAAAATAAGGATTTTCTACAACACGTGGTGTTTGATGCTGTCAAATCTAAGAGCCAATCAGCTCTCTAATGTGGCGACAGCCAGGCGTTTCCCATCATGCACTTGGCCACGCAGTCGTTGGAAAGCAACTGCGGCGGCTGACTCTGAAATCGACAGCGACTTGATCTCGTGAGAGTATCGTTGATCACGTGTGCATGACGTCAGAGCAAGTCGGGAGCAAGTCGGACACAAATCTAACCGGCATGCATTGCGCGCCGATCGCCGCCGATCGATTCTGTGCAGAACTGGCTCATCTCGAACGAGCATAAGGACAGAAATTATTTTTTGCCTACCACAATTCGAACTAAAAGGTTGTAAAAGGGTTCCTGTTTGGGAAAAATAAGCACCAAACCAACTGAAATGTTCCAAATGTTCCAAAAGCAATGAATATAATGTATATGTAATTGTTTCTAAAAAAATAAACATTGTTCTGATCAATACATTGACAAATATGCCTGGTGTATCAATTGTGATAAACAAAAAATATACCATGTATATATATATATATATATATATATATATATATATATATATATATATATATATTTTTTTTTTTTTTTTTTTTTTTTTGGGAATAAAGTTCCAATAAACACTTTAGTATAAAAAAACATGAATTTTCTCAATATTATTTGATGGGTCAGGCTTCACAGGGTGTTTAAAAAAAGAAATAAAAAGGAACCCTTTCTTGCAGCGCTGAAGCACGAGCCAATCACAGCACAGAAGGGCGAGACTTAACGCCAATTGGTGGAAGACCAAAACAGCCTCATCCCATTGGCTGCTTAAGATTTCTTCACAGCGCATTAGTTTGAAAGAGCCGGAAGTGTGGGGAAGTAACCCGTCACCTGTTGCTGTCACCCAGCTGCTGTCAGCAGCGGAAAGCTCGCTACCTGGTGACGGCAACGCCAACACGGTAACTTACCTCGTAATTAATGCCACAGCGGTCACTTGACTAATACTCTGCTAATGTGAAGTGGAAACGCTACCTTGTTAGCTACAGAAGTTAACGTAGCTAGTTAGCTACATAGCTACTTGCGTCACGTGATCAGAGTTAACGTTACAAGCTGATTTGTTCAACGCTAGTTTGCTGATCGCGTTCTATTAAAGCAACGTGACGTTAGTTGATCGACTGATATTCAGAGACCACTTGTGGAGAAACTGAATTCTAGCTGATTCTGTCATGCATGTACATTGATGAAGAGCTCTATTAAAAATGTAGCATTGTATTATTTTAATGAGTTAAAGGTCTCGCTTGGTTATAAACCACTTCCTGGTTTATACTCTTTTCTCAATTGTGTCTGTGTTGTTACCAACAGCTCCTGTTGCTCAACATTTTAAAATTGCCTGATTTTTAAGTCGAGTTCAGCATGAAATCGGATAAATTGCCAGAATCGGATCTAACTACTCTCATAATAATAATACTACTAATAATAATTCAAACTTACGAGATACTCAAAGACGCTTTACACTGGGGACAAGAGACAAATGGAACAAAACAAAACATGGGAAGACAGAGCAAACAAAACAAACAGACATTTTTTGTAAACAAAACAAAATGAAGTCTAACACGTGCATTGTGTTGTGTCTCCTGCAGCAGGTGAGACGATGGCCCAGGTGAGTCAACCACAGCAGAGTAACATCATCATGTTCATCAGAGAGGCTTGTGTGAGGATCGCCTTTCATTCACTCCTGTGGTGATGAGGCAGCTTGTGCAGACAGCTGCTCACTGGCTGGGTTGACAGGAGGCTCAGAGCGCAGCGTTCAGGTTGAAGTAAGCTCCTGCTGCAGTCCTGCACATTTAATAATGGACACGGACAGTAGGACTCCTGGTTTACAGTCAGGAGATAAGACGTTTGTTTATCTGTGGACGAGCAGGCAGCTCCAGGTAACTTCAGCGCTCAGGTGAACGGGTGCGTTGCTCTGTGACGTTGCTCATTGCTTGTTCTGTTGCAGCAGGAGCAGGGAGAATGGGGTGATGTGTTCATGGCTCTGGGACGTTGCTCATTGCTTGTTCTGTCCTCCAGCAGGAGCAGGGAGAATGGGATGACGTGAACGCTCTGCTGCAGCGGTGTGGGTTCAAACCCGTGCTTTTTGCAGATCCTGTAGAGAATAAGAATATTCCAGGTAAGAGTCAATGAGACAAAGTATGTTTTAGTTAAATTGATCATGTTCTCAGATTTAATTGGGCTATAATTGCTACATTGTGCCCATTATTTAGTTATTACTAAAAAATCAAGTTTAGTGGCATTATTCTCTCTATGCTTTACTTCTGTCCTGATGACATTACAATGTTAACTCTCATTTGGAAATTTTGCTTGGAGAGGTTTGAAGATCCTTTGTCTTTGTGATGTGAATACTCCCCATGAGCGCTGTCACATGACTCCATGTGTCCTTAGATCTGGTTCTGCTGGACAAGAAGTCAGCTGCTGAGATCCGGATGACTCTGAGGACGATGCTCACGGACTCAGAGAGAAGACAGGCTCTGATCCAGGAGCTCATCAAGGCCAACAGCCAACTCAAGTACGTCAAACAGAACCAGTTCACTCCATTTTTATTCCAAGTTAAAAACATTATGCTAAGTACCAGTAGTTTGTTTTATTTTTTTCCAATTACCTCAAATAGCTGGACAAACTTGCAGAACTTTACATCATTTTAAATAAATGTTATAGTATAGTATTCTTTATTGTCTCATCCAACAATTGTACAAAAATAAATCTGTCACAGAAAGTCAAGGACTCAAGAAAATATATAAAATAGCATTATGTCCTGCAATGTGTGGAGCGATTCAGATTGAGGTCGAACATTGCACACATGCCTGCAGTATATATTACGGTGGGCGTTAGTGTCTGTATCTACTTAATAATGTATATGCAGTGTGTCGACCACCTGTCCTCCTGTCATCCAATCTCATCAGCATCAGGTGAGCATCAGAGGTACACCTGTCCTCCAGCTCAGTGCCGGTATGAAGTCTCAGCCTGGTGACTGTAATGCAGCCGTAAGGCTCCACAGCCTCTCCTGGGCTCAGGATCATTTAGTCAAAAGAAGTCTTGTAGTTATAAGACTACTGTGTTACATCAGACTAAAGAGATCTTCATTGATTAAGACCAAACGGTCCCATTTCCTGTATTCTATCTTTACACCTGACCTGGCTAAACACAGTCATAGTTTAAAGTAAAAGAATAATAGGAAATGCACCTGTTGCTTTGTTAGAACTTCTCTGTGCTTTGTCTTTAGAGAGGAGGTTCGTGAGCACACGAGTCAATCGGCTCAGCAGTCTCAGAGGGCCTCAGAGCTGGAGGGCCTGCTGGACCTGGTGAGGACCCGAGTCCAGGAGCTGGAGGACCGCTACCTCTCCAAGACCGCCCAGCAGCGCAGCCACACACAACAGCTGCAGCAGGAAAAGCAAGAAGCACAGGTATGTCAACCAGCCAATAAAGGCTGATTAAATGATTCATAATGTTGGATTATTTATTAATGTGTTTTAAAAAAAAAAATTTTTACACACATTAATAAATAATATATATAAAATAATATATCTATCTATCTCTCTCTCTCTCTCTCTCTCTCTCTCTCTGTTCAAAGAATGCATAGCCTTTTTATAAAAGAAATACAAAATCCAATTCACAAGAGGGGAATACATGAAGATAAATTGATGGGTGAATGTTCTCTATCATCAGCCTCCGTCAGAACGTGTGATGTTCTCAGTGAGGAAAGCATCTTTTGTTCCGTGTCTAGAAACGGTGTGAGGCTTTGGAGCAGCAGCTGTCTCATCAGAGGGAGGAAGCAGCTCAACTACAGAGAAAACTCTACTTCACCATCAAAGAAGAGGAGCGACGATTGTCTCGACAGAGTCACACCATCCAGCACCTCGGCTCCAAAGTCAGCCAGCAGAGCTCCCCTTCAGACCAGCAGTGAGGACACGGCCTTAAAGAAACCCGGAAAGAACTGTTATTCATAGATATGAGTTTTCTCTGCTGCCTTGTAAACTTAGAGCACTTTGTGATTTTTAACAAACATATCGTGATATAGATATGGACCCTTTTACAGCTGACGCCATCAACAATATGCATGAGCACAAAACGGCGTTTTCCCCGGCCATGCGTTTGTGGTTGCTTGTTGTAACTTTTGTAAATGTTTAGCAGACGATAAACACACGAGTCTGCGTTTGATAGTGGTTGAAGGCTTTTAAAGGACCCATACCTGTTCTGATGAGGTTTTAAACACACCGCGACTATGGCTGCATGCTGTTAAACATGTTGACTAGAACTGGACTATTTGTAGGCAAACATCTTCGTGAAAATGTTGAAAGGGTCTTTGAAAACTAAATGCTCTCCGTGGTGAGACGATGCTACCGTTGACCTGATGCTCCTGTTTGCAGGGTGTTGGATGTGATCGACTTCTATGAGACCAAAATGACTCGGCTGCTGGACGAGCTCAGGTAACGCATGCTGACACGTTTCTACAGGATGATGCACTGCAGCGCATCGCGTGTTTTCTTTATTACGCAATGAGAGACACTTCTAAGGGTTTCGCATGATGATCACTGTGGCGGGAAACTGTTGCCTCTGCTTTTCACCCCAGATCTGTCAAAGGTCGATCAGAAGGCTCTCAAGCGGCTCAGCAGACGGGAATCCAGAAGGTTACTCCACCTTTCAAAAGCATTCTCAAGGTAACCTGACAAACGTGGACTCTCTCAGATGTGTTCACCTGAAGGCAGTCGGTAATGCTTGTGCATTTCTTCCAAGGCACATCAGGAGCAGCAACAGGGAAGCAGCACTCAAATAAAGGAGCTGAAGAGGGAGGTGCAGCGCCTGAAGCAAGAGTTGGAGACGAGGTGCGTGTTCCTGTAGCCTGAAACATGCGCTGTCTCATGAGTAAACACTGACTGTGCTCTCTGTGTAGGCCGTCGCTCAGAGACGTCAAGTTCTACAAACACAAACTCCGCCGTCTGGAGGGGTCAAACCAACTCAGTAACTCAAGGTAATGAAGGCTGCTCTCAAACTGTTGTCTCTCATTCATTTGTGTCATTTAAGGTTTACTGTATGCTTTGTATTCTCATTGTTAGTTTAAATACTACATTTTCTCACTTTTTCATGTTTACACCCAGATTTCACAAAATGTTTGGTCATGGAAATTTGGTTTAAAGTCATGGATTGGTTAATTCTAATAGCATTATTATTATTGTTTATTTCTTAATTCACTCTTTGATATTTCATCCCGGGCTTAGTTTTAAGCATTGTAATGTCAGAGCATTTTCACATTAGGTATGATTGCTGCGTACCAAGGCTGAGTATGATTGCTGATTGGACATTTTTCAAGGGAACTGGACTTTGGGTTCAAGAGTACTCAGATCCAGGTCCCTGATGTGAGAGCTTCTTGTGTATCCTGTTATTGGTCTAATTAGAAGCTTAACGCATATAAAGAACCAACCTTCTTTGCAGATTGCCAAAAGAAGACGACACAAGTGAGATCAGTGAGAACACCAGTGAGGCCCGTCTGTGTGCGCACTACCACCACGTGAGCCCGTTGTTTGGTTCCTCAAGGTCTGAAAATGTAATTTCTTTCTAACTTAAAAACTAACGGTCATCTCTCGTCCTGGATTCCAGCTGTTGAATGAGATCAGAGCCGTTGTGACCAATCCCGACGCTCCGTTGCGACTGCGCAGACAGAGACCCTCCTCTGCTGGTTTGGACCTGGCTGAGTTTCAGGCCTTCCTCCCCACACTGGAGGTCTGGGCCCAGCAGCTCCGCCTACTGGAGGTAAACGCCAGAGGAGTCGATGGGAAATGGGAGAAATGCAAGCTGGTCATTGACCAGGAAACGCCAATGACCAGCTTGCATTTCTGGAGATGAACCTGTGTGTGGGGTCAAATTCAAGGATGTGTTTCCAAATGTTTAGCTAACTGAATTATTCAATGTGTCTGTTTTTAGGATCTGCAAAGGGCTTTAAATAAGTTGACCGCCAGACTGATGCCCTGGCAGCCATGCGATGGCGGCCATCTTGCTGCCGAAGCGGTGAAGGTGGAGGACATGCTGCTGCTGGTGGACACCATGCTGGAAAACGCCTCGGCTGATGACGAGAAGGTAGAGATCTGCATGCTTTGTACTACTTGTGTTGTGTCTGGTGTAAAATAGGTTCAGGTGGTTTTAATCTGTACAGGGTTCTTACGGTCATGGAAAACCTGGAAAAGTCATGGAATTATAAAATGGTTATTTCCAGGCCTGGAAAAGTCCTTGGAAGAAATGAAATCCCCAAAATGTTGTAAAAGTGATTGGAAATGTGTTATATTAATGTGTTCATGATGTTCAGTTACGCTGAGTTTGAAATAATTAATATACTTTTAAAAGAAAGCCGCTCAAAATATAAGCAGACATACATACAGACATCTATATTAATGTTTATTCTTTTAATCAAACTATTGTCTCATTCATTTGTGTCATTTAAGGTTTACTGTATGCTTTGGAATTCTCATTGTTAGTTTAAATACTACATTTTCTCACTTTCATGTTTAAACCCAGATTTCACAAGGAAATTTGGTTTACAGTCATGGCAATTTGGTTTACAGTCATGGAAACCCATTGGTCAGAATGGTATGAACCCTCTAGAAAGGTATGAACTTCACTGCTAGATGCTACTCAATCCTTTACTCTGGACCTTAACAGCCTTTCTGTGGTTTGTCCTGCCAGGTGCTCCGTAGTCCCACTCGGTACATGCTGGGCTCCATGGTGTCTCACTTCCAGAAGCTGTTTGACGTGGACTCCCTCAGTGGAGTGTACCCCCGTATGAACGAGGTCTACAGCCGGCTGGGGGCGATGACCAACACCCTGACGAACCTTCGAGATGTTCTGCAGCTAGGTACCCTGCAGCTGTAGTCAAAGCTTCACATGTTCTTTAGTCTGTTGGCGGTCTAGACAGCAGTCATATGGTGGTTTGTGGTTCTGTGTCAGACAGCAGGGTTCCTGCTGCTGAGGTGGTGAACCAGGTGGCCCGGCTGGTTTCCTCCACTGAGCACCTTGCTGGAATCCAAGACCTGCTGGGAGATGCTGACATCGACAGGTTGTTGCACACGCGTGTTGTGGTGTTGTCAGTGTGTCTGTTGGGCCGCAGTGATGAACCTGCTCTTGTTTTCCAGCATCATCGTCAAAGTGAAGCAGCACGGGGAGTTCTTCCCTGCTTTCCATGGCCTCATCGTGGATATGTTACAGACTCTAGGTAAATATGAAACATGTAAAGACACAAAGCAACACATATAAAGCATATATATATGGAGAGGAATACATTTTTTTTGTAATAAAAAGATGCAAAATACATGATTGTATGGTATTTTGCATCTTTTTATTACGAAAAAATCATGTATTGTTCCCCATCAGGAGAAATGACACTTAATTTGTGCGTGTGATATGACACATGTTTGATCACATGTGCTCTGTGTTTCAGGAGTGAGTCACCTGGACGACATCCTTCCAGCGCTGAAGTCTTTGAAACAAACGGCTCAGTGACATGCTGCTTTACTGAACCGTGCTGGGCTTTCTTCAATGTAATGCTTGTGTGATTTTAGATTTTGAATAAAAACTGAATAGATAAAGACGGCTGAGTGAATATAACTTCATTTTGCAACAAGCCAGATCATTTATATGTTCAGTAAAACAGAAGCAGCTCTTTACAGTTACACTTGTATGATCCCTCTTTGCTATATATCATGTTATCATTGGTGCTTTTGATTGGTCTCTTTAACACTGTTGGAGTAAGTTGAATGATATTCATTATAATCATGATGTTGGCTTCCCACAATTAAATGCAATGTGGTATTGATGTTTATAATGCATGCTCTGCTCATAGAAATTACTGCGTGTCAAATCAAGGGCTTCCTAAACAACCGGCCACCAGGGGGAGATCCACAAATTGGTTTCATTTTGGGTAAAACATTTTGGTACAATTGTATTTCTGTGTCCAAGAGATGCAACGTGAAGAAGGACCAGCCTTCTTTCAATGTGAAGGTTTGTGCATGAGCAGGAATGCAGCACAGCATAGACGTGAAAGCTGTGCTCTTCATTTAAATATACAAATATGTATCCCCGAAATTCATGATTCAATCATTGTGTTCAATAATTATCAAAGTAATTGTGATTTTCATTTTGGCCATACTTGTGCAGCCTTAGTCAGTTTTATATGCTACATTTGGGGGAACTGTGTGGGTTAATGACAAACAAACAATGTTGGTATCTCCAGTAGATGGAGGAAGTCAGACTTTGGACTTTTGACTCCCAAATGTTCCACTTTTCAGAAACGTCCTGAACACAGCAAACGTAGAAGCAGAGTTCAGGGTTCACACGTCCAGTGGGTCATAAGTGATTAAGGGTTATTGTGTGGAGCAGTCTCTTGTTTTATAGGGAAATGCTTCATATTATACCTTTTTAAAAAATATATATTTGTTTCACAATTGGCCTACTGGTTATTTTCTATATTTAATTAGGTTTTTTATATATCTGTTATGTGTTTGTTCTGTGTGATAAAGTGATTACAAACCAGTGCAGAAGTACATGAACTCTGACAGCTATGGCAATATCAATCCCATCTTGAACACTTTGTGGGTTCATGATATATGCAGAATAAAGTCCATGTGTAGATTAACAGTGGAAACCTGTTCACTGCATCAGAATATTTCCCATGATCCCTTAAACTGAAATACAGGTGAAACGTTAATAATCTATCTTGTGCAGTTTTGAGTGGCTGACATGTTCAGTCCTGTCGTGCAATACAGCAACCAGTTCATGTTTTCCCATAACATACAGTTCACACATGACTCATTCAGAATAAAACATGTTTCATAATTACACGTTCACTCTAAATTGATTTCTTCATCTAACAGACGGCGCCACGCTTCATTGCAAACCCGGTATTGCCCTTGAGGACCACTTAATTCAGAAGGGACAAAACAAAATGTTAGAATGTATTATTTTATTTCAAACACGTTAATGTTTGAAAGTGTACGTAATACAAGTATGTATAACAGTTCATATAAACGTGTTTTTAGAAATAGAACACGGTTTTTAACCTTAGTTTTTAACCATTAACCCCCCTACAGAACAAATGGTACGGTCCGCGGGTGTCTCGGTTGCTAGGAGGCGGAGAACGCTAGAAATACAACGCAGTGAAAAGCTCTCCTCACTCGTCCTCACGCGACACAGTTAACGGTTCTACTGCTTTCACGTCTGAGCCGTTGGATGTTTTCAGTCTGACACGGAACTAAAGGAGATAATGTTGACATGTTGTTTCGCTGCTTTGACGGGTATTACAACTTAATAGTTAACAATGGCGTCCGAGTGCACTCAAGAGGCGATTCTAGACTTTCTGAAGGAGAACGGGGGCAAAGTGAAAAACACGGATTTAATTGAGCATTTTAAGGTCGCGTTCCCTGAGGAGCCGGAGAAGAAAGCGGCTGTCCGTCAGACGTTTAAACGCCACGTCGACCACATTGCGTTCGTGAAGACGGAGAGTGACGTTAAATATGTCTGCCTGAAGAAAAAGTTTCGCGGTTCTCAGAGGGGGCAGCCTGGCGACGGGACGCGCGCGGACAGTGAGCCCGCGGAGTCCCGAGAGGGACTTCGCGGGCTCACTGTTCGCGCGGGCCCCGCGGGGCCGCGCAGCAATGACGCAGCAGTGGAGCTCCCGATCTGGCAGCCACCTGGCTCAGGTTACGGAAATGACAACATCCAGGTGAGAGTTCCGCATGCTTTCAACACCGCGACCATTAGTGCGGAGCAGACAGAGGTAGAGGAGGAGATGGGGAACAGAGGTAGCTTCAAAAGAGAGAAGAGGGAGTCCAGGAAGGAGTCCAGGAAGGAGCTGGACATACCAGACATTTCAGTGAGTAAAGCGTTGCCTCTTCCTGCAGAGGGATCTGTGTTCATCCTGCCGGGGCCTGTCCAAACCGGTCCTACAGGACAGGTAGGCGCAGCCGGCAGTGGACTCCTCCCCAGATCGGCTGAGTCTCCCCCACCAGAAGGCCCGAAGAAGGAGGTGGAAGGCGTTAACGTGGCGTTCAGGAGCGCTAAAGGAGCCCAGAGAGGTCCCTCCAGGCAGCCGGGGTCAGACGAAGACGAGGAGGAGGAGGATGAAGGGCCCGGCAGCCCCAAAGGCAGCCGTAAACACTTCCTGGAGGTCATGATGAGCAGCTCCCCCCAGCTGAGGAGGAGCGTGTACCTGACTTCCGGCACCGACGGCGACTCGGTGTCGCTGGCGTCCTCCAACCCAGACTACGAGCGCGCCTCGGTGGCACTGGACCCGCTGGAGCACGAGTGGATGCTGTGCGCCTCGGACGGCGAGTGGGCCCGCCTGCGCCCGCTGCTCGCCACGGACCCGAGCCTGGTCCTGAGGAAGGACTTCGTCACCGGGTTCACGTGCCTACACTGGGCGGCCAAGCAGGGCAATGCGGAGCTGATGGCGCTGCTCATCGACTTCGCCAAGCGGCACGATGTCCCCGTCGGCACCGACGTCCGCTCCAGCGCCGGCTACACGCCGCTGCACGTGGCCGCCATGCACGACCACATGGAGGTGGTGAAGCTGCTGGTGGGGGCCTACGGCGCCGACGTGGAGATCCGGGACCACGGCGGGAAGAAGGCCTGCCAGTACCTCACGGACAACGCCAGCGTGGACATCCGGGACATCATCGGCGCGTATGAGCGGTGCGACTCCGAGAGCGACGAGGCGGGCCGCAGGGGCGGAGACCGCAGGGGTGGAGACCGCAGGGGCGGAGGCCGCTGGAGGTTCTCCGAGGTTCTCCGGTCCGACCCGAAGCCCCTCAGACTCCTCGCCCCTAACGACGGCGCCGACTCCGTGGACGGGGAGGTCCGGCCCAGGGCCATGGTCCTCAGGAGCAAGTCCTCGCTCAGCAGGATGAGGCCCAAACTGCACCGGCTGCGCGTGAGGACATCGCAGATCATCCACAGCGCCACGTTTAGAGAGGCGGAGGAGGGGTCCGGGTCTGGGAAGGGTTCCTTTAGGGCCAGACCCAAGACCCACTTCTTTGGGTGAGAGCAATGCCGACACGGGACAGACATAGTTTACAGGGACGTCAACGGTTTAAGCACACAGTGTTGAACAATTCAGCTTGGAGCTGTTTTTTTATTTGGTAGTGAAAGCTGATACTTTATGATATTCAGCATCTCAAGATGTGAACATTCGTGTTCCAAGTCATCAGCAATCCTTGAAAAGGTAGATCTCTTAAAATCCTTTGCTCAATTTGTCCCATGAGACTCTAATTTAAAACGAATTCAACCCTGTTCCTCATAGCAGACACATGTAGTAGTAGTTGTTACAGAATGTGCTATGAAAGGCTCTCATGTGTTCATGATGGTTGAGGCAGTTTGAGCCTCAGGTCCTCACTGCTCGTCATCTAGTCCTGCTCCTAGAACAAGTCTGGTTAGTTCAGTTAGAATTGCAAAAGGCCAGAAATCCAATGTTTCTCTCAGCATAAGACCCTTGGTGTTCTACAGCTCATATGACCTTGATATGAATACCAGACCCTATTGTCCTGGATCTCTAACGAATGCGCAACTCCTTGCCTTTAAAAAAGAAATGTGATTGCTCCCCAAGTTTTTTTTTAGTTTTTTTTATTTTTTTAAATTGTACTGTTCAGTGCCTTCCCATCATTCAGCAGAGTAATACTGCACATCTTTAGAAAGATTACGACCTGAAGCATCTGCATCTGCAATAATAATCACAATAAACACAAGCAATGACATTTTGAAGCATTTTCAGTCCCAAAAAACGTGTTTTTCGGTTCAGAAATTGAAAAATGACCAACTTTGACCTGAATCTTGCTCTCACCATGAACTACATGTATTTGACATGACCGTCTCCTTCCGCATGTGTCATCTGACGAGTCTGGGGACCAATGAGATCACAGGACCTCCAACGCCCCAACAATCAATAAAAACAACTCTGGTTCCTGCTTCGCAGTGCGAGACTCCAATACTCAGACAATGTTCTTACTGTTACTGTTAGACTCACACAGTCTCTACGGTTACAGGGAAGATACTTTGAGTGAAATCCGCCATTGTAGGTGTACTTATGAGCGTTTTAGTGAATTTTTATCATCGCTTAGTCAAACACACACACACGTTAGCCATGGTGACTCTGTCCGTCAGCTCCTCTTGATCCACACAGAGTGACCCTGAGCTGTGGACCACGAGTCCCTAATCTGCAGGCAGGTTTACGTGTCACGAGGTTTTAGGGTCAGTGAGGCCTTCTGGTCTCGGCTGGTTTACTTACTTTTACAGGACCAGGATTTTAATCCGCCAGAAGAAAATGTGTTTTTTTAAAGCTTACCTGTAACAACATTGACTGAAATGCTGTTTTAACCTCAGCTCTGTGTTTGACCTTGTGTGGGCAGTGTTTGACTACAAGGTCAACACAAAGTCATCTGGAGCGGACTCAACCCAGGGAAGTGGATCAATCCAAATAGTTTACTTCACAGGCATGCACATTATGGACAGTGTTTAAATGTGTATAGCATGAGCTGGTGGGTGGGAGCCAGACTGGATCAGAGGAACACTTTATGAAAAGTCCTGAAACGTTCATGACGGACTCACCACAAGCTGCTTCACGTCAGAACCTGACTTCAGCCGGTCTCACGGTTCAAGGTTCTGTTGAGGTTCTCCACCACTGATGGACAGGCTGGTTGTCTGACCCGTGGTTCTATTTGAGGACTCAGTCTCACTGTTATTATGCAGATTATATGATTCCTACATATGAGGTCATATCCTTTAACGGTTCTCTCCAGTAGAACCGGATCGATGGATTGGCACCGGCTGTATTTTGGCTTATTAGTAAAATGTCACACGGCACATATAGAAAATGTTGTGTGAAAACAAAGTGTCTTAGCTGATATATCAGTCAGTTTTGTATGTACATCCTGTATCAATCGAATTATAATTTTCCATTTTCCACAGAGACAAAATAATGAAATGTAACTTTTTAGCAACGTGGTTTATCTGTACTTCAGCTGGACTGGGTTATTAAAGGGGTTTAAGGTTTTAATGGTGGAAGATAAACAATGAATCAGTCCCTCAAGAGGAAGTCTACCAAGTGCTGCTGCAATAAGTCATTAACACACAGTATTTGTGTATTTGTACTACAATGGCACCTTTGATGTTTTTATTACATCTTTGCACATTTGAACAAAGCAGCTCTTATATTTCTATTTGCACGTCATAATAAGTCAAACCTTTATGTTTGAATAATAATATTGACCCTGTTTACTTGTTGAGGGGTTTGCTGTTCTTATTCTGATTAAATAATAAACTGGATCACATGTATAAAGGACTGTGTGTCTAATATGTCATCTTACATCTGTGTTTATGGGTCCAAGTCATGTGACCAAACTACTGCTCCTTAAGGGACTGAATAAATAGTCTCAGTTCACTACAGTATACACCACTCACCAGCTGGGCCAGTCCAACGGTGCTCAGGGCGAGTTCCACCTCTAGATGGCGCTGTAGCAGAGGACCATCCTCTCCTCTGTCAGTAGACTCACCAGATCAGACTCTGGACTCTCCACTAGGTCGGAGGAGAACCTGCTGCACTTTAAGAGTTAAAGCTTTTCATTGTGTCTCGAGTCCTCCCACAGGAAGTACATCTTCTTGAGGGAAACCTGAGAACGATTCTTAATTATGTAATCCGTCATCACCTGAGATCAGTTTTCCTCTGAAGGCCAACGAGATGCAGGCTCTCCTCGAGACCCTCAGACCTGATCTCAGGATTATAACAATGAATCCAGACAAAGCAATTTGTTAGAGTTTATTATATTAATTGGTGGGACATCTTTCATAATCTGTTCATACAATACATGTAAATAGGCTCACGTGATAAATTAATACAATCTGGAAAAAAGACATAATTCAGTCATCGTGTAAACTATTTGTGAAAATAATCACTTTGATTAGAAAACAGTTTTTAAAACTAAAACACTGAAATGTACACAGAGCATTACAGAGAAGAGGTCAGGCTCCAGGATATTAGAAACATACACACATATATATATATAGCTTATGAACCTTTTTACATCTATAACGTAGACATCTTCATGAACCAGGACGGCATGGACGTTACATTAACACTTTGGCTGATGACGTGGAGTCTTACACAAGCTTTTGGGGGTATCGAGCAGATGAGCTGTTTGCTCATCCTCTGCATATTCAATCCAACTGATCACAACTGAAAAGAGACTTTTCAAGATAAACAGCTGGTCGCAGTAGTTTTTATGACACTTCTCAAACGGGAGCTTTGTTGAGGAATATTCTGAGGCGAGTATTAATCCACATTTGGTGTTCTATATTTCCAGCAGCAGCACGGCGTGTGCATCGTTGATGGTTCTGTTCTCAGGACAAGACAATATAACGTTGACTCTCAGTACCAAAGATCAACTCCAGCTGTTGAGCAGCTTGGCTTTAGCAAACATTAGTTTGTCAGCTAAAGCTATTAGCATCTTAAATGATATTGCACTATACATGTTGATTCAATATATTAATGTAAAAATGAATTTTCATTAAGGCCTTTTTTGGTATACAAATGTGAAATCTAGACCCTGAAACTGAATCTCTTAAAGGGCCAGTGTGTAGAATCTGGTGGCCTCTAGTGGTGAGAATGCAGAATGCAACCGAGTGAAACTTCTTCCATGAGCCCTTTAAGCTCTAGGTAGTTATTATTTTTCTGCAATAAGATATGGTACATTCAATACTGAATTATTTTTGGCATAGAGATGAAATAATTTAAATGTATTAAAACCTCAACGTTTAAATTAAGTCAGTCCCAGATTGTTGTGACTGAATACTGATTCGGTAAAAATTACAAACTCATCACATTAAATCACAGATCAAATCACATAAATGAGACATCATCCGTAGGCACTGCAAAGGCATTTAAGTATTTAAATAAAAAAGCTGCTCTATATGGAAGCGTGGAACAATATCAACATGTCACAGGCTGGTTTATATGAAGGGCTGACTGTAAAATAAAGCATAAAGCAAACAGAATAATGTATCTGTGTGATAACCTACAACATGACATTCCATACACCTAAACTGTATGCTGCTGTGTGGGTAAACATTCTTTCTCCTGAGTAAAGCTGCGGTTTTAAACTAAAAGAAAATTACAAAACTACTCTTTAGGTTTAGTAAAAACTTCATAGTTTGGTGTAAAATAGGTAAGCGTGTTATTAAGGCAAGTTAAGCTATAGATGTACATTAAAATAAGAGACAAACACTGGTCTCCTGTGTGGACCTGCTCATCACCTCTCTACTTAGATTAGAAATACATTTTGAGATGCGTCAAAAACAAAGAAAATACATTTCCCTCTAAATGTAATTGAAAATGCAGTTTTGTTGTATGGAACATCATGTTTTAATTAATAGGAAAGGACTTTCCTTTTAATAATGAATAATTGCTCAACTTGATTAATGTCACGGCAACTACAAGCACCAACCGTGCAACAGCATTAGCGTTAGTGTTAGCATAGCGCTTCCTTTCACTCAACAGAATTAGATAAACGTGGAACTCTGGAAGCTTTCGTATCATTATTGGATGGTTTGGGCATTTTTTTACATCTTTTGCATCTTTTACATTGTTTACACCTGCGCTCTGTGGAACAGCTGTAGCTGTCAAACCACCGTCAGCAGATATAGTTCTCTATGTTCGAGTGTTGGGCACCATGTAGTCCGGTCCTGGTCCAGTAGGATCTGACCTAGGCCTGCAGGCCCACCGGCCCCGGGAGGCCCCCCTGCAGGCCCACCAGCTCGCAGCTCTTCTCCCACAGCCGGGCCTGCAGCGCGGGGTCGTAGGAGCTGAGGGAGGACTGGGTCCTGAGGCCGTTGTACAGGTAGCAGGCGCCCACGCCCTCCAGCTCAGAGGCCGCGGCCGCGTAGACGGAGATGGACGCTCCCTCTGCTGGAGTCTGAGGAGAGCAGAGAGGACACTTTAGTTCCTCAGAGTTATAGCAGATATGATACCTCGTGCAGAACATACATATTATGATGCTAAGAGTATGAATGAAACATGAAGCACTGGAGGAATATGAATGAAACATTAATCTCTGGAGGAGACAGTGAGATACAGCTGATATTTATGTTTATGAGGCAGGAGACAGGAGGCAGGAGACAGGAGGCGGCCCACTGAGTCAGCTTCCCGTCTTGGCCCCGCCCCCTTTACCGCCTCCTGCTCCAATGGGAGGCCTCCGACCACGGCCACTAGGTCCGTACCCTGAACAGGATCTTGGCCACCGGCCTCTTTAGCGCCTGCGCGAGGCTCCACAGGTTGTCGTACAGCGCTGTGTCCACCATGCCGGGGTCCACGGCGTTCACCGTCACCGGGAGCCCGCCGGCCGCCAGCAGCTCCTGCAGGTGGTAGGTGAAGAGGACCAGCGCCAGCTTGCTCTGGGCGTACGCCCCGTGGGAACTGTAGCAGACCCTACGGAGGGGAGAGGGTCTTGGTCAGACAATGTTTTGCCATAAAATAAGTAATTTTTCCATTTCTGTTTTCAGTTTTTTGACTGAAACTCCTTCCTAACATAATAATACATTATTGGATTGTGATTTGTGTTGCATATGTAGATGCTTTAGGTCCTAATCTTTCTAAGGATGTACAGTACAAGCATGTGGGTTGTTTCTAAGGCATTGAACCATACAGCTCCCGATGAGTCATTTTTGGGGAATCTTGCTCAGACTCTTGACTTTTAATCATATTTCTGCTGAAAATATAGATTTTCTTTTTAGCAGTATTTGATGGTTGGTTTGATATATTATAATAGTGGATAAGAGGTTGCCAACTACTCCTACAGACCTCACTAAGGCCTCTAAAGGGGCTTAAAAGGCTGGTTCCAAACCACAAGACCGACGTGGAAACATTCCTGGAGAAGCAGCGAGGCAGTCCATTTCTGATCATTTTAAACTAAAGTGAGCCTTAATCTTCTTTGATGGCTTAACATGGAACTGAGAATCTAAAATAATCCCATAAGACTTCATCTCTGTTACGAGCTCACGTTTAATCATAACATTCTTTTGCAGGTTGTTTTTTAAAAACATGTACTTAGTTTTCATCCCATGCTGATACTTTTCATCTACTTTTTTTTGACACATCTTTGTTGCAATAACTGCAACAGCAGCAGAGCACAGGTGATGCCCCTCACCTCCTGTTCAGGTCCTCCATGTGCACCTCTCCTGCGTAGTGCGTGGCGGAGGACATGTTGATGACCCGGGAGCAGCGGCCCGGCCGGCCGGCCCTCTGCAGCGCGGCCAGCAGCAGGCGGGTCAGCAGGAAGTGACCCAGGTAGTTCAGCATGAAGTGGAATTCAAAGCCGTCCTCCGTCCGCCTCTCAGGAACCATCATGGTGCCCGCTGCACGGGGAGAGGGGGGTTAGTGAGTGTGTGTGTGTGTGTGAGCATACCGTTGTTCACCAGGACGTGCAGTGTGTGTGTGTTCTCGTGCAGTGTGTTAAGTGTGTTGGTGTGTGTGTGTGTGCGTGTGTGTGTGCTCTCGTACCGTTGTTCACCAGGACATGCAGTGGGAGTCCTCGCTCTGTGAACTTTTGGGCAAACTGCCTCACCGACTTCAGGGAGGTCAGGTCCACGAAGACGAACTCCACTGAGAACAGAAAGAGATGTTAGCACCGGGTCATGTATAAATGTATCTGTCGACTTAATGACTCTGAACATGAGATGGTTTTATCAAACATAAAGTTTGGTACCACACGCTACCAGTCCCATCTGTGAGACACTGGTCTCTGTTTATTAATAAAGCATTGATATGTATATGCATTTTAATTGTGCTTTTGTATGTATTTTATTCTATTTAATGTCTTTTGTAATATTTGGACCTTGAGTCTGTAATAAAAGTTTGATTTAGGAAAAAGCTGTTTTATCAAACGTGAGAGTCAGAACCTTCATAAAATAAAATCTTCATATTCAACCGATCACATTTTCAGAAAACTGAAAAATCATCTTCTCAACAACATGATCTTTCTTTTGGAGTCGTGTTTTCCTCCACCTGACATCCTCCCTCCTCTAGCTCAGGTTGTGTTTCTCCTGAGAGTCACGTCAGTCTTGTGAGCTGAAGAGCTTTCACATCACATCATCAGACTGATATGATCAGCTTTAAAATATATAAAACACAAGTTAAACAGTTTGGAGTTGTGGTCTCTGAAGATTTAATAATTTAAGGACCTCATCTTCACTCCGCTCTGACCAGCTGGTCCCTGTAAAGCTGCTGATCAGCACTGTTCAGGCATCGGGCGCTTAGGCAATTCACTATTCTAGAGTTGATGTTTCAAAATAAGAGGAAATGGGTTAGATCCCTCCAGACACTGGCTGAGTATTCATGAAGCCCTGAGGGAGGTTTTATGTTCAGCACAAAGGACTTCAGCCAAATAACCATAGGATGTCTTTTCCTGGACTCATTTCATTCATAATAAACTCAAAGCTAGTTAGAGGACTTTAGAACAGACTGCTGAGCAGCTCCAACAAGCGACAATTACAGAATGAATGCAAATTCAATTTATACATATTTCCTTGAGATTCTCAATTCAAGCCATATTGTCTCATGACAACTAATCATTCAACAACGTTAGCGATCATACGAGGCATGAGCAGAGATATGGCTTTCAAATCAAACTTTTCTAGTGGAATATAAAAGCCAATATGGATTTTGAATATCAAAAAAAGGATTGGAAACTTTTTTAGAGATGACAAAGTTTGTTAAAAAAATAAATAGAATCATTTAGAAATGATTTGATACAGACAGTCTAACTTCTGTGCATATATTTATTCATTGGTTTAATTGGTTTGGTTTTGGTCCACCTCATATTTCATACTATTTTAGAGCTCTTTCCTCCCGTCCTAAGTGAGCGATGTGACGGAGACAGACAGACGGGTGCTTACCTTTCTCCTCCACGCCTTTCCTCATATATATACGGCAGACGGACTCTTACCTTTCCCGTCCACACCTTCCTCCTGGATCTTCCTCACGGCGGCCGCTCCTTCTTCCCTCTCGTTTCCAGCTGAGAGGACGGAGATCAGAGAGACTCTGTGACGTCCAACAAACTTCTACTGCGACGCTACCGACTAACACTCATGTCACCACTACATGTTCATCCTGTATGAAAACCACTAGCTGGCATGGAATCAATCCAGGCTTATATATATTTAATATTTTGCCGACTGAACAAAACCCAACATCACATGTTTGACTGAAATGTAAAGGTGATTTAGGATAATGCAGTGTGTGCAGCAAAGTCTTGATACATGAAGAGAACACAGGAGATCCTTAAGCAGATCACATAAACCCTGCTTCCTCTCAACGTCTCTGCCTTCAGGACATGAAGAACACATTTAAATAAGGAGTCTCTCAAATGAGCCACCAATCAGTGCATTCTCAAAAGCGCCAAAAGAAAAAAAGAGGGTTGACCAATTGTTACGAATGTCAAACTACATGTTCTGCATTAAAAGAAAGAATCCTGTGTTAGGAGTTAAAATAAAAAACATTAGACACAACCGGTGTCTTCTTTGGAAAAGCATTCACTGTTTATTGACCTACAGTAAAAGGTTAAGCTGCTAGATACTGAAGCATGCATTGACCAGCAGGGCGTGTCATCTGGTGGAGGCGTGTGATTGGACAGGAGCCTACCTATGACCACATGCATGCCGAGGCCTGCCAGGTGTCTCGCCGTCTCATAACCCATCCCTCTGGTGCCCCCCGTCACTATGGCAACCCTTCCATTCTGCTTGGGCAAGACTGTGGGAGGAGAGAGCGAGTCACATGACAACAGTATCCAATCAGCACCAGGATGAGTCAGTGTGGGCGTGTCCTGTGTGAGTGACAGATGTGGTGACATCAGCTGAGTGGACCACGTCAGGACAGGAACGTCTCATCTGTGTTTAATATAACTATCACAAATATAATAAATAAGAAGTGTGTGTGTATTCATGAAAATGCAACTGCTACAATGAAGAAAAGAAAGTCAAACGGCAAATATTGAAAACAAGATCTTTACTTTTATAGATTGCTTTTACATCAAAATCAATATGTGCCAGTATTTTGCACAGCAAGACATAAAACCCTCGCCCATCCATATACATTGTTTTTTTAATAAAATCCAACACGATAAAAAAAAAAAAGATTTAAAAAGATTTGAAAAATGATTGTTTTATATTATAGGTGCGTTTGCGAATCTACTGTACAGATGTTGACAGACGTGATTTACAGGCTTTAATAAACTCATTCTAGTTTGAGCTTTTTCCTTTCAGAGACTGAGAAGAGTTCAAAGTATAACTGGACCTCTAAAGCTTAGTAATTAACGCAACATGAATCTATTTTGTTAACAGATTCATGAACAGAAAAAAAAGCTAAAGCTGCGGTTCTTCTTGCTGCGCCCGCGAGTACACTCAGGTTCTCTTTACGGAAACATACACAAATGTATTATTTTCTCAGATTTAACCTTTTGAAAACCCACCTATTTTAGACCTCTACTCAAAAATTGCATCCCCAAACTAAAAAAGGTGTATCTCTGTAACCACTAGGGCTATTTGAATAATGTTGGTGTTATAATAAGAGTGTATAATGCGAGTTGTGGGTTCAGATGTGTTTAGTCTATATGTTGCTGGTTATGAGTAAATGAAGAAGTGAATTATACACTTTTTATAGCAATATCTGCCATATGGGCTCCACAGTTTAAGGGGTTTTAAAGAACTGATGTTTTGAACAAACGGTCGTCTCCAACGTGTGTTCACGATGTTAGTTTAGCTGACTGACTCATTTTCGATGCTCAAGCATTGACATGCAGGCTACACAGTATGAAAAGGTATAATGGCATCACAATTCTTTGACCTTTTGCATTGTTAAGCTCACAGTCCCTCAAGAGTCTGGCCCCGACTACTTTCTCTACAAAACGTTCTCCAAATACTCCTCACAGGGTTCCGGCTCATAGTAGCTTCTCGAGTTCTCGTACACGAAGATCTGCTGATCTACTAAAGCCGGAGCGATGCGGTTCCGCTTCCCACACAGAGCCGTCCCAGAGGAGCTCAGCAGCCTGTGACTGGGTACACTGGTGGCAGGAACACACCAGTACTTCTGGACCACCTTGGGCAAGGTGGGGAACAAGGGGGCGTGACTGGACCACCAGAGTAAAGGGTCTTCATTCAGACCGAGGACTCTTTGAGATTTGTAGTTGCTCAGCTCCTCCAACACCTGTGCATGCAGCTCCTCCTGGCTCTGGTCTGTATCGGACTGACAAAATATGGCAGCCAAAGGGTTGTCTTGGGTTGAACTCCTGGCAGATTCTCTGTGAAAGGCCCTTTTTTTGCTCGGTGGCTCGTCAGATCCCAAGGAGAAATCATCTAGGCCCGGTCGCTCGGCCATCTGCTTCTCAAGGATTCCTTTTGCCTCCTCGATGATGTTACTCTCAACTTTGGAGCGCTCCTGAGCGGACAAGAACGGCAACTTCTTGTACCGAGGATCCAAAAAGGTAGCAATGTTGAGGAATGTTGAGATGTCTTGCAGTAGCTGTGTATTCTGTGAATACGTGCCGGATAGGACCTTTGAGATGACCTCTTTGGTGATAATGATCTCTTTGAGATCCCCTTCCTTGACCTTGAGGGTGGTGTTCAGCAGCATATGAAGCACGGGCCTAACCATGCTGATTGTTGGGTACCTACAAGAAGTCATCATGTTTGCCACAACTTTAAAAGGCTGAAGGACTTCAATCAAGCCACCCAACAAAGCCCAGTGAGGGCCTTCAAAGCTCAAATGGTGACTGCTTTCTCTCGGTGTGGCAGTTATAGCTATTTTTTGCTCTTTTAGTCTTTGTAACATCGCCAACGTGGCCCACCAAGACCTATCCCTGTCTGTGATGAGCGCACACTGTGGGAGGCCGTGCTGCTTCTGTTTTTCCTTCAGCAGATACAGCGTCGGTTCTTTGAAATGGTCAACGAGCTTTCGGCAACATCCCAAAAAACTGCTGACTAGCGGCAGCTGGAAGGCTTCATTCATGGCACGGTTGATGGTATGGCCGAAGCAAGGCATCTCCACGGACAGTTCCAGGAGCGAGCATGCTTTGACAATGTCAATGGAACCATTCGTGGTGGCGCCGCTGACTTTATGAGTTATCCCCCATTCAACAAAGGCCTCATACATCGCTCTGGTGATGTTCTCGGCCGTGTTGTCGTCTTGCACTTCAAAGGTTTTAAGACACTTGTTGATCACAGAGAAGCCGAAAGCACGATTGTAGTTGACTGAATGCATAGAGAGTGAAATGTATGTCCTATTCTGAGTTTGGCTTTGCCAAAGGTCAGTGGTGACGCCACAGTTCACAACCCCAGCAAGCTCGCTGAAGACCATGTCCCGGGTGCGGCAGTACATCTGAGGGAGCATTTTAACCGCCACATCACTTTTGCTCGGTGGAGAGTACCCGGGATCGACGGTACTCATTAAGCTCTTGAAAGTAGGCTCTTCAACTATAGATACAGGGTACAGGCCCTCACAGATGAAGTTGATGACCGCTATTGTTAGATCGTTGTGTCGTCTGTTTTCATGATCTAGATTCTGCCTTAAGTTTGGGTCTTGCTGCTGGACAGGGACCACTGAAGGCTCAGTCTTTATCCTGGTGAATGCTGTGACAAACGCCTCGCGGATCTGATCCGTGTTGCTCTTCACAAATTCACTGAATTCTACAGGGTGGTTCTTTTCAAGGTGGTACGAGAGATTGGAGGTGTTTCCAGAGTACGCTATTTGAGTCATGCATACTCGACAGTATATCCGTTTCCAGTGCACGATGCATCCATTTGCATCGGTGTCAAAGCCAAAGTATTTCCAGACTTTGCTTTTTGCCCGTGGGTGCGCCACCAGCTTGAGGACACAGCAGGACGGTTCTGAACTTTTACCCTCCATTGGTTCCTTTGGTACGCATTCACTTGGGTACCTTCACTTATTGAGCACCTAGCAGGAATAGTAAAATACACATTTGAGGATGTTGTTAAAAACAGTCTAGCCATTTGTAAAGCTACGTTGAGATGGGATAATAAATGCACACAACAAACTAGATCACAGTGAAAACAGTTAGTGAACTGGGTTACCTGTGATGCTGTGGGCTGATCTATAAACACCCAGTTTATGTACACTTTGTTGAAATTCATTAGGTATGAGTCAATATTAATAAAGTTCAACAGTTCTGCAAAACATTCTGCATTCATAAAGTTTATATGGTTTTGTTTTTATTGAAATTCTTTAAGAGTTGTTCAATTGGATTACCATTTTAATTACAGTGCCGTTGCTAATTGTTTTTACACTGTATGACCAAAACTGAACATTACAACCTTCCTAAAGGCAGGATTTCCTGCAGGGGGCTTTTGTATTAGACTGCACAAGCTTCAGCTAGGTGTACCTAATAAACTGGCAAACTGAGTGTATTCAAATGTCCTTAAATTTGATTTCTCTCGACCACCTTTTTCAACCAAGATTGGCACATGTTGTGTATTAGCCTGTTCTTAATTTATTGTAATTAAGTGATAATACAACATGATACAAGAACATTTCAGACAGGATAGAGACAAATAAAGTGTCCTGGGCCTTTTGTCTACATACTGCTCTACTTTCTATATCACTCAGAATGCAATATCACAGTAAGAAGTTAAAGTGCACACTAGATATTAACTGGAGGAAGAGATTGCTGCTCTTGATATCGCATATGATATATGATATTATGTTCATTATGAAGCTGCAGAAATGTAGGATTGGACAGTGGTAACAATCTTCTCATCTCAGTCATTTCAATGGTAAATCATTCCTTTAAAAAGGCTGAAGCCACTCGTATTGTAATAACTGTAATAATGTATTACAAACTAAGCAAAGAAATTTTAACCATATAATAAACGCTGTAGCCCTGGCACTCAGAGCACAATGCAGCGGAAACCTCATTTTCAATGTTGAACAAGGAGTTTAAATAACAAGGAGTAGATAAGAAACCAATAACACTGATGTCCAAACCAACCAAATAAAGAAAGGAGAAAAATTAATAAAAAGAGCACAGCGAAAAAACTGGAATTTTTGCAAAAATCACAAGCAAGTCAGCCTTTATATTTTAGTCACAGTGTGGGAAATTCCATATAAATAACAAGCATTTATGAAATCCTCTTATCACTTGATAAATAGCCTGCATTCTTTGTGAGATTAGAAGTGTGTAAACCTCAGCCCACCCGCTTCAAGCCGTCTGGAGACAAGCCTCCACTTGTCTTCCTCTGAGCTAAAAAACTAAATTAGGTTCATTGTTTTGTCGCATACAGAGAGATTACTTATGAACACAGAGCGGCTTCAACATCACTTTGAGTAGTTCATGTGTGTGCATGAAAGAGCTATATTCATAATCAGAAAATAGACATTCCATTAATATTTACATACTCAATCAGGGCAAAACATATCTTCATAGTAGACGGGTCCATTCCAAATACTACTCTGTTATCTTGTAGCACCAAATAACATATCATTTTCTGAAAATGTAATACAAGTTGCACTTATTATTGAAAATGTATTAAAACTGTAATTAAAAGTTAATAATGTTCATACCGTAACCAATAATGTAACTAATTAATTAAAAGGCCAATATATTGTACCAATAATGTCCTTTATTAAATGTGTTATGGTGAACTTTTGTCTTCATTTGTGTAAGACCAGGAGGCAAAGCAGACACTTAATGAGAATCATTTGATGAACAACATTTCATAAAAACTGAAACCTGAAGAGTATTACACTATCGGTACAATGTTATTTTAATATCAGTCAGGCATTTTATCACATTGTTGGTCAAGTTATTACGTTATTGGGTTTATTGACCCGGTTAAAAAAGGCACATTTTACTACATTTACGCTTTCACAGCTACTCATGAAAAGTGTTTTACTGAACACTTTTATCCACATTTCCAGCGGACCGTTGTTTTAGCCGCCAAGTTGTTAATGTTTCATATTTTTTAAGATGTTTTCATATTGTTACTGTGATGTGATTTATGTATAGTAATGGACTGTCTCACTCATTTTCCATCAGAGACAATAGAGTTTACTCTACACTCTCCAGCCGTTGAAAACAACATCTCTACTTACGCACACAAATCAATGTGGTGTCTACACACCCACAGTTCAAGCTCCTTTAACTAAGAGCATTATTCTATAGATACAATATTAGACAGTCTTAGTTTCCCATCACGTTTTTAATGTGAACGTGCCAAATATCCACCATTGAGTCTGCCTGCCTCGTCTTCATCCCTGTGCACTATTTGTCTCTCTCTCTCTCTCTCTCTCTCTCCTTCGACATGTTTATTTACACCGCTTCTCTGTCCACTACAGGCGCATTATTTACATTTGGTTCATAAGTATTATTGTGCCGGAAGATTATACCGGACTGTACCCACTGCTCCTCACACTTACATCACATGTATGCCAAAGTGATCAGAAGACCGCGCCATTAAAAACCTGCGCTCCGGTTGTATCAAATATGTTCATTTTGTCGATTGAATACGTCACATACGTGTAAACGGTCACCTTTCTAACTGAGTCCGTTTTGGAAACGGCCCACAGTGACGTCATAGAACACTAAAGTATACGTGTATCTCACCTGGTAGCGTGAAGGATCCGTTGAACATCTGATAAAACAGAACTTTCATACCGCACAGGTAGAGCCTGAGCAGAGGCAGCAGCACGGTCTGCAGCCACATCTCGCTTCCGTTCGAACAGCTTCCGGCTTCGTGTGTGCTTCGCGCTAAAGTGTCCGGCTCGCAGCCTGAACGGGATGTACCCCTCCGTGGTTCCGCCTCCAAGAAAATTGAGTCATAAGATGTCAAAACGGCTTCAGATGAGCTGTTAAGACAAGAAAGCTGACTTTTAGGACTTTCTCATCGTCATACTACATTCTATGAATGCATTGTATTGTATTGTGGGCTTAAAGCTGTGCCCTTTAACACCACCAACTCATTTAACACACCCTTTCATGATATATATATATATATATATATATATATATATATATATATATATATATATATATATACGTTGCGATTGCAAAATGTTAAATATTTGTATTAGTCTTTATCTTACCTGCTACACTCAGTAATACAGGACGCCTCTAACTCCGTCTCCTGTGCAGCTTTGGGACTCTCTGATCATCTAATCTGTGGTGAAGACTGTGAGGAATTGGACCAACAAGGACATGTGTGTGCCGACAAAAACCTTTCGCACACACAACGACAATAAACCCTGGTTTCCTGCAAAACTCAGGCCGTTTCGTCAGGCCAAGGAGGGGGAGGGGTCAGTATCTGGTACAACCCAGCCAGAAACACACTGACAAAGGAGATCAGAATATGGAGGAGGAGCTACGCTGAAAAGTTGGAAAACAGGTTTTCAGCCAACGACCCTGCGTCCGTGTGGAGGTCACGAACTGGCCTGAATGTGTTCTAATGCAGATTTGATGAGCCCACTTTCACCCCCACCATCATTACCCCCTGCCAATTCCTCACCTCTCCCAACTGCCCCCCTACCTGCACTGAAGATCTGCGAAAGGACTTGAGCCTGCTCTTTCAAGATCAGGAAGGCCCTCCTGCCTCAGTCTGTCCTGACCCTCCGGCTTCAAACGCTCCACCTTCATCCCGGTCCTCAAGAAATCCTCCATCACAGTATCAAATGACTACAGACCCGTCGACGTCTGTTGTCATGTAATCCTTTGAGAGACCGGTGTTGACCCACCTGGAGGCCATCACCTACCGGGCCAATGATGCCAATGATGGTAGGTGGATGACGCGGTGAACACTGAACACCTCGACTCCCCAGGGACACGCAAGGGTTTTGTTTGAAAGAAAGTCTGCTTTATATATATAACTATATATTTAGTTTAGTTACGTTGTTATGTTACACGTTATTATTTCAACACAAACCAGGGTCTTTTTCTTCTAAGCTTAACTAAGTAGTTTTGATGCCTAAACCCAACCAAATGTTTCATAATGATAACTGCATGTCATTGAGCATGACATGAAACATGTTTGTGAAACACGTTTGGTGTTCAGAAAGGCTGACATTCATCTCATCCTGGCTCTGCAGAAAGGTACAAAGCCACAAGGTTTGTCTCGTATTAGTCGAACACTAGCTGAGTTCGGGTGCCTGAAGTGATTGGCCTCCTCCTACAGTAGACTACTGTGAAATGTCCTCTTTGAAACAGAGACTAATTTCCTCCATCCAGTTTTGGTATATTCCCCAAAGCCTCTTACAGAGTGAACATTCTTCCTCGGTCCCTTCCTAATGTCATTTGTAATGGCAGACTTTCACTGGGGAATAACAGAGTCCTGTTGTTTTGCAGTCCGTTGGATCCGTGACGGATGATTTGGAGGACATGATATCTAATGAATGATTTGTTATGGCGATAGAGTGAGGCCATTTTATATTTTACATTTTACATGTGGGACCAGATACAATTGCTATCTACTTTGGATACGTTTCCAATCTTTTAACCCCACTGTATGGAATTGCTGGAAAAAAAAGAAATCCTAGAAATGTACTGTTCTTCATATCAATACAGTTGAATATACCAACATGTTGATGCCTTGGGAGAAAGAAAAGTCTAATTTATCTGATAATGGGTATTGGCTACTTGTGATCATGCAATATAGTAAAAATGTATTCAACGTTGTGTGAGTTGGTTCTTTAACAGCCGCACTGCTTAAAGGTGGTTAACGCTTTGGCTTGTTGTTGTTGTATTGAAGGACACTTGCAATGTAAAATCAAAGTTCAAGGTAAATCAGACACGTCTCAGCACTGTAGTCAGAATCATCCACACAAATAGTTTATTCAATAAATAAATAGATAATTTAATGAATCGTTACAAACAGATCATTCTAGTGTTTGCCCATTGAAGAATTTATTCAGGATCAGTTCTGGAAAAGTGGCAGAAAGCGGACACGTGTCCATTCAATGAGACAACAGCAGGCAAAGCCCAGTTAAAGGTTTCTTTGGGGAGTGTTTCCTGAACCGACGTGAGGTCCCGAGACAGAGGATGTCGCATGTGTTCAGCCCTCTGAGGAAAATTTGGGAAGTAAATTGAATTGAACTGAAAGCTCTAACCACGTTTAAGCAGCATCGGCTGTAGAAGAACATACTCACACGTATCAGAATACATTTGCATGAGCACAAGTAGAACAATGGAACTATACCCCTAATCTTAACGTGAACAACGTCAATATGTTATGCTTTATGCACAGGCCGATAAGATCCTCTATGATCTGGGTAATACCACAGTATCACATAAGCAAGACGTGGAGTATGAAACATAAGTCAACATAAGTCATGCTTATAGAAAGATGATTTAAAAAATGGATATAAGTAACGGTCATTTTATTACTCGTATTTTCCAAAAATATAAGCACTTTAAATTGGTCAGTTAATAAAAGCTTAATATTGTAAGGCCATCTCCCAGTTATTTCTATGCAAGCAATTTTCAGGGGTTTTCATTTTTAAATATTACATTTTAAAATCATCAGCTTCTAGCAGTGTTAGCGTGTAAATATCACATTCAGTACTTTAATGCATTTTACAGAATTACAACTGTTCATATATATTACAGTAGGAACACTTAAATCACAGTATAATGGCTTTTCTATACTTTGTAACTCATTCCATGTATCCTGTGAACAGTGAACAGGAACGCAGATTATGACCGATTCTCAAAGTCATTATTGGATCCATTCTTCATAGAAATATTCAGAGACAATTAACTGTGTGAGGTCTCTGTCTGAGATCCGGCAACTACCGTTAGTGAACACTAGCTAAATTCTATTCGGTCTGCTATGTCTGTGAGCTGTGCAAAAGAAAATTAATTATGCAATTATAACCTAATCTACCATACCAAAATAAAGCCGTGGAGCCCACACTGCCACTAACTCATTTCCCTCAAGAAATATGAACAAATTTTAGGAAAAAATAAAAAAGCGATTTCAGAGAGAAACCGACAGAAAGGTACATTTGACAGATCCCAGTGTAAACGTGAACCAGCACATCACCTGGTGATCAGGACTGAAGACAATGAGGTTAAGGAACAGCACTGTTCTGATGGGGTACGTCTGTATTCACTGTTACAGCAACTAAAACACTCAAGCAGCCTGTGTACACATTCAGTTTAGCTAATGTAAAATAGCACTGCTAACGCTAGGTAGAGGTGGGCTGATGTTCTCTGCTCATGTTGCTCCACAGGTTGTTCAGGAGAACCGTAACACGTCTCAATCAAACCTCTACCGGGGTTTTACCCTGTTGACTCTTTTCAAGCTGAAATAACGAATTTCAAAGAACCAGAACTTGTCTATGAAATCATTCCCGGCGCAGAGAAGAGACAGCGTTACACAGAGTCGCTTGACTTTGCCTAAGGATGCACTCAAGAGTGACAATTCACATATTTATACACAGAAGACAAAGGTGGGATTCACAAAGGAATATGTGGCTTCAGGTTGTGATACGAACAGAGAGAACCTGAAGGTCTTTGTTCTGCCCTGATGTTGATGGCCTGTCCACTCAAGTGATTACTTAACCCTACTCAAGTAATCACTTGGAAGCTACAGGAGGGAGGATGATTTGCATACAGAGGTTTGTAGGCCATCTCACAAACTAGAAAGAGAAAAAAAATCCCATTATAAAGGTCAGACCGTCGGATAAACGTCGCTACTGAAGCCCACCTACTCAGGTGTTCTGCAGGGCTGCCGTCGAATAGTCTTTTTAGCTATGGAAGCTTCCTAACTAAGGGAAATAACTCTGAAAGTAAGTGTCAGCCATGATAAGAGCTGGTTGAATTTTTTAAATGCTAAGAATCGGTGCTTCAATGCTTCCTTTCTTGTATCCTTTAGCAGAGGAAACACTCGGACATCCTTTTACCAAAGATTTAAAGCGACGCAGCATGTTGCATTATTAGGACGTCTAGTGGAGTCAGATTCTACTGAAGTCACACAACTCACAACTCTCCTCACCTCTGTTTTATCTCCAAAAGTATCCTTTGAACTCTTGTTTTTATTGAGTAAGTTAAGTAAAAATCTATGATGATGATCGGGTTTTCCTGGGTTTTTCCTGGGTTTTTCCTTGGGTTTTCCCAGTGGTTCAGAGTTTATATCAGTTAGTGAAGGCTGCGGACTCAACCACACAGACAGCAGACACAGAGAGCTACCCCTTAAACTGCTGCTGGCATCCACAGCAGATGGTGAGTGCTGAATGAGCCGTGTTCCATGAAGTACAGTATGTCTCAGTGCAACAGATGATGTCCTCATGGATACTAGTGTTTATCAAAGCAGTCTGCATGCTCCTGGTAAAGGGAAGTGTGACATATTCAGTCATCCTGAAATAACACCATCTACAAATAATTAATCACACCCTACTTTCATTAAGTTCAGTGATGAAAAACTATCATAGTATAAACACACCGCCATATGCACAACATCTGATTGTACTTGTTTCTGCCATCTGATTATACTCCCTGTGACATCACCATCACAGCACTGCCTGCCAGAAATACTTTCATTCAAACAATGAATCAGGTTTGAGTTTTTTGAGAATCAATACAGGATTACAAAACATAATATATTGATACTCAAGTGTATTGTTATTTTCTTAAGCCCAGATGGCAGCTACTTCTAACAAAGAGAATGCATGACGTGTCCTCACACACTATCTATAAGGAGTCTCTTCCTGTCATCATTTGCAATAGAGCGATGAGACGTCACTCGTTAAATTGAGACAGAGATCCCTGCCTATGACATATATGTGGAATAAAATGATTTCTGAAAGTACTATAAATTGTGCCTTTTAGACACATTCTGCTTTGAGCAACTCCTCAATTTAAAACCAAAGCTTTAGATGATGAAAGAGAAACCAATAAGAGACTTACCTCATGCAGGATGTAAATATGTCAACGTACCTTCTTGCCTTTTAAGAGGGCTTCAAATGAATAACCGTCCAAGACGATCCATACATATTAATAACGTGCTTCCTCGTCCTCTGACTGCAGCTCAGCTCATCACCCTGAATGACAAGCCGAGACCCAAATCACGGAAAATGTTCAACTTTTCAAATTGATTTAATGAAAAGATGGTGCAGTTTGAACCTGAGATATTACAGGATATCACAGTATGCCAACAAGAAACAAACTAGTTTGAAATATTCCCTTTTATAGTCGATTAAAAACCCAAAAGTGCATCTTATGGATACAAGGTAATATATAATATATATAATAATACAACATGCATAAAAGTTTTCATGCACACACATGAAATAAAAAAATCCAACTACTGAGATGCAGTTTCAAAAAAACTCAAATGATGTAACTTTAGCTGAGAATACTAACTCACTGAATCTATGACAGCAAACGCTGCCCTGTGGAGCTAATTCAGTGTCTTGAGGAGCAGCTTTAATCAAAAACTCAAAATAAATAAAACAAAAAGCAATTAAAAAAATATTTGAGTGTACAAAATTAACTTTTCTTCTGATTACCTTATCAGTAGGTAAATACAGCAAATCAGCATCTCGTCATGCGCGTATTTATGTATACGATATCAGACAGCAGGCCTAGGTAGGGAATGCACGGCCTGCCAATGCTTCAACCTGAGGTAACACTTAACATAGACCTGAGTCTGGAGGAATTCATACTGGGAGAACTGGGGATGTTTTTTGCTCCTGACAAGAGTCTCAAAGTCTGGAGTTATGCTGCGTTCACACTAAAAGCTTTGCGACTAGATTACATGCAGAGTCAGTGCACAAACTCGCATTTCCGCCGGGCAACGTGAATGGACGCGAATGGCTGAAAAAAGTGTGCCTCATTCACGGATAATATTATGAACCCAGTAGTTCAAAGTACAAAGCAGAACTAGTGGATATTTACTCCATGGTGGACGGTGGAAACTAACTGTTTTCATGGCGATAAGCCCCTCCTCCTCTCCGGCTCGCTAAGGACTCTGAATAGATGGCACTCCCCTTCAAAATAAGAAAATCCTTCAAAATAAAAGCACAAGATTTTGTAAAATGGGGTCTTTAAACTGGGATCTTTAAACAGGGGTCTTTAAACTGGGGTCTTTAAGATGGGGTATTTAAGATGGGGGTCTTTAATATGGGGTCTTTAAGATGGGGTCTTAAAGCTTGGGTCCGCTGCCATGTAACCGAACGATTAATAACGCGCTTAATAACGATTAATAACGCGCTCGATCGACAACTGACTAGTCCAACTCTTTCCTCAACTCCAGGATATGCGGTTCGTTGGCCCCATGTCTGTGATATAGATCTATATTATCATAAAATATGTCCATTTTCTCACGGAAAAAATACATTTAATTTTTTGTTCTTCAAATAGAAATAAAGAATGATCCGTTAAGCTGGAATGACACTATATACTGATGATACTGAGTAATACCTGATACTAAAGGAATCATAACATCATTTCACAAGAGGTGTGAAGGGACCACAGGGAGGTTCCTCGTTCTGTTACTGACAGACTTCTCTAACCACTAATGGTTCTGTTTATTTCTAACTAATCTGCTTTCGTCAGGTTCACTAAGAAGATGCTTACACAATGTTTGCTTGGTGAGGAGATGCTTTCACAACGTCTGTTTGGTGAGGAGCTCCACGCCCAGGCGGCTCTTTAAAAGGCAGCGTCCGTCTGAAGCAGATCATCTCCTGAGAGGAACCACGAGATGATGATGATGATGACGTCGTCTGCTTTGAGGGTCGCTTTCCTGCTGCTTCTGGTCACTGGAACAGTGACCGCGAGAGGTGAGACACTGAACAAGTCCTCTTTATGTGGTGTTGGTTATGTTATGGACTTACCTTGTTAAGGTGATACACAGGGTTACCTGGTTTTATCTTTTGACAAAAGACTCATTATTCAGAGTGAAGAGGCTCAGTCGGCTGAACCTTCAGTGAAGAAGCTTTCCAGATGAGAACTTGTTCTGCTTAATGGTCGCCAGGTATTCTTATTCGTATTGTTCCATCCATCCGGGATCTGTAACCTGTGATCATTAGGGGACGAGGGCCACACCTCGATGGTCATGAAGCCGGTTATCTCACCTGGTCTCCATTGGCCTTTAAAGCCAGAAGAGAAGATGGAACCAGGAGGTCAGATGTAATCAGAATAGTAATAATACATAATAATAACTTTATTTATATAGCAGCTTTAAAACAAAGTTGACAAAGGGCTTTACAGAGAATCAAAGAATAGACATAACTTAAATACCGGTAAACAAAAAGGACCATGCCATAAAGGCAATGAATACAACAAAAACAAACTAATAACCAAAAAAAACAAATGGAGTAGAACACAAACAAATAAATAAAATATACAAACAAAACCTGGGGAACAAAAAAACTGCATAATAGATCAAAAGGACGACGTCAGTTAAAAGCAATTCTATAGGAATGAAACACAAGACACTACATTACATTTCATTACATTACATGTTTAGTGTTGTTAGATGTATATTTATCATGAACAATAATCTCATTGTATTGCTTGTTGACTTTTAAAGCATATGTCAGGAGTTTGAATAAAACTAAAAGAATCCACAGAGTGTTAGTCCATCACTGAACTATTTACAACTTCTCCCCTGAAGACATCTTCTCACAAACACAGAACACATTTCGCTTTGAAATTGCGCTCCAGCTCCAATATTTCCGCCGCTTCTAACAAACGTCACTCAAACATGTGGGGGATTTGGTCAGGGACTATTTTCAGCGGCGGATTAATCCACATTTGGTGCTCTAGTCTAAGAAGTACTTGTGGCAGTAGGACTGTGTGTGTGTGTGTGTGTGTGTGTGACCTTTGTAGACGCTCCACACTGTGTTCTGCTCTTTGTTTACACCATCCTGGTTAGGAGGTTAACACAAGGCTTTCTGTTGGGAAACAACCTCCTAGTGACTCATGGTGTCCATGGTCAGTGGGCGGAGCCAGCTCACACCTAACCCTGAACACATGTTGTGTGACCACACAAGCGCACACACAGGGGAACACAGTTTGAATCAGCTGTTAACCTGCTGGTTCTTCTTCTTCAGGGTCCCCCCAGTGGTGTCACCAGCTCAACACACAAGTAGAGCACAGTGGAGGCGTGGCCTCAGTGGTAGCAGTGGAAGTGGAGTTCTGTGTTATAATATATACTTATAAACAGTATACATCAGACGGAAGTCAGCTGATGGGTCACAACGCTATCCTGCAATAACTTAAATGATTTTCACGTATATATTCTAGACATTTAACAGGTTACTTTAAAAACATCTCAGAACTGGTGAAACATTATATATATATATATATATATATATATATATATATATATATATATATATATATATATATATATACATATATATACATATATATATATGTATATATATATATATATATATATATATATATATATATATATATATATATATATATATAAATATATAATGGAATGACATATATATGATAACAGTGAATGTTCAAACGTTTTATATATATATATATACATGTGTGAATATATATATGCATATATGTATATACATATATATATATATATGTATATATATATATATATATGTATATACACACACACATATATATATATATATATATATATATATATATATATATATGTAAATGTATATATATAGTCCTTTGTTTAGCAAGAGCTCTGCAACTATAATATATTAATATAATATGTGGGACAACTGAGGAGACTTCTTAAAGACACAGCGCCATCTAGTGGATTCTTTTAGCATAACAAAGCTACAGTCAGGGTGAGTCCGGTTCAAGAGACAGACAGACAGACAGACAGACAATTGATACATTGATAATCCTGCCTTGTGTCACAATTCTTTTTCTGATATTCAAGAGAAAATGTGTCCCTGATGCAAGATATCTAAATCTTTAAATAGTGAGTTGTGCAACTTTATAATGGTTTATAACTTTCTTTATCAATAGCAATCACTCATGAATTAATGCTGTACACATCATTAATAATACATTCACAAGAACACCTTTCATGATCTTTCATATGCACTGCAGCAGGGTGGATATGATAAACTACAGAACAAATGAAAAGCCAGCAAACAGGAAGTTGTATTTACAGCTTTACTTACCGATGTCAGACGCATCGTAACATCCTTATGATGAGGAAGAGATATTATCAGCAGAATAATTGTTTATCAGCTGAGGAAGGCCAAAGTTATATATTGTATAATCTCTACATTTGTTCATAGTGTTTGTAAAGTTGAATGAGCCTTTTATTCCAGAGCCTCATCACATGAGGGGAAGAGCTTCACAACAACAGCAGAATATTTTCTTGTGTTTAGTGACGACTCTTCTTCTCTTTCTCTGCAGGACTGTTCGATATTTTCCGGAGCAACGGTGAGTATTTTCAGTGGTTATAGCATGTTCATATTCATAAGGAGCTCATGGAGCCCAGTGGAGTTCTTTAGTGGCTCTGTGGCGTCCTGTGGTTCAAGGACAAAAGATACCAGGACACGTCTAATTTCATTTAATTTAATTTTTATGTTCCATTATTATTTCTTTCTCTCAACGTCTTCCGACTAAATGAATGAAAAGACTTGATCTTATGGTGTTTATGTCTCTAAATCTCAATTAAAAAAGAGAATTATACAAAGTGATTGTTTCTATTTGTCTGGTGGTCAAACTAAATTATTCTTAGTTTATGGATGCATTTGTGATGGAAGCTAGTGAGCTCAGTCACAAGAGAGGAGGACACAAGGAGCTAGGAGCTAGTGAACACAGTGAGTCCTCTCCTCATGCCTCTCTGTGTTACAGGAGTCTCTCCCAAACCCACAGCTGCCAGACCGTCTGCTGGAGGAGGTGAAGCATCTTACTCACACAATTAAATGTATTATGAGTAAATACTGGTTTTGTTTTATTTGGATTTCTTCAATTTGACATTCTGCATTCTTTTAGATGGCGGGTTCAATTTAGCTGATGCTGTTAATAAAGGTAAATACTCTCTTTATTACACTTTTTTAAATATTTCAAAGGTTTCACTAATATTAACCCCAACATTAGCATTAGCATTAATTCACACCAAATATTGATTGTTTTATGCTTTTGTTTTAATGAGTGCCTTTTCAACAATAGGTTCCACATTGTGCGTGCTGCTGGTTTCTTGCACTGATTTGTTCTCATGTTGTTGTGTTGTTGTGTTAAATATTTACTGGAACATTAAAACTGAGCCACAGGTAACATGACACATGACAGCTTGTATACGAATAATCAATATGTAATCATCAAGTTGTTCATGTGTGTGTTTCAAGTCAGAATCCAAATTGCTAATATATTTAAGTTTAAATGAACACTTCTTTATCTTTTAGATCCCAAAACCGCCAAGCCTGCTGGACGAAGTGAGTACACAACAACCACTTATTGTTCATTTCTTTGCAAATATTGACAAAAACAAATGAAACAAATGAAAGTAAAGATGGAGATCGGGTGACACACAATCCTGTTATATGCAAACATTTGCACTTCTTTGCCACCTGCCACATGTACGGATTGAGTTATATTTAGTTTAATAACAACTACAATGTATAAAATATTTTAAAAAAAAAATTCATCTGTGATTTTCTAAATGTTCTTCATTCCAGATGCCGGTGGATTCAGACTGGAGGATGCTCTCCGTCCAGGTAAAGCTCTTAGTTTAAGTTGAATTATTATTATTATTATTATTATTATTATTATTATTATTATTATTATATAGATGTATTGTAGAGAAATCTGAACATTGGATAAACCCAGGTTCAAAATTAATTATTTTATTTGGTTGACATATTAGAGTGAAAGGTATTTACTTTGGATATCTCTTTGTATAAGTCCATATCTCAGAAAATATTGTCAACAGCCATCAAAAAATATATATTTTAATGCCAACATGAACGTGCATGAATAATATATTTTTTGCCGTTTTGGCGTCTGGCTCATGTTTTGAAACGTTCTGTTCCCTCAGCTCAGAAACCCACCGCTGATCCCAGAGGAGGAAGTGAGTCACAGCTCCTTTACTACACGCCTGTTCATTTACTGACATATTATTACATCATTACTATAATCATGCGATATTTGTCTCTCTCAGTTTGGTAACACTGTTTGTAAACATTATATACCACTGTATAATTATTACAAGCACTCATAAATGTCCATAATGCTTGACAACAATAATCACAATATGAAGTATTTTATAATGACTCATAATATATAAAGTATCATAATACTTTATAATCGCTGACAAGTACACATTGAAAAAGTAATTTTACAATGTTGTGTTGTGTATTTATTTCTTTTTACTTAAAGCGCCCAATGATCATGCAGATTAACACGTTATAGTCAATTATAACAATAAGTATATGCATTACAAAAACACTATAATGTTTTATATCTATGGGACCTATAGTACACTATGACCTTTGCAACTATGTTGTAAACAGATCATAAATCATCATAGTTAAGCATCATAGACCTGTCCACAGTGTAATAAAGGACCTCTTTCTGACCCTTCCTCAGACTGCCAGGGAAACCTGGTGGAGAAGCTGAACGCGGTGATTGAGAACCAGAACCAGCAGCTGCGCATGCTGAGGCAGATGATCCCCACGTCTCGCTTCTACCAGCCGCGCACACGCTGAGGCCGACGCTCAGGAACCTTCGTGAGGATAACTTTTTTAAACCTTTTTTTTTTAAACCATTCCCTGTGCTTTTAAGAGAAAGAACACGTTCCCCGTGCCTTTAAGAGAAAGAACATTTTCCCTGCGCCTCTCATCAACCCTAGGGTCCCCTAATTAGGGGAACCTAGGGTTGACCTAGGTGTTCTACAGCTCATATGACCTTGATATGAATACCAGCCCCTATTGTCCTTGATCTCTAAAGAATCAGCAACTCCTTGCCTTTAAAAAAATAAAATAATAATATGTATTATTTATTTTCTGCATAAATATGATGAAAAGTCAAGAGTCTGATCAAAAAATGACTCCTCGATCGCTCCGCAAGTTTTTTTAATTGTATTTTTGGTGCCTTCCCATCATGCCCCAGACTAATACTGCACCTCTATAGAAAGATTAAGACCTAAAGCATCCACATCTAATAGTCACAATAAACAAAAGCAATTACATTTTTTCAAGCCTTTCCAGTCCAAAAATCACGTTTTTCGGTTCAGAAATAGAAAAATGAGCAACTTTGACTTAAATCTGTGCCTTTAAGAGAAAGAACACGTTCTCTGTGCCTCTAAGAGAAATAAAACATTCCCTGTGCCTTTAAGAGAAAGAACACGTTCCCTGTGCCTTTAAGAGAAAGAAAACGTTCCTTGTCCCTTTAAGAGAAAGAAAACATTCCCTGTGCCTTTAAGAGAAAGAACACGTTCCCTGTCCCTTTAAGAGAAAGAAAACGTTTCCTGTGCCTTTAAGAGAAATATATGTTCCCTGTGCCTTTAAGAGACTCCTTTACTGACTGCCCCTTGCTTGTGTTTCAGATGTGAGGAAGACGAGTTATGATCACCTCCCTCACTGCGCTGGACCTTCTTCATGCTTTTTACTGATTGTTGCATATAGAAGTACTGATTATATTTCATATCACCATATGATTGTAAATGCACAGGTGATGACTCAGCATAGCTGCTCTGGTGAATCAATAAAGAGGCTCTTGAATGGTGAACTTGTGTGTCCACTCATTATTATGAGCTTGGTATTATGTAATTACCGTCACTGCTTTCAATGAGTCTGACTTTATGAATATCAAGAATGCTTCGATGTTCGCTGAAATATCAACCTTCAAGTTTGCAGAAATGCATTCAGAAAGCTAAATAACGGGAAGTAGGAGGTAGACAGACTTTTGAAATAGGAGGAAATGTAAATCTGGTGCTGCTCATCAAACAAATCCCAGATATGAAGAAGCTGCTGAAGCATAAATACATCATTACATATTAGGAACTAAGACAGTTAGTGAGGTGTCATCTGAGGTGTCGTCCTTGCAGCATTTATTTGGACGATAGAACATAGCTCTCTAAATATATGACAAAAGTATATAATGTTTGATATTTATAATAATAATATTTGTATAGCGATTTAGAGATACTCAAGGAACTTTACATGGTAAAGACAAACAATAGAAGCAATAAAACAAGAAAGGTGACAATAGTGAGAAACTAAATAAAGAACTATCACAAGTTAAAAGCAGTATCAGAGTTGCATGAGTCTATTATTATTATTATTGTTATTATTGTTATTATTATTATTATTATCAGAACCATTAGGAATAATAATAAATACATTGTTAATTTGAGATTCTGTCATAGCTGGATTCTTCTTCTCATTTCTTAATTCAAGATAACTCATGTACATTAACAATATGTAAAACTGTGCATGTTTGGGTACATACACAACGTAAAATGAAAAAAAATTATCAAACACATAATATCTTTTCATTTATTCTGAACTATTCTCTATTATTATGGTGCCATATTCATAGTTTGTTTCCAATATTTGGTTTGGACCGCACCCATCTCGTCTTGTGAATATGGAAATAAACTATCATCATCATCATCATCATCATCAGTAGTCACGAGAAGCCCCCCCGCCCCCCCCCCCCCCACAAGAAGCAACCTCATCCACTAGGTGGCGCATGCCCTCAGCAGAGCGCCGTGATTGGTTCATGTTGAACTATTTATTCTAATACTTCAGGTTATGCCTTTAATGACGTTGTACCTGAATGCGTCTCCAACGGGCCTTAATAAAGCTCGTTGTAAAGTTCTCTTTTTAGATGAATACAGTCACTTTCATTTGTTTTGTGAGGTTAAATACTTCTTAACCATTATATTTATATTTTAGAGATATCGGGAAATGTAGAAATCTTTGGCCAAATGCCATTAAGAAAAAAACTAACAAACTAAGGCAACGGAATGATCCTTTATCCTTCACCGCTTTTTGTGAATACAGTTCTGCGTGAAACGACGCCTTGAAGGCGGTAACCGACTCCAGCAGTAGAAAGTGTGCGTGTGCGCGCGCGTGTGTCTGTGTGTGTGTGCGTGTGTGTGTGTGTGTGTGTGTTACAGACAAAGTCACGTGCGCTCCGTGCGGGACTGCCCTCTGACGAGCAGCCACACCCGGTCTGCTCTCACCCGCTGTAACGGGACACCGGAGGAGGTGCGCGCTCAGTCGGGACCAGAGGGGCCACACAGACCTGCGAGCTGAAAGCACAAGAGAGAGCAGCTCCAGTCACCATGAAGTTCTTCCTGAGGATCAGTTTACTCCTTCTTCTCGCTACTGGGACGCTCACGCAGGACGGTAAGAACACGTCACTATGGCTTCTGCTGTAGTGTATTCTGGTGTTGTGTATTCTGGTCTGTCCTTTAGTCTGACACTTTGTAGCCACCATGTAGTCCACTATGGAGTCTGCCATGTAGTCTACTATGGAGTCTACTATGTAGTCCACAATGGAGTCTACTATGTAGTCCACTATGGAGTCTACTATGTAGTCCACTATGTAGTCTACTATGGAGTCTACTATGTAGTCCACCATGGCTGGACAGTGTAGCTGTAAGAGGAGACTGGGAAGTTCTCTTTTACTGAGCTCTATTTGAGGACAACGTCCCTAATTGACCAGGGCTGGACCCCTTCACACACACACACACACACACACACACACACACACACACACACACACACACACACACACACACACACGCGCACACTATTTTTTTTACAAATGAGTGAAAATTTAGGTCGTGGAGATGTGATTTTATTGGGATGAGGTCTCGATTTGAAATGAGCTAGTAGAATGACGAGGACCACCGTGTGTAGTAGTGCGCTACAGTTGGTAATGTTAATGAAAACAACCTTAAGTCATGTCTAACAAGTTGCAGGCGGTGGGCGGCGTTCGGTTTCGGCTTCACTGCTTTCTCATTTTACAGCTTTGTTTTGCTCATGGCTTGGAATAAGTCCCTCATGTCTGCTAAAGGGAAATCCTAAAGATACAGAGGACATTAGTGCAGTAGTTTGGGCAGGCCCTCTCCTGTTCCAACAAGACCGCACCAGCTCTTAAAGAAGCAGTCTCCTCTGGTTGTGTTAAAGCTGCATTCTCTCTACTGACCACCAGGGGGCGACTCCTCTGGTTGTATAGAAGTCTATGCTTCATGTGTTAAAGCTGCATTCTCTCTCCTGACCACCAGGGGGTGACTCCTCTGGTTGTATAGAAGTCTATATAAATTACTTTACTTCTCTCTTGATTTATTCCCTCAGTAAACATTGTAAACATGAGTTTATGTCTCAATCTCTAGTTTCAAGTCTTCTTCAATACAGCATGATGTTCATTTAGTAGATTATGGTCATTTAGAGTCAAACAGACCATAAAGCAGGGGATGATTTAGGGCAGGGCTTACTGTGATTGACAGGTCGCTTACACCCCTTTGTCAGGTCTGGGTGTTGTCCATGTTTTTCTTGAACCCTTTCACTGCGTGTTTTCACTTCATGCAAGTTAATTGTAACATACTGCTTTGATGGTGCTCACTTTGATGGCGACTTTAATGGCGACAACCATAATGCCGAACCAAGTGACGATGTCCACTTCTTATATACAGTCTATGTTGAGGCCTCGTCAGTGCTCTTACCTAACAATACATGTAGAACAGTAAAGCTAACAAAGACAATGACTGTAACAGTTTCAGAATGAATATGTACATGACTGAAAAAGAAAGACGCTAGCAAAAGACGGAACCACAGCAAAGCTCACTCCAGAAGTTCAAATCCCCTGAGTCATCTGTGTGTGCTCTCGGCCTCGGCTTCCTGTGCCAGCGAGGGCTGAGAGAAAACCACAGGCACGCACATGAGACTGCGTTGGCACGCTGTCGGCCTGCAGCTGAAGGTGCATAGCTTGCAGCTCAGTCGAGATATGTTGCAGAGATTCCACATCTCTACATTCTAAACTGGGAGATTTGCTTTGGTCGGTAATTCTGGGATAGCGTGTGGAACATAAACATAATGCTGAACCCACAACAGAGACTTCACTCAGGTTTCACTCAGGGAAAGGAAAAATTAATTAATAATATTCCATGTGGTGTGTTAATCAAACCATAGCTTGAAGAGGAATGAGCCATATTGACTGGAAGGGATTCTTTTCTCCTCATACACCCCTCCTCATCACCAAACTAATATTTTATATTCAGCAGCTGCACTGAGGAATCCTGATTTCAGAATCAGCCGAATCACAACAGTTGCTCAAAGCTCAAATACATCGTCTAAAAAGCAGTTAAATGTTTAACATCTGACCTCCAAACGTGACTCCACATTCCTTCATCTGAATGCGATGTTATGTAAGACGAGCCAGAGAGGAATGTTGAGTCTTCTCCAGTGAAGAGCTGAGGTCTCTCTCTCTCTCGGCAGGAAGCGGCTGACTCAGGCGGGCACAACATAAAGACCGCCTTCAGTTTGGAGTTGCTGTTCTTTACCTGAGCTACTTTTCTTTGATGATATATCGTGCTAGAAATAACTGCTTTTTTATACATATAATATTGTGATTTTTTTTATGCCACTGATTTAATGAAAGCATAATAATTCAAGTACGCTTTTTCAAAGACCTTTTAGTTCTTGAGAATATTCAGACATCGGAATAAATAAATGAACAAACTAGAAATCAGATCAAACCAAACGACCAAAACAACAAATAAAATGGACTCTCTGCTAACAGAACTGTGCCCTGCCCAGTCTGCTGTTCAATCTGGCTTTATGTCACGGTGCTGACGTTCTCCTGTAAACAAAGACGTGTGTAAACACGGCAATATGCAGACTAGCTGAGTGATCTAGTTCAATGTGATACGAGTCAATGAGGTAAAAATTATGCAGTCCATGTCCGTATATCATGATTACACATGACAAATATGTTGAGTATTGAAAGGAGAACAGAACTCAGACCTCCAGCTTCTGTAGGAACCGGCTGGGTTCTTTGGTTATATTTGGCTATTTTGGTGGAAGTGATTCCAAGAAATGTCACAGCAGCTGCTTCACTGTAGAAGCAGATCCCTGTAGCTGCTTCAAAGGGCTGATCACTGGACGCTAGATTTATTATGTCACTGCAGTAGAGTGAAGCTGGTATCAATCCTTGTGTAGTAGTCTGATTCTGGTCCCATATTATGGTATGTATGTGTAGTAAGATACACCTCTTTGAAGACTTTTATGTGTCTCACTCTGCATTGGCTCTGCTTTACTTCCTGCTTCATGTTGCCATGTGGGAGACGACTCACTGGTCTCAGTGACTCATGCTTCAAGGTCGCCCGCTGTATTAGTGTTGCCATAGGAACCAAACAATACAGTGCAGGACTCCCTGCAACACCCAAACGCAGAACATGTGCTGCCGCTATGGAGGGAAACCCCCGAGGGCTGAGTGTAAATAACGTTGCTCGTGTCTTCCTTCCACAGGGTTCGACCTGGGTGATGCTCTAGACGATCTAGGTGAGTGACTTTCTCTGTAGAGGGACTGCTTTGTAGGTTATGCATGAACACAACGTTTAGCTTCTGAAATAGTGAATGGAGCCTCTCAGCAACCCAAATTTACCCCTAACAACTCTAAGGTCACAGAATAACACAAAAAAAATGACTCGATGGCAGCGTTTGACCTGCTACTGTTCTGTGGTTATTTCAATAACGACTCAGTTCCCATCACAGAGGGCGGTCTGATGGCAGGACAAAGCACTGACAACATCTAAATATAGTGTCCTCATTTCTAGTGGAGCCTCGGATTCGTGTTGCTGCTGCCCGTCCATAGAGCAACCCACATACACACTTTATACAGGGTTCTTACGGTCACGGAAAACCTGGAAAAGTCATGGAATTCTAAAATGGTTATTTCCAGGCCTGGAAAAGTCCTTGAAAACAATAAAATCCCAAAAGTTTTGTAAAAATCATGGCAATGTGTTATATTCATGTGTTCATGACGTTCATTTACGCTGAGTTTGAAATAATTAATATGCTTTTAAAAGAAAGACGCTCAAAATATAAGAAGGCAAACATACAGGCATCTATATAAATGTTTATTCTTTTAATCAAACTATTGTCCATTCATTTGTGTGATTTAAGGTTTACTGTATGCTTTGTATTCTCATTGTTAGTTTAAATACTACATTTACTCACTTTTTACTGTTTACACCCAGATTTCACAAAATGTTTGGTCATGGAAATGTGGTTTAAAGTCATGGAAAAGTCATGGAAATCCATTGGTCAGAATGTGTATGAACCCTGTTTATACTGTACTCTTCAGTCCCTTCCCAGTGTGAATGTACGCTCTATATATAGTCTTCACTGGTCCACATGGTCAGTAACCTGACCCTGACCCGGACCTGGGTCAGACCAGGTGAATCCCATCGGGTATTACTGTGTGCTAACCTAAATAAATAGAATAGTAAAGAAAAGGCTTGAAATCCACTTTTCTACCAGAGCTTTCCTTCATGCCTCATGGTCTTCTTCGGGGGATGGGGTTTGCTCAGGGGTCATGACGTATGAAACAAGCAACCCCTTCCTGCCGAGGAAGACGGTGACTGCGCTTGAAAAAGCTCGTAAGTGGACCTTTTAGTAAATGTTTTTGGTCAACATCCTTCAGGGTGACGTCAGGAGGAACAGGGTGGGTTCTGGGTAGAAATGTTCACCGGCTGTCAGACACTAACGCTACTCAATTGTTTCTGTTCCTTAGTACCAACTGAAAAGCCCAAACCGAAGGTCACAGAGAAGCCGAAAAGTGATGGTTTGTATCCCTCCACCTGCCAGAGTCCCATCTGGTCTGATGGGACGATGAGCTAAGAGTTGTAACAGTGATTCCCAGGGGACGGGTTTTGGTGACCCCTGACCTTAATGAACACAATGTGTCTAATGTCTTTAGTTCTGCAGGTACTTGTACATAAACCAAAGTATTGCACACATTAACACATCACCTTGATGGTGGTGCTAGATGAAAAGTAAGAGGATCGCCAACATTTTTCAAACTCCTCCTCAGGGGAACATGATTCATGCCGTGACAATCCAGTAGCCAAGGACAACGTATTGTGTGTTGTTTTGCAGGCACTTCCTTTTTATTCAAAGTGATCTGTCAAACATGACATCCAGACATTTTATTAACCCGGGGTGTGTGAGTTTGCCTCGCGGCGCTTTACAATCCAGCTGAGACACCACACAGGTGGTCAGGCCGATTTGAAACCACATCATCCAAACCTCTTATTTGGAAGGGAGAACAAAAGAGACAGCCATTCACATTGTAAATAACCACTTCATCGCGTGGAGCCACTTCCTGTTTGATAGTACTTACTGTGGTTGTTGTTACACATGCAGCTGCCAGCTGCCATAGCCCTGCTGATGCCCCTCCTCTCTACCTCCTTCTGCTTAATGGATCGTGGCTCTCTGGATCATGGACCATGCCTACTACTCATTATATGAATCATTTCTGTCACATTCATTGAATGTGCTGTAACTCCGTTACGTTATTCATTCTGGCCACATGACATCTATTGCTACTGTCCATCCGGGGAGAGGGATCCTCCTCTGTTGCTCTCCCTCAGGTTTCTTCCCCTTTTTTCCCTGTGAAAGGGTTTTTACTATCTTTATTGGGGGAGTTTTTCCTGATCCGATGTGAGGTCCCGGGACAGGGATGTCATGTGTACCGATTGTAAAGCACTCCGAGGCAAACTTGTATTTGTGATGTTGGGCTATATAAAATAAATTGAATTGAATTGAATTGAACATGCGTGATGTCGGTGATTGGCTGAAGCCTGATCTCAGCTATGAAGAGGTGTGAGTTCAGTTTGCATGCGATGGCGGGTCTGGACCGAGTCCTGTGTCTTAAAGCTCTTCTACTTCCTCTCTCCTCCAGATGGGCTGGACCTGGCCGACGCCTTTGGACCAGGTAAGTTACACTGTGCAAGTTAGAGCTGCTGTGCTTCTACTATTCTCTCTGGTGCCAGTGTGAGCGGTGAAGCCGCCATTGCAGTGAGAGGTTCTAGTACAATTGTTAGAGAGATGTTTAGTTGTCCTTGGCTAAATCCTTTTGTTTTCCCACAGACGAGCCTGCAACTGTAAAACCCAATAAACCAAGTTCTGGAGATGCTGGTACGTTTTCCATCTCATTGTTTGGGCCACGCAGATAGTTTTTTTTTTTTTATAGAAAATTGTAATCTACAGTTTGTTGTACATTGTGTTCCTCTCTTGAAGGTGGAGGAGGAAGTTTTGGTGACTCCGACTTATTCGATATTGGTGGTGGTGGAGGAGGAGGAGACTACAAGCCTGATGCAGGCCACCCAAATGCGGGTAAGACATCAACATGCAACATCTCTCCATTTGGATTATGCATTTAATTCCTCTGCTGCGGCGCCTTTTCTCCCTGTTACCACTGTGGTGCCAGCAGCTTGATCCACTGCCACAGAGTTTAGTACAGCACCCTCCATCCAGAATCACACCCCAGTGTGTCAAACACAGCTCACAGCTGAGTCTGAAACCACAGCGACGGAACGCTGGCTCATCCTTTGGTCACATGAGGATGGCACGGGCTACTATGGTTATATTTTAATGAGCAGATTTCTAAAAAGGATACACTAACCACATACTAAATAAATAAAGTGTTAGATATCCACAGCTTTTATCCTGGCTGCAAATCTCTCTCATGTCCTCACACACAACATTGGGTTGAGTCTGTGCTCTCAGCTCACGTCTAGGTTACGTCATACTTAGCTAGCTGTCATGCTCTTTTGGAGCTCCCATGATGCTTTGGGGGATGTAAACGGGACATACGTTGTTGCCATGGACTCAGTGAGTTCCATCGTGGGCATTAAGTGGAGCCCAGTTAAAAGTGAGCTGAATGATCTGGGATCAGCAACCAGTGGATCCCTCTGTACTGAAGAAACATGGTGTTCCAGTGGGGCTATGATTCATACCTGGATTTATTTACTTCAGAGATGATGGTGTCAGATTAATCTAAGAATAAGTCAATCTGTGTTCAGATCTGAGTTATATAGAAGTATATAAGAATAGAAGTGTCACACCATTGACCATTTAACTGGACTGTGAAGCATACATTATACATGCTTCTGTCGTCCACATTAACATGCTGGTGTAGAATATGAATATTTTTGGTAGATGCATCTATTGATATGAAAACCCGTGGTTTGGAGTGAATTTAGCTGTCTTCCCTTTGTTGTGTCTTGTTGTCCTTAGCAACCGCTGACGAAGTCAAGCTGAGCGTCTCCAGAGGAAAATAGAACATTTATTAAACGCCATGTAACGCTGACCACTGTGACGGGACTGTGTGTGTGTGTGTGTGTGTGTGTGTGTGTGTGTGTGTGTGTGTGTGTGTGTGTGTGTGTGTGTGTGTGTGTGTGTGTGTGTGTGCGTGCGTGTGTGTGTGTCTTTGTAACCATCTGCCCTTGTTGCCTCACGGGAAGGGAGCGGGGTTTAGTGAACGTGGTTTAGTGACGTGGATTAGCGAACGTGGATTAGCGGACGTGGTTTAGTGAACGTGGATTAGCGACGTGGACAAGTGACGTGGTTTAGTGATCGTGGATTAGTGGACGTGGTTTAGTGAACATCGTTTTGTGAATGTGGATTAGTGACGTAGTTTAGTGAACGTGGATTAGTGACGTGGTTTAGTGACGTGGATTAGTGACGTGGTTTAGTGACGTGGATTAGTGACGTAGTTTAGTGAACATGGTTTAGTGACGTGGACTAGTGACGTGGTTTAGTGAACATGGTTTAGTGACGTGGATTAGTGACGTGGATTAGTGAACGTGGTTTAGTGACGTGGTTTAGTGAACATGGTTTAGTGACGTGGATTAGTGACGTGGTTTAGTGACGTGGTTTAGTGAACATGGTTTAGTGACGTGGATTAGTGACGTGGTTTAGTGACGTGGATTAGTGAACGTGGTTTAGTGACGTGGATTAGTGACGTGGATTAGTGAACGTGGTTTAGTGACGTGGATTAGTGAACGTGGTTTGGTGACGTGGATTAGTGAACGTGGTTTAGTGACGTGGATTAGTGAACGTGGTTTACTGACGTGGACTAGTGACGTGGATTAGTGAATGTGGTTTAGTGACGTGGATTAGTGACGTGGATTAGTGACGTGGTTTAGTGACGTGGTTTAGTGACGTGGTTTAGTGAACATGGTTTAGTGACGTGGATTAGTGACGTGGATTAGTGAACGTGGTTTAGTGACGTGGATTAGTGAACGTGGTTTAGTGACGTGGATTAGTGAACGTGGTTTAGTGAACATGGTTTAGTGACGTGGTTTAGTGACGTGGATTAGTGAACGTGGTTTAGTGACGTGGTTTAGTGACGTGGACTAGTGACGTGGTTTAGTGACGTGGATTAGTGAACGTGGTTTAGTGACGTGGATTAGTGAACGTGGTTTAGTGACGTGGACTAGTGACGTGGTTTAGTGACGTGGATTAGTGAACGTGGTTTAGTGACGTGGATTAGTGAACGGGGTTTAGTGATGTGGACTAGTGACGTGGTTTAGTGACGTGGATTAGTGACGTGGTTTAGTGACGTGGATTAGTGACGTGGTTTAGTGACGTGGTTTAGTGAACATGGTTTAGTGACGTGGTTTAGTGACGTGGATTAGTGACGTGGTTTAGTGACGTGGATTAGTGAACGTGGTTTAGTGACGTGGATTAGTGAACGTGGTTTAGTGACGTGGTTTAGTGAACATGGTTTAGTGACGTGGATTAGTGACGTGGTTTAGTGACGTGGTTTAGTGAACATGGTTTAGTGACGTGGATTAGTGACGTGGTTTAGTGACGTGGATTAGTGAACGTGGTTTAGTGACGTGGATTAGTGACGTGGATTAGTGAACGTGGTTTAGTGACGTGGATTAGTGAACGTGGTTTAGTGACGTGGATTAGTGAACGTGGTTTAGTGACGTGGATTAGTGAACGTGGTTTACTGACGTGGACTAGTGACGTGGATTAGTGAATGTGGTTTAGTGACGTGGATTAGTGACGTGGATTAGTGACGTGGTTTAGTGACGTGGTTTAGTGACGTGGTTTAGTGAACATGGTTTAGTGACGTGGATTAGTGACGTGGATTAGTGAACGTGGTTTAGTGACGTGGATTAGTGAACGTGGTTTAGTGACGTGGATTAGTGAACGTGGTTTAGTGAACATGGTTTAGTGACGTGGTTTAGTGACGTGGATTAGTGAACGTGGTTTAGTGACGTGGTTTAGTGACGTGGACTAGTGACGTGGTTTAGTGACGTGGATTAGTGAACGTGGTTTAGTGACGTGGATTAGTGAACGTGGTTTAGTGACGTGGACTAGTGACGTGGTTTAGTGACGTGGATTAGTGAACGTGGTTTAGTGACGTGGATTAGTGAACGGGGTTTAGTGATGTGGACTAGTGACGTGGTTTAGTGACGTGGATTAGTGACGTGGTTTAGTGACGTGGATTAGTGACGTGGTTTAGTGACGTGGTTTAGTGAACATGGTTTAGTGACGTGGTTTAGTGACGTGGATTAGTGACGTGGTTTAGTGACGTGGATTAGTGAACGTGGTTTAGTGACGTGGATTAGTGAACGTGGTTTAGTGACGTGGTTTAGTGAACATGGTTTAGTGACGTGGATTAGTGACGTGGTTTAGTGACGTGGTTTAGTGAACATGGTTTAGTGACGTGGATTAGTGACGTGGTTTAGTGACGTGGATTAGTGAACGTGGTTTAGTGACGTGGATTAGTGACGTGGATTAGTGAACGTGGTTTAGTGACGTGGATTAGTGAACGTGGTTTAGTGACGTGGATTAGTGAACGTGGTTTAGTGACGTGGATTAGTGAACGTGGTTTACTGACGTGGACTAGTGACGTGGATTAGTGAATGTGGTTTAGTGACGTGGATTAGTGACGTGGATTAGTGACGTGGTTTAGTGACGTGGTTTAGTGACGTGGTTTAGTGAACATGGTTTAGTGACGTGGATTAGTGACGTGGATTAGTGAACGTGGTTTAGTGACGTGGATTAGTGAACGTGGTTTAGTGACGTGGATTAGTGAACGTGGTTTAGTGAACATGGTTTAGTGACGTGGTTTAGTGACGTGGATTAGTGAACGTGGTTTAGTGACGTGGTTTAGTGACGTGGATTAGTGACGTGGTTTAGTGACGTGGTTTAGTGACGTGGACTAGTGATGTGGTTTAGTGACGTGGATTAGTGAACGTGGTTTAGTGACGTGGATTAGTGAACGTGGTTTAGTGAACATGGTTTAGTGACGTGGTTTAGTGACGTGGATTAGTGAACGTGGTTTAGTGACGTGGTTTAGTGACGTGGTTTAGTGACGTGGACTAGTGACGTGGTTTAGTGACGTGGATTAGTGAACGTGGTTTAGTGACGTGGATTAGTGAACGTGGTTTAGTGACGTGGACTAGTGACGTGGTTTAGTGACGTGGATTAGTGAACGTGGTTTAGTGACGTGGATTAGTGAACGGGGTTTAGTGATGTGGACTAGTGACGTGGTTTAGTGACGTGGATTAGTGACGTGGTTTAGTGACGTGGATTAGTGACGTGGTTTAGTGACGTGGTTTAGTGAACATGGTTTAGTGACGTGGTTTAGTGACGTGGATTAGTGACGTGGTTTAGTGACGTGGTTTAGTGAACATGGTTTAGTGACGTGGATTAGTGAACGTGGTTTAGTGACGTGGATTAGTGAACGTGGTTTAGTGACGTGGTTTAGTGACGTGGACTAGTGAACGTGGTTTAGTGACGTGAACTAGTGACGTGGTTTAGTGACGTGGATTAGTGAACGTGGTTTACTGACGTGGATTAGTGAACGTGGTTTAGTGACGTGGACTAGTGATGTGGTTTAGTGACGTGGATTAGTGAACGTGGTTTAGTGACGTGGATTAGTGAACGTGGTTTAGTGACGTGGACTAGTGACGTGGTTTAGTGACGTAGTTTAGTGAACATGGTTTAGTGACGTGGATTAGTGAATGTGGTCTAGTGACGTGGTTTAGTGACGTGGATTAGTGAATGTGGTTTAGTGACGTGGATTAGTGAACGTGGTTTAGTGACGTGGACTAGTGACGTGGTTTAGTGACGTAGTTTGGTGAATGTGGTTTAGTGACGTGGATTAGTGAACGTGGTTTAGTGAACATGGTTTAGTGACGTGGATTAGTGAATGTGGTTTAGTAACGTGGACTAGTGACGTAGTTTAGTGAACATGGTTTAGTGACGTGGTTTAGTGATCGTGGATTAGTGAACGTGGTTTAGTGAATTTAGTGGATTAGTTAAAGAGTTAAATGGTTTCACACCCGGTGACGTGGTTTCCTGGTATGTGCCTTTGTCCTATTAACCAGGCATGCACACACATGTTAGACTGTCAGAGTATGGGAATATTGTCTGACAGTCATGAATGTGCTTTCTTGTGAATACAGCACTATAACACTGAAAACACATGCTTTCATTCTTGACAGCAGAGAGCTTCAGGAACCCTTTCCTTCTTGAAAGTGTTATTCTTCCCCTGGGTTCATGAACCCTCTGAACCCGCCATCGGGATTGAGAAGCAGGTTGTTCAAATGGAAATGGAAGATGGAGCCTCCATATTCTGTGCTTGTTGGCACTGCATTGTTTTCCAATTTTTGTAAACTAAATTATCAAAGAAATTCTACTTGCATTACAAGCTGAGCCAGCTTGTGTTCCTCTGGGTTGTCCTGGTCTTTCATGGAAGAAGAGGCCGTTGATGGTCCTTCTTCTCAGAGTCTGACAGCAGTTTCAGTTCCTGCCTGTTGTTCTTTGTTTCCTGTCTCGTGTGGAGTCAGAGCATGGAAGTCATTAGTTGTTCTTCTAGCCGAGAAGGAAAAATAACTAAAAACCCACGGCCTCTCCAGCCTAATTGGAGCCACATGTCTGGGTTCTGCTCCATCGTTTTCATGAAGGAGCAGCTCTGCTAACCGCTTATTAAAACACGCAATACTGATCCGTTGGGTCCATTTCTATTTGCGGAGCCAGACATCACTCCAGTTTCACTCTTTTCTGCTTCTGTCTTTTGAATCCAGGTGGAGGAGCGTACCCCAACGAAGACTCCCATGGTACGTTCTGTGTTTTTATTCTACTGGTCGTGAGACGCTTGCTGTATAGTTTATACAGGAGAGCCCAAAGGCCTCACTGACAACAACACCTGTCATCAACAGCGTAGATTGATTTCATTGTGTCTCTCTTGCAGGTGGAGCTGACCCGCCTCAAGGTAAATCCCCTTGTGATCTGGTTCTGTACTCTTCTGGATCTCCTTCTTGTGTTTGTGTCTGTCCGTATCCATCATCAAGGCTGTAAAGCTACTTCACCATGGCAACCTCCCTGCAGACTGATCGTTTCTGGACTTCTTGTTGGGGATTTCCTGTTTCCCGCCTCAGAGGAAGTTGTGTCCTCTGCTTGTGTTGTTGCCGAACCAACTTTTGTTGTGTTGGTGTTTAATTGGTTTGACACGGCGACGTCACATATTTGCTGGTGGCTCTGAGAGCAGCGCTTTACCTCGCTGTACATTTGTCAGACAGTATCTGTATCAAGGCTTTGCCAGCTGGATCACTCCAGATGTGTGACCAGCTGCATTTAGTTTCCCTCACACACCTGGTGTCTTTGAGGATGATAGCTGGCTTGGTGTTCTTCAAATTAGCAGCCTCGGTCTGGTTCCTTTGGCTAAAACCCTGCTCCGATTCTGTGTCGTTGCAGATCCAGACCTTCTGTGGGGCCAAATCCTGAAGATGCTAAATGCTAACATGCCAGAAGAGTTCTTTATGTGGATATCCAACTTAAAGCACATGCTAACCCCTCTGTTAGAGAGGGTCATGGATCTGCTGCAAGCTGTGCCCTGAACCCTCCCTCCGTTTACAGGGACGCTTTGACACTTTTCATGTGGCTGATGGTAAATGTAGTCCTTTGAAGTCATTCTCTCCCCGTGCTGTTATGTTGACCCAGAAAGTGGATTTCCACCGCCCTCGCCCTCTCCATTGAGCTCTGGTACACGCCAATGAATACCTGAGTCAGACGAAACACGGTAATATGTGTAATATGTGTAATGTGTCCTCGCCCATGATCCTCTGCAGCCAGAGGATGGGATGCCATGTTGCAGTTCGCAGTACAAGCAAAGAGAACCAGAAAGTTCTGTTTTGAGCTCTATAGGCGCTGATTTATGTCAACATAGCAGCACTGAGGGATGCATCGCTTCAATGAACTACATTTACCACCAACACTGACTAGACATGCACATTAAAGGTGGGGAGTTTCCCTTTAAGTTCTGATTGGCTCTCAGGTCTGATGTTTACAGACGTCTGACGTTCTCGGTCCTGATAATAAATACCTGGTATGGTGTTCGAAAAGTCAGGAACACTACCGGGATACTTTGTTTTATTTTTCCTCTTATTTTGAAACCCTGTATACTTCCTGTGCCCTTTGGCCTCTGGCTTACTCCCTCATGGACACTCACAGCTGCAGGTCTGTGCTTGAACTGTAAAATCTGTATATTGGTGTAAAAGGTGGAGAAGACTATAAACTATTGGCAGCGCTGTGAGGCGGATCAGAAACGTCCTCCCTGTTATTCCAGACTTACCAGACAGTCTGGCCACGCCCCCCAGCAGCCGTGACTCATACGCTGCCCTTCTTTTCCCGTGTGAGTGGACGTGGTACTTCTATAGAATACATTTGTTTTGATGCCTGTATTGTATTTAGAAATAAGCTCTTATGACAGGAAGTGACTTGTTGAGCTGTGGCTCTGTTACTGATGGTGTAGAAGCTGATCCTGACTTCACTTGAAGCTGTAGAATATATATATATATATATATGTATATATATATATATATAATACATGAGCGTGCACGAGTCTTTGTTCATGAGCGTGTCCTCTGCAGCAGCCGTCTGCTCACATTCTCCACGTTGTTCAGCTGTCACACCTTCAGCTGTCCAGGTGTTCTCACTCTGATCATCTGTGGATGTTTTCTCTTTGGTAACGGTCAGCATATTTATTTTGGTGGGTGCTTTTTTTAACTTTTGGCCCGGAGTCTTTCTGGTGTTTGTAACGTTGCTGCAATGATTGTGATGTAAAGTCCTGACAATGAATAAAAGTCACATGGAACACTGCAGTGTGTTGATTTGTGATCCACAAAGGCTGCAGAATCAACAGTACACCCTCAGGTGTGTGTGTGTGTGTGTGTGTGTGTGTGTGCGTGCGTGTAGCATTTCCCAGCATATAGTCATGCTGGAGGCTTAAAGCATCCTGTGTTTCTTTTTTATGTCTGGGCGACGCCCTGTTTTAACACACAGCTTCATCACAAGACACTCCTCTCCCCATGACTCACTGTGGAGAGACAGTATTATTCATGGTGTGTGTGTGTGTGTGTGTGTGTGTGTGTGTGTGTGTGTGTGTGTGTGTGTGTGTGCGCCACGCCCTGCCCTGGACCTTGGGTGTGTTCACTCTAAATCCTGGTCCTCGTTCTCCTCACCGTGCTGGTTTTTCTTCTCCCGTCTGAAAGTGACTCTTTGTCTTTGTGTTGCTGTTGAACTTGTTGTGTAGTTGTGTACACTTTGTTCTGTGCACTAGAGCTGCAGTCTGCAGCTGTGGACCGCCACCTGGTGGCACACTGAGGACATGGCAGCTTAAAGTTTAGGAATAAGAGAATGAAACATGGCAGCTCTGAGCCAATCAGACACAAGGATTTACCAACATCTGCATTCTCCTTTTTAAAGATAGAAATGTTGTCAAAGAAAACATAGGATTTATTTTCAAAAATATATTCCATACTTGTGAATGACTTTATCCTTCACTAGCAATTAACCCGTGAAATTAACACCAATATATTTGGACTTGGAACTGGAAACCAAAAGAATGAGGATAGAAGGAGGAATATGAAAGTTCCAGAAAGATGAAGATAACGATGACGCGAGCAGGCGATACAATACTGATGGTGTGTGTGTGTGTGTCTGTCTGTCTCTCTCTCTCTCTCTCTCTCTCTCTCTCTCTCTCTCTCTCTCTCTCTCTCTCTCTCTCCCTCTCTCTTTGTGTGTGTCCTGCAGAAGCTGGATCTGGAAAGATCGCGGGCATCGTCAGCGCCATTGGCGTGGCTCTGCTGGGAGCAGCGTCCAGCTACTTTGCGTACCAGAAGAAGAAGCTCTGCTTCAAGATTCAAGGAGGTTGTTGTGTTTTTCTTTATCTTCCAAAGTCACAAAGAAACCCTCAGACTGTGAGATAGAAGCTGCTGCTGCTGTGGTAACGATGCCGTGTCGCTTGTGTAGGTGCAGATCCAGAGAAAGGCCACCAGGGGACTCAGTCGGATCCTCAAGGTGCGTTCTGTTTATTCAAATTCATGGGAAGAGAAAAACAGATATATAATATATATATATATATAAAAAACTTATATGAAAGAAATCGATTCCACGTGGTTATTGTCTACGTGTCCTCAAGGTACAGTTACTGTGAGTCTGTGATGTGTTATTGATTCAGTGCTGTGCAGTAACTGCTGTGTTTAGTTTAATCCATAACTGTACATCATATACGAGATCTCCACATAAAGATCAATACAGCAGGGTATTAGGGCCAGAGCAGGTTTACACTTTATGAATAAAGATACTATTCTATGATTCAAGATTTACAAGAACATACTGGGAACCACATCGCTTCACTGTGATGGTTTGAGGTGGATCCCACCGAAATATAATAATGATATTAGTATTTATGATCATAAAAGAACACAAAGAACATGTGTATGTATCTTGATAAAGTCAATTTAAATGACCACGGATTGGCATTTTTCATTTATACTTTCCCAAATGTATGACTTTATATATTCAGAGAATATTTGTTTAGTACATTTGTGAGTTTTTTTTACTATATTATATATTTCTCCCATCCCACAGCTCTATATAGTTTAGAATCTGTCGTAATTGAGAGAGTACGCAGGAAGTGAACTCTTTCTTTCTTCTGTTCTTTCAGTCTTCAGCAACCTGCTCAAGACGTCTTAGAAAGACCCGTCAGCAACCCGCCTCCACGCAACTCAGCTGTCAATCAACTGTCAATCAACTGTCATTGGTCACAGGAGGCCTGTTCAGCCTGAAGGTTCACACTGGAAGCTGAGACGCACACCAGAAACTCTTTGTTCATCTGCTGCTTCCTAGTCTAGTCTGTCTGTCTGCATCCTTCATTCATAGCATATACATCATCCTTATTGTTTATAGTATTGTTTATAGATTATTTGTATGTTCTGTTGCCAGATTCGCTCACGGCACACAGAAAAATAAATTAGACGCCAAAACTGTCGGTGAGGATTGCTCTCCAGACCTCGTGGCGGCACCTCAGGGTGCTCCTCCCTCCAGTGTGAACCGGCCCTCACCGGCTCTCTCTCCGTGGCTCAGTTTTTTCTGTAGCACCTTAAATCTTTAACAGTTTGTTCATCCAAATCACGAGAGAAGAAAACAATTAAACGTGTGGTTGTTTTATTTTCCCATCAGCGATTTCTGCCTCCGTCACGTATCTAGTTTTTGTAAAACGACCCTTTATTGTACACCTCAGTCTGCCTTAAAGTGCCTTAAACCCTCAAATAGAAGCAGGTATTAGAATACAAGGAGGAGCAGAGCGGCATGAACAAATAGAAGCATCGAGGCCGCAAACACCACGAGTAACAAGCTGCTCACTACTCTGCTGGTCGCCATCGTATTGTCTGACAGATGTTCAATGTCATGGAATACCAACACAACCAGTCTGAGCCTCCAGTAGAGACCAGCACTTTGCTGGATGTTTATTTGCGGTGAGGAGTCGCCCGATATGATTGTCAGTGAGCAGCAGTGAGTGAGAGCGAACCCACGTTGTGTAATGTACATTATACACAATTCATCATTGTACAGTTGTGCATCTGCAATTGAAGCACTACCGTGTTTCAAGTTGTGTTGTTACAGTCATCATGTCGCTGGATGTGAATCCAGCAGAAGGAGCTTTTTAATATGAATTGTGATGTTGGAGGTTGTGAAACACAAAGGAGAACATCCAATAGATGTGCAATCTTTTGTATCGCACGTGTAAATGTGACTAACAACACAGCGTGAGCATCGGCTTTTTGTCTGGAATTGGATTCCTTAAAGTTAGATTTTCTTAAAGCTGCAGCAATTCATATTTTTGTATTAACTATATGACTTCACGTTAGCTCATAGTTTTAGCTCATAGTTTGGGTTATAGTAGTCAGTCTTGTGTTGCTCTGCAGCTACTGCCTGTGTAAATAAGCAGCTACTCTTATGTCATAAGCGCTCCACTGCCTCCTAGTGGTCAAACAACGGAAGAAACAACGAATGAATGCAGCTTTAAAACAAGCAAAACTCTGGACACACTTGTTTTTAGGAAATCAATTTTTTATTTTTTTTGCAGTGTATGTGTTGTGTCCCTTTTAGTACTCCGGGTTGTGCTTACAGCAGCGAGGGCCACGCCGAGGCCCTTCTGTCCACAACATTCAGCTGGTTGATTTCCCTCATGAGTCATCTCATCTTTGCAGCACATATCATCAATTCAGACGTATTGCAGCTGGGGATTGTTGTTATGATGCTGGAATATTAAAACGAGTTGCACCCTTGTGAGCTGTAAATACTTGATCATAATGCGTATAAATGCCTGCTGACCTTTGCTTTCGGCTTTTTGGCTGCAGTGTGCTTTTTGTTTTTCAGTCTCAACATCATGTTCTGAATCTGAAGTCTCCGTTTTACAAGCACTTAATCCAGATATATGACATCTGACGAGGAGACGGATGTCACTTTTGTGTGTGGATTTAAAGTGTGTATATGTTTTCAATAAAGTGTTGTTGTACAGTTTGTCGTTGCTTCCTTTATAATTACGAATTTAGGATGGAATTTAGGATGGAAGCTCACAAACAGTCAGAGGGACTAAATAATCTCATCTCATTCAGAGTCTTCTCGCTGCCCTCATAACTAAGCTGCTTCATCGTGTGATAACATGTTTTTAAGTTTCTATGTGTAAAACACGTGGTTATGACATGTCAGTAGCATCATACATTCAGATACAGCAAACACTTCCAGCGATGACGCTCTGCTTACCCATCAAGCAACAGTTTTCTGCATGTGCATTTCTCCATTGGTGACGTGCATGGGTAGCACTTTATAATAACTATTTATCATTGGTAAAGCATGAATAAACACTGAGTTCATCATTTATAAAGCATTATACAAACATGAACACTCATTAGTAACTCATTCATAAACACAGTTATAAATGTTTCATTCTTGATTAATAAGCTTGCTTCAGGTAATTACTACTGGTTAGTTAAGTATTAGTTAAGTATGTTCTGTGACCTCATCTAAAGTGAAGACTCTATGCTTTACAAAGCATTTATAAGCAGTGGCTCAAAACTGAAGCAGAAGTCTCAGTTATCTTCTCAACAGAAAAGGGAAATAGACACAACACAAAGTGATAAAGAACATTAATATGATGGTGATGGGGGCCATGTCCATCAGTAGCACGAGTGTTCCATAGTTTGCTAGCTATGGCTAGCTCACTAGCTCGCTAGCTAGCCATAGCTCGCAAGCTTGTCATCACATATTAATGTTCTTTATCACTTTGTGTTGTGTCTTTTTCCTTTTTCTGTTGAGAAGACAACTGAGACTTGTGTTAGCTTTGACATAAATGCGTAAATATAGTCCTCACTTTAGATGAGGTCACAGAACATACTTAACTAATACTTAACTTAACTAACGAGTAGTAACTACCTGAATTAATCATGAATTGCAGTATTAAAACACGTTTATAAAGTGCATATCTAACTCATATGTATAAATGAATGCATCATGAAACGCATGATTGGCCACTTTAATCACGTTCAACTGGTGCAATATAAATATAGTTAAATACTTTTGTAAATACTTTTACTCCGTCTGTATATTTAATATTGCTATTGTATTCTTCTTACTGTTTTTATTACTGTTTACTGTTTATTTGTATTACTTGATTTTGATTCACTATGTGTCTCTTGTGTGCATTGCTGCTGTAATTCTGCACTGCGGGACTAATAAAGGATCATCTTATTTTATGTTATAATAAGCATAATTGCTTATTAATCTAGAATAAAACATGTGTGTTTATGAATTGCTTACTAATGAGTTACTAATGAGTATTCATGTTGGAACAATACTTTATAAATGATGAATTAAGTGTTTATTCATGCTTTACTAATGCTAAATATTGTGTAGTTATTATAAAGTGCTCACAATATACTTTCATGTGCACAGGAAACAACTCATGATTTGGTTTCAATAAGTGAGTTTCTTACGTTGTCATATAGGGATACGACTTTAATTGCATTACATTGCATTCTGTCCGTCATGTTAGCTTCCGTTCCGGTAAGTTTTGATTAGTCACCTTAAGTTACGTTACGTCGTGATAAGTCACATTAAGTTACATTAAGTTGCGTTAAGCTATGCTAAATCACGCTAAGATCACGTTAAGTCACGCTGAGTCACGTTAAGTCACATAAACGTTAAATTGAATCACATTAAGTCACGTCAAGTTAAGTCACATAAAGTCACGTTAAGATCACGTTAAGATCACGTTAAGTCATGTTAAGTCGCATTAAATCCTGTTAAGTTACCTTGAGTTAATTCGCATTAAGTCACATTAAATTGGGTCACATAGTCATAATAAGTCGCGTTAAGTCATGTTAAGTTACCTTGAGTTACTTTAAGTCACGTTAGTCGCGTAAAGTTACCGTAAGTCACGTTAAGTCAAGTGAAGTCATAAGTTACCTTAAGTTACCTTAAGTCACGTCACGTTGAGTCTCGTTAAAATGCGTTAAGTTACGTTAAGACATGTTAAGTTACGTTAAGACACGTTAAGATGTTAAGACACGTTAAGTCTTGTAAGTTGTAAGTTCATGTAAAGTTACCTTAAATTGCTTTAAGTTACGTCACGTTGAGTCGTGTTAAAATGCGTTAAGTTAGGCTAAGTTACGTTAAGCTACGATAAGACACGTTAAGTCATTATAAGTTATGTCATATGAAGTTATGTTAAGATATGTTAAGTTAACTTGATTTACCTTAAGTCAACTTAAGTCACGCTAAGTTGCTTAAGTCAACTTCCGTTACACTCTGTTATGTTAAGTTAAGTTAAGTTACTGTTATGAAACCCATGATATGGTAACTAAACCCATGGTAACTACTCAACTTGAAGTGTACGTTGACTATTTGTTTCACATGTTTTTAGATCTGGGAGATAAGTCCTCTTCAGGACTTATAATGAACCAGCGCTCCGTTCAAAAGGTCCGGATCTCCGTAGACGGGTGGACATCTGTTTAATTAAGCTGGTGGTCGAGGAAACTCTCCTGTCTGTCTCACTGCCGTCCCTCCTGTCTGTCTCACTGATCCTCTTGTCTGAACACAGCTCTCAGTCACTTAATGGCAGCGTTCCTCTAATGGACCCTGGCCCTTGGACCCTGGCTCTTGCTGAGGTGCCAGGTTGTTAGTGGACTAGTAACTAGAATAACCATTCAGAGCTATATTGATGTTATGCACACAGTAGTACTTTTTACAATCATGAATACACTTCACTACTTTCCTATGATGAACCTAGATATAACTTTAGATATGTATTGCAGGGTTATTATCAGGCGCAGAGCTCATTTGTTCACTTGTTTACATTACAGTCTGATCAGAACGTTAATCTCTCACTGAGCCGAGGCTGGAATAAAACCCTCTTGGCGGTTGGGGAGGAGGGGACCCGCCTGGCGGGACATCGACGGCTCCTGATAGGACCAAGAAGTCCCACCCCTTTCACCTGTTTGTTTTCTTTAGTGTGACAAGAACCGCTCCGTGGGATTATTATTTAAATGTGGAAATGAAAAGTTTACACATGATGTGAGTCGAGGGACAAGGGGGGTATGGAGGTCCAGGCTGTTGCGCAACACTCGGCAGAGCTCGCTATCTACTAGTTGAATGACCAGTTGAACACACACACACACACACACACACACACACACACACACACACACACACACACACACACACACACACACACACACACACAGAGAGAATACCAACTCTTCCTCTCAGTACTTAAGGCGCTGGTCTAAAGATGTGACCTCGTCTCCTGGATGAGAGGCCTTCTGCATACGAGGAAACACAAGATCTGATCGCCTTCCTGGATAAAGTTGCAGGATTTGAGGAAGATTGTAAAAATGTCAGGTAAGTGACGTCATTTATTATAAACGAAGAAAATAATATATATTTGGAATTGTTCTTTTCGTTGTTGAGCTCAACATAACATGTAGTGATATAGATGATTCAGTCTGCTAGTTGACCATCTGAACACAAGTTAAGTAAACTGAAAGAAATAAAATAAAATACAAACTTTTTTGTAGTCGTCCTTTTCTCCGAGTTTTTAATGATATGGAGCACATTGTGCGGACCCGTGTGCTCGGGCTCGCAGCCCAGAGACTAAAGGTTCACTTCCCCGACGAGCAGACAGGAAGATGAAGCACTGACGCTTTCAACCAAACATTTCATGTTCCACCTTTTGTGTGAAGTCATATTCAGAGTTGCACTCCGAGTCATTTTTAGAAGCAGAATTGGTTCGTGACATAGTTCTGATCTTAAAAAGTTTTGATTTCTGTGAACCAAGAGAAGGATCACATACAGAAAGAAGCCGGCACTTCAACACTTTGTAGGTTTTATGTTTTCAGCTTTTAATAGTGATATGCACTATGCACCTGCTTTTTTGGCAGGGATTTAAAAATCACATTAACTATCAAGTAATAGTAAGATTATGAAGAAAAATAACTTCTGCATGAAGACCACAGTCTCTGTGAGTGCATTGTATAAAGGAATACATTGAATTATGAATTAAAACAGTCTTGTAAGTATTCACAAACAAATGTTAAGCTATAATCGTGAAACACAATGCACAAATATTTTGATCCATAAATCTGTTTCTGTTCTCTGCCTTTATATTTACATCTCACGTTTAAACATTTGTAAATCAACACAAAAAGTTGCACAAATATCTTATCTTATTTGTATTAAAACCATCTCCATTTCATTACTTAATAACATTCACAATCCTTATATTCATCTGTGAATCGTTTATTTCAAAACCTTGAGAACCTTATTCCTGAGAGACCCGTGTGTCATATAAAGCTCTCCAGTAGGGGGGGATGTTGTAACATCAGAGATGAACAAAGCATTTCTAACTGATAACTTCACTATATTTATAAGTGGATATGTACATGTACAGTAATGATGTAAATGTAAATTAATTAATATTATTAATATTACAGTAAATGAGTAAACACAGACCAGTAGATTACTACTGACGTGTGTTTAATGCATGTTATTGTGGTCACAGACGTCGTTGACAGTCTGATGGCGGTAAGAAAGTCAGCAGTGGTCACTCAGGTGGAACAATGCATGCTGCCTTCAGGTGTCTGCAGAGTCACCGTGTGAAGGAACAATGCATGCTGCCTTCAGGTGTCTGCAGAGTCACCGTGTGAAGGAACAATGCATGCTGCCTTCAGGTGTCTGCAGACTCACCGTGTGAAGGAACAATGCATGCTGCCTTCAGGTGTCTGCAGAGTCACCGTGTGAAGGAACAATGCATGCTGCCTTCAGGTGTCTGCAGAGTCACCGTGTGAAGGAACAATGCATGCTGCCTTCAGGTGTCTGCAGAGTTGTTGTTTTTAAACTCATCAACGCTTAGCCATAAACATCCTGCCCTTTTCAGCCTTTTAGGATCAGGAAGTATTCAGGAAGTACCCATGGAATTACAGAGCGGTACCGTTGGACTGGTGTTTATTTGACTTAACAGCAGTTGCATACATGTAAAACAGTTATCAGTTATACACTAGTTTTTAATGCAGCATCCATGAAGGCTGTCTGTAAAGGATCCACAGGAACGTTAATACGCAATGCAGGTGTTTTAGTAAAAAATATGTGCAACAGTTTGTGTTTATTCACAAATGATGATAAGTGAGCTGTGAGGTGCAGATAAAAATCCAGATGTACAGACACATGTACTGTATCTGTTGTGTGGACCAGTTGAGGATGAGATCTCCACAGTATTGTCACACACAGCAGAGCCTCATGCACCCAGAGGCCATGCAGCACGGTGGCTGTGTTTCATGAGAGTGCCGGGTGGTGCATTAAAGCAGTGATGGAATAGGTACGGTAGATGCAACCTTTTTAAACAAGGCTGAGGTACAATAACGATAATCATAACCATAACCCATAAAGACGGGTTCCCTAATTTGATAGCATTGTTGTGCATTTGTACTGTTTTCTAACTGTAGGCCCAGGCCAAAAAAGTACACAAAGTACACAACAAAACGACTGTCACAGTAAGAAGAGTCAATTCTTTCCCTCTGGCTTCATGTTGTGCCAATATAGACATCGCTTGCAAACTGACCATCTGGTAGCTAATAACAGACGCCCTCATGAGACAATGTTTGAGGCGGTCCAGCGCTGTAGTCCCTCAGAAGGCCTGTAGAGGACATTAAATAAATAATAATAATAAATAGCACCTCAAACTACCGGCAGTTAGTCCATGGAGACGCAGCAGCTGGAGCTGTTAGCAGCAGACGTTTCTTCAACCCGAGTCCAACGTCAGTGTTTAAGAAGTAGACTAGTATGCATCACTCATCACAAACCAGTATGTTAAGATTATTACTTACTAAATACTTACACCCACTGAAGGCCAGGTGGTGCTGCTGCTGTGAACTACTGAACAATCTAGCAGCGCTAACATTAGCATGTTAATATCTGCTCTGTTCTGAGTGAAGAATGAAAGAGGTAAAGTGCTGAAGCGTGTCTTCGTATGCCGAACCAGAAGATAACCACAGAAGGACAGCAGGATTCTTCCATTGGATTTTGGATTATTGCAGAATATAAACTTCACACCACAAATATAAAGCTGGGACAGTGTTAGCCGTCTCATTTAGCCGCTGGTTTGAAACCGCCTGTTGACCACAGACATTATTTCCGAATTTCACGAAAATGTCACGACAGACCTTTAAATTATGCTAACATTTAAACAATGTTAAATGAGTAAAAACCTTTGCATAATCATATATTCCTCATTTAAAAGATTGATCTTCAATGCCTCATTTTGGGACCTTATTCTAACATTTGATGCCACATGACTTCCTGTTTGATATCTCTTGATTGGAGTGTGTCATAGACGTTTCCTAGCCAGGGATTTAGACATTAATAAAGTATTTACCAGCTCAAGACATGTCTTACTGTTTAATGGGGCACTAGTTTGAAACGAGCCAGGACATAACTTTATATTCGGACTCCGTAATGAATTCATGAGCAGCTGGTGCAACCCAGATGGGAGGTTATGTATTTTAAAGACAAAAACATATTCCAGCTGATTCCAGTTGAGGTCCACAATGACACCAGTGCTTGGATATCAGTGTAACCCTGTCCTCTGGCCGCTGTGTAGCAGGCGAGGCCTTCGTCACCCTGGCCACCACAGACTCGTACTGCAAGGGAGCCGTGGTGGTGGCCCGGAGTCTACGGCGCCACGGGACCACGCGCAGCACCGTGGTCATGGTCACACCAAACATCTCACAGCGGTCAAGGTGGGTGATGGATCCCAAATGATTTTGTTCTGTTTCATCGTCTGTCAAAGCCTGTAATTCAGTTTAACTGAAGAGCTGCTGTAGGCTCACCAGCTACATCTCTATACCTCAGGTTTGCCCTTCAGGACGTATTCGATGAGGTCATCACGGTGGATGTCATAGACAGTGATGACCACGTCCACCTGTCCTGGCTGGGACGTCCAGAGCTCGGCATCACCTTCACCAAGCTCCACTGCTGGACTCTGACCCAGTACAGCAAATGTGTGTTCCTGGATGCGGACACGCTCGTGAGTGCTCTGAACACACAGCAACACAGTTAATAGTGGGTTTCACATTATTCTGACGGTGCAAATTAATCTTATATATGTGCAACTTTCAGCCGTTCTATTCTTTTTATTGTGTTTTACACATTTCAAACCATCGCTTTGATCCTCTTCATAATAATTCATCGAAACAAACACACCGGACTCTGTCCAAAGAAATGCCAAAGCAGATATTGCACAAACCACGGCAACATGCACACAAGCTGGCGTGTTGACCCTTCTTTACATCTCTATCTATCAGTCAACACACGGCGTCAGTCCCGTTGAGGGTCACGTTATGGACATGTCGTCCTGAGATCACTACAGCACGCATGTGGAGGACATGAGCTCCTCTGTTGGCTCAGTGTAAACATGCTCTCATGTTGGCATGAGCAAACAGTCTCAAGGGTATACCTGCACTGATGCACATGCTTCTACTTGTGCACACACATTGCGTCAAGGCTACGACCAAATGTCGAGTAAAGATTTCATAGTAGCGGAGAACTGGTGGTTTACGCCTGGTTGTACAATTTCAGGCAGGGCCATGACTAAGATCTGGCTATGTAAAAACAATTCAAAGAACTTGGGTACTCTTAAAACCCTCCTAAGCACAACAACATAATGCAATGTTTTCTTTAAGCACACACATGGTCCCTAAACACACACTCAGAACCTATAGGTATTAGGGGATGTCGTAATGGGGCAGAGTAGGGACCCCTTGCAGCAGAGGCCTTGATCAGATGGTGAACCGTCCACTCTCATACTGAGCATCAAAACAACTAAAGCACAACAAAATTGATGAACATAGTCTGTCTCTTGGAAGATTCACCTAAAAAACGATAAAGTGCTCACGCCCAACATCCAGCGCTCCTGCTCTCTGATTGGCCCGCTCCCTCTCAGGTTCTGTGTAACGTGGACGAGCTGTTTGAGAGAGGCGAGCTGTCGGCTGCTCCCGACCCCGGCTGGCCCGACTGCTTCAACTCCGGCGTGTTCGTCTTCAGACCGTCGCTCCTCACCCACAGCGGCCTGCTGGACCACGCGCAGCAGCACGGCAGCTTTGATGGTACAATGGTCACGATGTCGGAGGACACCGTGTGCTCTGAATACTGACAACTCACCCAATCATTCATACAACATTAAGAGATGATGCAAGAGAATATGGGTTTCATCGTCCCAACATTCTGTTTCAAGGAGTTTCAGAAGGGAAACATTGGACAGTGAAGCTCCTCACATCTCCTCTCCTCACATCTAATGCATATCAATATGTACACATTGCAGTGATTAACACGTTTGTTGCGGTCAGGAGGAGACCAGGGTCTGTTGAATTCGTTCTTCAGCAGCTGGCCGACTGGAGACATCAGCAAACACCTGCCGTTCGTCTACAACCTGAGCGCCAGCTCCTTCTACAGCTACCTCCCTGCTTTCCATCAGTGAGTGTCCTGCTACCCACAATGCACCTCAACTCTCTTCACACACTTCTCCATCTGTGGATTAGAGTCAATCTCATTTTCAGGCCGACACAAAACATATTTGGGCTTTTTACAACATATGTCTAGTTTTGGGAATACTGCCGTCAGCTATAGTGACACTGGACTTATAATAATTAAAATACCTATAATACTTAATATATACAGCTTTAAAAGGATGATTTGCCAAATTAGTGACAACTACAGACATAATCTAAACTTTGATTGTATCTCTATAACACATTCCATCTCTAATGTAGTTTTCTATATCAGAATGCTCTGTGTTAGCTTTGTTATTATGCATTTGATTTAGTTTTGTATCTGAGGAACAAAAACAATCCTTGAAGTTATTGCCTAAAAACCCATTTTACACATAGAAGAAATGAAATGTTCAACGCACACACACACACACACACACACACACACACACAGCTCACCTGTCGACTCTCTTGTACGGCGTTCTTCTTCAGATAAAAACAGGGTCAGTGGCCTGTACATTTTAAAGTGTAAAGCTTGTTCAATAGAACAGTGCAGACAGCCCCTTATGGCTTGCAGTCCGTTGTTCCTGCCATCCTCCACAGTTCAGGTTGATGCACGGTAGCGCATGCTGGAGTTACAGCTTTGTTCCTGCAGGTTTGGCCACAACGCAAAGATCGTCCATTTCTTAGGAGCAGTGAAGCCCTGGAGCCCGAGGGAGGAGAGCCGCTCGCCCACCATGCAGCAGTTTGTGTCTCTGTGGTGGAAAGAGTACCTCAGGGACCCGGCATCCTGTGAGGCAGGGAAGCAGCCACAGGTACGGACATCTGTGGGAAGTCTTTATCTTTATCTTAAAAGTAGGCCACGTCCATGAATGGAGTTCCACGCTGTTAACCAGTCAGAAAGAAGGTTTATGAAGATATGTTCTTATTATGTTGTCGACCTCATTTAAAACAATGCTTTAATAACATGAATGCCTCTCAGTTCAAATAACATCCAGCACTGTTTGAACATAATAACTTCTATTTATCTGCACATGAGAGAACAACATGGTATACCATCACACTAACCCGAGTCAATATTCATTCATTGTTATTTTATTATTAGAAACCTTTTCCCTATACATTAGTTTTTCAGTTATGTTTTCCTCTGGATGCATTTTACATCTTTATCCTGACTTAATTATTCTCAGGGTTCACTCGAAATTAAACAGCATTAATATATTTAAGGTGCATCAAATCTCGATCATACCCATAGGTAATACGTCAGAACCTTCATAAATATAGAGTAGATTGATAAAAGATATGGTACAGAGGCTGTAAAATTAAGTGTCACCAATAGTTTCCCTGTAATGCAGTTAAAAACCTCTGTATGTGACTGTTAATCCGCAACAGTCATAATAATGGCTTTGATTATAGTGTTCAGCAGAGACACTCAATGTTGTGCAGAAGTCAGCATGTGCCATGTCTGTGGGATGCTCTGCAGGTTTTTGCTCCAAACACTCGAGCAGAACATTTCACTGATGACTTCCCCTCTTTAGTTGAAGGTTTGTTAATCAGTCACAGAAGCTGCTGCAGAGTTTGGCTGGAACATAAACATGCAGCCCGGCAGCCAAACGCGACACATGGCTGCCCAGTCCGACGATTGGCCGCCGTTCCAACACTCAACATCCTCCCTTGCTTTGCAGATCCAAGAGCGAGAAGACGAAGCCAAGATGCCATTTAGAGAACACTCAGACAGTTCCAATCCACTGGCTGTGGTTTCCCCACACCCTCCTGAAAGTCTGCATGCAATGCCTGAACCAGTGACAGTAAGCCAAGACCTTATTCTGTGTCAGTGTTGATATGATGTTGTTATGGCCATGCTATCTTTACACGTGAGTGATTTTGTTTGCACAGACATGTTCCTGCACACACAGTGCCTCAGTATAATGGAAACATCCTCCCCCTATAGAGGAGATCATCTCAGATTTTAAAGCACTTTGCTACACATTTTTATACAATTCAATAAAACACACTTTCTGGAACCATTTCTCCGAAGTTATAATCCTTTAAGGTGCTAAACCCAGAGCATGTCTACTGCCTACACACGTCTCTCAACATGGACGAGGTGGAGCTAGCTAACAGTGCTCTCAGCAGTGCTGACAGAGCTAACAGTGCTAGCAGCAGCGCTGACAGAGCTAAGAGTGCTAGCAGCCAGATACAACAGATACGTTTTTCTGATTGGCTATTCGTGTAGCCCATTTCTTTTTATTGATTAGCAGGGGATTCGGGGGAGACGTGCTTGATTCCTCCATGGTGAGGGCAGCGCGACCAGGTCATGTTTGCGCGCTGCGGCACATTAAATAGCCTAGAGTTTTTTTTCAGCGTGAGAAATATGATGTGTGGCGGGAGGGCGTGACTTAAGACCGAAATGCGTGACAGTCACGCTCAATGCGTGACACTTGAGAGCCCTGGAAATACGATGTGTGGCGGGAGGGCGTGACTTAAGACCGAAATGCGTGACAGTCACGCTCAATGCGTGACACTTGAGAGCCCTGCAGTGCTAGCAGCAGTGCTTACAGAGCTTACAGTGCTAGCTGCAGTGCTGACAGTTCTAGCAGCAATGCTGACAGAGCTAAAAGTGCCTCTGCAGTGCTACCAGTGTGTTCCTGTACTGACGCACTATTTGTGCATTACCACTGGGTCAAATCAGAAGGTGTTGCTCGGAAGGACAAACACAGAATGAACTCTACAGCTCGGTGCTTTGGTTTTATGGCTCACAAACACTTTCATAGACCTGCTTACAGCAACAGCAGCTGTTTTTGGTGAAAATGCTCTGTGAACCCGCTGTTACTGCCTGCTCAGCAACAAACAGCTGGGGAACATAGTGGATCATTTAGCAACTAAACAGACAGATATGTCCCTCAGGACCTGGTGAAGACACACAACCATGATTCCAAATTAATGTTAAAATTGCTCTCTGTCTGCTGGGTGTGTAGATAGTTAACTGTTTGGTCACGCATTTAACATTGTTCTTTTTGCGCTGCTGTCCCAAAGTGACCAAAACAAATACTAATGCTGCTTTTAAGGCCTTGCACCTGTGCACACACACATGTCTTAACCTTTTTGACCTCTTCAGACCGGTTCTCAGGTCTGTGTAGTTGTGTCCAGACTTTTTGATTGGTCTCAGACTTAAGTCTATTCAAAGCATTAATATATATGAAGTTGCTATCTCTCTGCAAAAAAAATAAAAAAAATCTTCAAACTACGTTTAGCACAGAGTTCATTAAAAGTCACGTGTTCTGTAAAGCCAAGTGAGTCGTCATTAGAAATGCTGATCAATTCCTTAATTAGCGAAATGGATGACCTCATAGCCGCTTGTGTTTATAATATGTCATGTTGATTATTACGGTAGCTTATTAGGCAGCTCAAGTGCCTCTTGTTAGTTTCTGTTAATGCATGAGCATTTCTGCTTGGCTGCTTTGACTCTGGCAGAAAGACACAACACAGGGACACAGAGTGTATTATCTGCTACAGGCCTCTGAGCTCCTCATTGCATTTCTGTCATTTGTTTAATTCCTTTCAACTTGATGCATTGTGCTTAAACAAGCTTGTAAGATTAGCCTGAGCAGAACATACATCAACAGTGTTATCACGCGCTGCACAGTGATGGTTCAACCTCACTCTGCTCTCACACTGGTGTACAGCACACACTGCAGTGCACTGGTGGTGACATGGCTGCTGTGTGCAGTGTTCCCACACAGATAACACACCTCTGGAGGAGGAAGAGGCAGACAACACACCACTGGAGGAGGAAGAGGCAGGAACGAGTGAGAGGACGGAGATCCAGGACCTGGGAGCAGAGGACAGTGATGGCTCCTCAAACACAGACTCAGATCCTGTATGTAAACCTTTCTGGATTTAAATCATGCACATATATATATATATATATATATATATATATATATATATATATATATGTATATATATATATATATATATATATATATATATATATATATATATATCCATCAAGTCTGCAGTTATAAATGTAATTATTTATAATGTAATCCAAAAGCTGCTCTTGTTACTACTGATATGTTAAGCATTAGTCAATTATTTAAAATAATAAAACAAAAGTGTATCTTTCTCCCCAGCACAAAGTGTCTGTGTTCTGAGTTGAGAGATGATTCTGAATGTAATTGAAGACGCAGGTTATTGAACATGTTTACAAGACAGCATGAAAGAATGACGTCACTCCACTATTCTGATTTGATATGCTCCACTGCATTCTGTTTGTGCACTGAGATGAAACCAGCAGCTAAAAGTCTGCCTGCATGGAGTCTGCTGCTTCTTGTGATGAAGTGCCTTTGAAGACTGATTTGTTATTCTGCTCCTTGATCGTGGCAGAGCGCTGCCGAGGCCGATGCCGGCAAAGAGGCGGAGCAGCTGGAGCATCGCCGGCTTTGGGAGGCCGGCCAGGCCGACTACTTGGGCAGAGACACCTTCCACAACATCCAGAAGATGCTGGACCGCTTTCTGGATTAAGTCATGGGGACGATTACGCCACCCAAACACACCTTTAGTTCATGTTACATCTCCTCTGAGGTGGAGCTCATTCTGACCCCTGTAGTGATCGCCAGGCGGATTTCAGGATCAGATTTATGAGTTAAACTAAAATATTCTCGTCCCGCCGTGCAGCACAGCTAGTGGTAGTATCAAGACACAGGCTGAGAGATGCCAGACATCTTCACTGGGGTTGCTTTATTTTTCTACAAACCCTACAATTAAATCATTTGAAAGATGATCGGGACTCAACTTCAGGTTCTAAAAATGAAAAATAATGCTTAATAAACTCTTGAACTGAGCCAAACAGGAAACTCATTGATGTGTTGTTTAATAGTTGGATGGTTTTTTAACTGCACAGTATGAGCCTCATTTATATAAAACAAACATATTTTAAGTACATGTTTGTCATGTCTTTATTTTGGCTCCATGGCAGAATTTCTCACCTTCTAATTTTGTTGTTTATACTCTGATGAATTCAAGAGCAAACTGATGCATAACTATGTGTCTGCATTAAAACAAGATGACATCTCTTTACCCCTTCCACATTGGGAACGATCAGACCTTTCAAGCACTGAATATCAAACTCATATCTTAACTAATATCTGTGGTTCAATGCTTTTGCTCTGCAGTGATACATATTTAATTATGACATTCACATGGAAGAAGAAGCTTTTAAAACATTCTGTAACGCTTTATTTTACAGGTCCCAGGTTTCCTAAACATTACCCGGAAAGAATGTAATTTGGTAATAATGGGGAAGTGGAGACCGTGCTCAATTGGTTTGCTTCCAATCATAAAATTTAACAGTTCTTCTTCGAACTTCTTCTGAAAATGTACTTTTAAACCCAGCACAACTAATTCAAACAGATGTCTCAGAAAATCTTTCCATTTTACCCATTTTAATATAATTAATACTCACATTGTTTCAAGCGAATCACGAGAAAATGATGGGACTCATAAAACAAAACATTATGCTTCAACACAATGATTCAAAATCTCCACATTGTGAATGCTCCACTCTTATAATATATCCTCATTTGCAATAAAGCATGTGATACTTTTGATTTCTTTATTTTGTGTAAACCCATGAACACGGACTGGTTTCTGCTTCAGCGTGCTCGCTCCTCCAGCAGGGAGCACTGTGGCCCTTCCATCAGGAGCCTCCACCACGCAGGAACCCAGATGAATAGATGTCTGACTACAGTCACAGTATGCGTGTGATCCTTATCCACTGGGCACACGGTGCATGTCATTTTCATCGGCATCCCTCTCATGAAGTCATGGCACAGTGAAGGAAGATGGTGAGCTGAATACAAAGCGAATGGCAGGAGGTGAGCTCGAGCCGGAGCCGGGTCGGCGGTGAAAAGGCCTCATGATGATTGCTTTGAAAAGAACCTGGCACGTCGCTGCTCTCAGGTGAGTGGCTCCCGCTTGACTCCGATTCATCGAGATTAAAGTGCTGGAATCTCTTGACCATTAAGCTCCAAAAAGGCAAAATGAATCAGAAGGAGTATCCGTCCCTGCTGACGCTGCTCCACAAAGAGCCGTTAGAGAAGTGTTTAAACCAGGTTAGAGAAGCGTTTAAACCAGGTTGAAGGTGCAACAAACAGGAATCAGAGCCTTAATATAGCAGCAAACCACTATTATCTGTGTAAGGACATAGTGGAGTTAACGCTGTTATCTGCCAGCTCAGCTGTTGCCATGTTGAGAGCCTTTAAGAGGCAAGAGAAAGGCTCCCAGTCTCACATCTAGCACCTCAAACTAACAACAGAAGAACAGCCATGTCTTTATTTTGAGCTCCCCTCTCAGATGAACGCGTTTACATCTGAGAGGGGGAGGAGGAGGAGGAGGATATGTCACTCTTACCTGTCTTAAAAACTTGAGAGCCCTGGTGGTAATTACAAGAGGGGATTGACAAAGACTGTCAACACATGTGGCAAACACTGACATTCATTAATAACCGATGTGGCAGTCAAAGATAATAAAAGTCAAAATTATGATGACAGTAATACTGTTTAAAGCAGTTAGAAATGCCACAGCTAAGTCTGCTGCAGTCCGTTAATGGTTAAGCAAATAAATACAGAAAAATAGATGATGGGTGTAAGTTACTTCCTGGCGGACATGTTGACCTCATAGTATAAAACATCATAATGTCCAAATTCAACTCAACCACAGGACAAATAATGAATATCCTTTAGGAAACATATTTCATTAAGGGCTAGAATAGTCAAACAAAATCATAAATATATGTTTTTGTAGGAATTGGCGGTCGTCCTGGGTCCAGATGTTTGTTGAAATACTGAGGGTCACAGCAGCCACTTGGTCACTTCGATAAAACTGCTTCAAAAGACACAAATAGTCAAAAACAAGCAGCAGAGGCTGACATATCCTGACCTTTAACAAAGGTTCAGCTCCAAACATTTCCCATGATTCAACTCAACAGCTTTTCAGCTTTTTGGTTATTGGTAAACATCCTTTTCCTTCTAACTTCACATCCCAGGTTTATAACCTTCTGTCATGTATCTGTAGTCTCCAAGCTAAAGCTCAGATGGCCCTCATGACATCACTATGTGTAACATCCCGTTGGTTCCATGTGTGTCTCCTGATTGGTCGTTCCAATCACCTGTCCCTGGTTTGTCCCTCTGCCAACCCCACACATATACTCCCCTGTTAGTCTTTGTGCGTCGTCTTCCAGCTATATTTTCCAGTGTCAGTTTTATGTTTTTTTGGGCTCTGCATTACTCTCTGTTTTTGACCCTGTCTGACCCCCAGTGTATGACCATTGGCCTAGTAAAGACCTTACCTTTCGCCTCGCCTCATCTCCTGTGTCGTCCTCTGCTCCCGAGTCGCTGCTCTACCACCCCCAGAAACGTGACACTACGACATCAACTGGGTTATTGTTTCTTCCCCTCCAGAGCCACAGAAGATATTCTACAACTGTGTTCACATACACACACCTGGGCTGTGTATAGTTACTAATCACCTGTTGCATTGATGTTAAAATAACTCATTAGCATCTATTAATAAAGAGAATTTCTATAAGCTGAAGCTTTAAAGACCATTCAGTCCGCTCAGACCTTTAACTGGACACAATCAAGCTTGTGGAAGGAGATTTCTAACTTTTCGACAGCAGCGTTCATATTCCTCTTGACTCCTAAAACAATTTTGATGTGTAGAAAAAGAAAAAGTGACCCTTTAACGAACCCCTTTTATCCTCATCAGCATTTTGTCCCTGAGGGAGAATCTTCCACTGCTTTGAAAACTCAACAACACCGACCCTTCAATGGCTCATGCTGCATTAATAGGCCTGCTGGAGGGAAGGTCTGATTTCGTGCTCTTTCGCCCTGCAACTCATAGTGCTAAGAATTACGAAGGGCCGAGGAGCAGTTAAGGAGGGCATGTTAAATGATTTCTGAGTCAACAAGCAACGGAAAATGATATTGTAAAGCCCTGAGCCGTCGCCACCATGTGAGAAGAAGCGTTCTTGCTAGGTCTGCTGTTTCGCTGCCTTTCAGAGCTACTATCTTAGCGAGATGAAGATCTTTCAATACGGCGACTTTGAAACCAGGATTCTGCTTTCTGATAAGGTGATCGAAGAAATACAAAAGCGCTTTGTGAGGTTTACAGTTGATATGTAGGAAAGCTAGCCCAAAGTACAGCTGAGGCTAAAGGGAGTGTCATTAGTTTTTCCAGCCCAGTTGAATGGGAGAGGGAACTGGAAGGATGAGTCAAACAAACACAGGAGAGGCATTGAGGAGACCGCTGTCCATGTCCCGTGTGAAACAAACAGACTTTATGATTGATGTGTAATGTTGTTCAGCTTATGACAACATTATGTAAGACCAAGTGGTTCAATGTGGATATGTTTTGCTAATTATATTGCTAAAGTTGTGATGCTGTTTGAATTTAACCATTATCTTTTTTTCTAACTTTTTACAGCCTAAACCTAAACCTATAATACAAATCCTTTCAAAACATTAACTACGTGGTATTGTGAGTTTCTGCAGGCGCGATACGAGGCTGATATGAAACGTATGTGTTCCAGAAGGGTCGACATTTAACGTATCCGTGGTTTGCAGAAACAATGCCAACATCGTGGTTGTTTTTGCAGATATTTGATCATAAACCGAAGTTGGACACATGTTGTCTTTAGATGAAGTTATTGCATTTCACCCTGAGGGGAACATGCATATCTGACACAAAGGCAGTAGGCAAATTCTTCCTCTGGAGACGACTGTCTGTTCCTAATTTATAATAGTTGTTGAGATATTTCAAACTTTAAAATCTGCCGTTTGTTTGATACAGAACTCAGTGAGAGCCTTCAGCCTCACTTACATAAGCAGCACTGACTCCACACTGACCCCACAAAGAATTTCACCACACCGACCCAGTCTATTTGTTTTGACAGTGTGGGACTGACACCCATATGTGTTTCCAATAAATGCCATCTTTGTGGGGCACATCAACACACATCTCAAGGAGGATGAAAGTGAAAGCCATGCTTAGAGAAAGGAGAAGGAGCTCCGAGCACCGTTTGGTCTATTGGTGAGGCATCTGGGTTCTGTTCCCCTTCCTGTGTTTATTCTTCATTTTCAACCAAAGTGTTTTCCCCTCTCCTACCTCTTTAGTGTGTTTAGATGAACAAATAGTCCTGATAATGTCCCCATCTGGAACTCCTCAGTTGCTTGATGAGTACACAGCTTTCTGCTTGATGGTGTGCTTGTGGTTGACTGATGGCTGTGAATGAGTCTGTGTGTGTGACAGAGGACAGAAGACATGTGCGTGCAGGTGTAGGCTAGACGTCCATGCTGTTATTAAAGCCATGCTGCGTCTGACTTCACATGCACAGTGTGGACGAGAACGACATGCGAGCTGTCAGAATCATAAGCGCCTCCATATGTTTTGGGGTTAACGGCTTTGAACCGCCTCCTCCGCTCATCTTGTGTGGGAGCCGTCGCATGACTGTTTTGATTCATGTTTAAAGTCGCTCAGCTAATTTGATCAGCGGATCAACCGGCGGCTTCAAATTCTAATGAACCACAATTTCTGCGATCAGCCTAATTGGAGATTGCAAGAGTAATGACAGTCAGCTGTGGAGGAGTTTCTGGTCTGTGCTCATTTCAAGCCCCCTGCTGGGGAGCAGCAGCTGAGTGGAGTTTGTCCTTGCAGGGTGCTGGTTGAAACTGGGCCACTAACGAAACAAGTTCCCCACAATTAGACCAGTAAGCACTCTACTTAATGGACAGATGCATCATCTGGAACACTGAAGGTCCATTTCTTACCTCATGACTTGCTAAAATACATTTTTCAGTGAGCTCGTAAAAGAGGATTTCGCAGTTGTTGTTTCTGCTGCTGGGGTCCAGAACTTGTGAATTACAAACCAATTTTGTGAATCCTTTCTAACCCAAGCAGAGTAAATGAAACAATATTCAGCTGCAGGTTGGCCTACAGACATTTTTCTTATCCGTAGACTTGCACACTAATACCCAGAGTGGGAGACGGTCCAAAGGTCCAAAGTTTACTGCACGGCTGCTGGAACCTCAGAGAATATTTGGGAAAGTAAACAGTTGAAACGAAACAGTAGAGTCTGTTGACTTTAACATTCAGGAAACAAACTACGTGGGGATGGAATTCTAAGGCTCTAATAAACACTATCTTGATGGGATTTGCGGTGGATGGGTTTAACCAAGACATATCTTCCACCCAGGAGACCACGGTTCATTCCCAATGAGAACGCAACGATGATTCATCCGTCATGTAACTTGCATACTTCTGTGACATCACTACCAAAGTTAAACTGAACCAAACAACAATCTTTTCAAAAACCAAACTAAGTTGTTTTGTTGCCAAAGCGTAACCAAGTAGTTTCTTGTGAAGACTGAAGACATGTGTTGCTGGCTTTTGTAGGAAAAAGCACCAAAAACATCTTCATAAGATATGAACTGTTGTGTGAGGACATGTTGAGCCGGAGGCCAAAATACCTGATATACGGAGGACGGCCTGCTCTCTCCTTTGGGTGTTGGCTGTGTTTAAATTCAGTGATTACCTTTTATATGCCAGTTTGATTATTGGAGTCAGAGTCCATCATTCCTGCACTATATTCAGATTGTAAGACTGATATCTGGTAGTCCCACTAGGGGGGGGGGATGCTGTATTTGGTGGTGTTAAAACACTTCTAGAATGTTAGTAGATTTAACTTTTAGCAGTCTGAAAGATTTACGGAGCCGACCACAAATGACCATCAAGGCTGCAAAATTCTCCCACCTCTTTTCAATTTAGCTGCTTATTTTTCTGACATTGATGATCATATGATTTACTATGAACACCCACATTCTTGAAGACAGCTCAGCCCTTGTGTCAAAAACAAACAATAAATCACACATGCATACTTAAGCGCTAAATCTGAGACTGATGAAAATGTCGTCAACATCACAGCAGCCACTGAGGAAGAAAGGTGTTAGCTCAGCGCTGCTTCTTCACCAAGGAATCCACGCCGTGTTCTCGTTCACTGAAGAAAGAAGCCAATGCCTTCTGATGGAGCAGTCCTTTCAACTTTTCTTCAAATTCAGTGTCTCTGTTGCTCAGACATGAAGTGCCTTGATGTGCAGATGTATTGATGATGTTGCTGTAGGACACAGATTCTCCACAGCCAGAGCTCCCGCACTGTCTTTGATTCGTCAATCAGCTCCAGCACCATGTGAAAAAACAGTCAGTCACAGATCATAGTAGGTTCCCTCACTGAGGCTTCTCTTCATTTTGTTGCATCTCATCACAATATATATATATATATATATATATATATATATATATATATATATATATATATATATATGCCTTGATTATAACTAATCCCTTAAATAGGGACTTTTTGTTCAATTGCCTATGATGTCTATTTCCTTAAAGTCAGAGCAGATAAGCACAGGAAGGTAACTGTGCATGAGCAGGGTAAACATCTGTACGCGTGGCATTACTCAGTGCTGATGACCGTCTCCTTCAGTAATGAGAGCAGACTACAGACGCACTAAAGGAAAACAGGTGGGTACAAGATGTGAGGTTTTCCAAACTGTATTCAAGCAGGTTCTGGGTCACAAACAGACAGCCTCATAACACAGAGGCATCCCAGTGGAGCGCCGTGAGCTATCTGGTTTGGCTGGACGAAAACATGCCTCACTGCAGCCTAATCAGTTCTCAGAGGGGAACATGTTGATTTCACTAGCAAGAAGAATACTAAAGAGGGGTTGTAAGTTAGTGGAGGCGACACAATGCAGCACTGGCTAACCCCCTGACTAGGGAGCATAATGTATATGGACATCTCCAGAGATGGAAGGAGAACTAGAATACATACCAGAATAGACCCAGTCCACTCAGTCTGTTCTTCCCACTATAATCAGTCCGCTCAGTCTGTTCTTCCCACTATAACCAGTCCGCTCAGTCTGTCTGTCCCACTATAACCAGTCCACTCAGTCTGTTCTTCCCACTATAACCAGTCCACTTAGTCTGTCTGTCCCACTATAACCAGTCCTCTCAGCCTCACTGTCCCACTATAACCAGTCCTCTCAGCCTCACTGTCCCCCTATGTGAAAGTAATTTAAACTTGCATTATTGTTAATGGCCATCAGGGGGTGACTCCAAGAAACTACTTGATTTATTCCCTCAGTAAACATTGTTTTCTAGTTTCAAGTCTTCTTCAATGTGATGTTCATTTAGTAAATGATGGTCATTTAGAGTCAAATGGAGCATAAAGCAGGGAATGCTGTGCATTGACTTCACAACAAGTGGTTGCCAGTTATGTCAAAGATGTATGTAGGTGTGTATCTTTGCTTACCGTATAACTATGTTGTGTATTCAGCGTTTGACAGGATGGATGGAGACTCAGGAAGTAAACCGACATGAAGAGAGTACAAATGTTGTATGTTAGCCCACCCCTTGTTACTTAATACAGGACATATACCTAGAACACCGGCTCATTAACAGACAGGTTTGTGACACAACCTTCATATTGTATGGTTGAGTAGAGTGAGAGAATGCAACATAATGGATGGTTAACTTTGGATCTGGCTATCTAGTTATAGGTAACACTGAGCTTGTCATCTAGTATAGGGCAGAGATGTACGTCTGACTTATTCCTATTTTGATGCAACTACTTCTAAATCCCCCTCTGATGCACATCTTTGTTATCCATTGTACATACAACCATAGATCCTCAGTTATTTTTCTCATTTTGACAATCTAACCAGTGGCAATGGGTTATTCATGAAAGATGAATGATTAATTGTAACATTTTGGTTGGCTAAAGGTGTCGTATTCAGCATTGAGTACTAAAAGAAACTCGAAAAAGTCAAATGTTAATCTAAGCTACATTTAGTTTGAGTGTGATTTTGTCCAGCCAAAATTAGATTCTCCATTATATAACAGTTAAAGTGAATTATGAATATACTGTGCTTACCAAGCAGGTAACGCTAAGTGACCAACTAACGCTGGTGCTAGCTAGTTAGTTGGTAACTTAGCGTTTGTTATGCTAACAATACCTGGGCCTTGCTGATCTTCACCCTTTCTTCCAAATGTGGTCACCAGCATGCACTATTTGGGTTTGTTTGATTTGGATCACTTACCTAGCATGCTCGATGGATTACATCTTTGATGAATTAGGGTGCGCACACCGTCTTTCCCTGAGAGCCTTCTCTGTGGAGCTCAGTCCTCCTGCAGCCGCAGACACACCAGCAGCTTCTTCTCTGCTGCAGCTGCTGATTTATGTCCTTTTCTTTGTTCCATTCTCACATTCTATGAAGACTTTTTCCTGTAACCTTTGTTTTTGTAGCAAATGTAGCAAATATATTAAATATATAATACAGATTACTCAAAGTACACAAAAGAAAACTTTGTTCCAGTAAAAAAGAATAAATGCAACTTGGTACTTCTACCCGGTACATTTCTTTCAGGTCGATCTGCTGAACTAATGGGGGATTTCCTCATGGCTCCAGATGTTTCTTCTTTCTGGAAGATGAGACTGCAACTGTATTCCCTGAGCGATTATTGCAAGTTTCTAGTCTTCAAGAATAATGGTGACCTACTTCCTTCCTCCAGCATGCTAAATTGAGTATTCTCTCAGCTTTGTATCTGTGCTCCGCTTTCTAAGGACAGCTGAACAGAAACTACATTCAACTTTTGAATAATTTCGTAACGAAAAAGTATATAAAGTCACACACGTCTGTATGTTTCCTGAAACTTTTGTGGCAAACACTTCTATTAAAGTTTATTTTAAAAATGATTCTCAGTTATGGATGTAATTCATATTACAATGGAAAACATTCTTGAGCCATCATTTTCCAATCTTTTGCTTTCCCTGCCTCAGCAATAAAACATTTCTTTTTTACTCTGAGCTTCGTAAAAACAGGTGGAAATGTTTTATTAAAATATGATAAAGCTGCTATGCACCACAGTCTGTCAAAGACAAATAATTTACAAATGAGGACATAGAACATTGATCAGCATTTTTCAGAAGCAGATTAAAAAATGGTTCACTGCTGAGAGCAGACAACAATCAGTTATTGAAATATGTGCAGTTATGGAAACACAGCAACTCCTTAAGATGGACATTTATGGAAAGCACAGGATACCAACTGATGTCTTTAGAGTAAAATATACAAATCAATCAATTCTGTACTTAAGTTAAACAATATTTCCTAGTTAGAAAATGAGTCATATAATTTATGCGATTCTTCTGTCAAACTCAGAAGAAACTGTACGATGTGATCAAAGCAACGGTTCATGTACAGCTGAGGAGACACTGGTCAGACAGTTTACTGCTTTAATGTGAAACACCGAGTGGAGTTTATAGAGTCTGATGCCATTATGCAGTTTGCTACTTGAGTCCAACATGACTCATTTGTTCTATATTGTGTTTTCCCATTTAGTAACTGTTATAAGTGTGAGCTATGTGAGCTATATATGTATATTTCATCGAGTAGTTGTAGGACTACTGTGGACAGAAAAGCTGTCGTATTTACGTCATTGTTGGTATTATCTTTCCTAGTATGGTAGGAATATAGAGACACGTTTTTTTCACTTTTCGTCCTGTCCAATTCGAAATATTTAGAAGTTAAGAAATGTGCCAAAGTATTTCAATTAATTTTGGTTTTATTATAGTGTTTGGCCTGGGTAGAACCAATCAAAAACTACAATTATTCATCTGACCCATCACCTTATAGGATGAGGTGCCAATATTTTACAGTTTTTAATTATTACTAGTCAAATGTAAATCATTCAGTAACGGGTAATAGACTGTACAAAGGGACTACACCAGTAATTTGCCTGAAGCTGAATTGCAAAACACAACATTTGGTATCCAAAAGAAACGAGAACAACATCAGCAACTGCAGTCTATGAGCAATAACTGTAAAAAAAAAAAAAAGTATGTAATGCAAACACAGGCAAACGTTATTGTACTCTGCTTCCTCAAGCGATTCGCAAATCTTTAGCAAACATTGCTCACAATCGGATGCCCTTGATAATTCCCAGTGATGTGGATTAAACAAAAGAATTATGTATATGTTAAAGAGTGGTGTGGCAAAATACCATCAACTGCTTGCCACTAAACAGAACAACTGCAGGATTGAATCAACACAATATTCCATCATTGTGACAGCAGTTTTTACAACATTATGATCATTAAAAACATTAGCTGTTTTTATCTCGGCAGTTGCTTGGGCATACAGTATGTTAATGGACCATTATTAAGTGAAATTCTTCAAAACACTTGGAGAACGGTAGCTTTAGAGTCTATGCCTATTGCATTCCTAGCCGTGCATCGATAGACGCCAGCATCTCTTTGTGTCGGGTTCTGGATGATGAGGGAACCTTGTGGATGGAGGTACTTGTTCCCAAAAAGGCGTGGCTGCGCACTGACAGCCAAGCGGGTTTTATCAGGTGTTTCCCATGCTACCTCCACTCTTGGGATTCCAGTTGCTACACAGTTTAACTGAACAGCAACTCCATGTTTAGCATACGTCACAGAGGGAGGGCCGTTAGTAATTCGAGGTGGGTATGCAATCACAATTACTGATGCAGAAAGCTGAGAGCTGCCGTACTCGTTTGCTGCCCTGCACACGTAGGTACCCCGATCATAGACTGATACTTGTTGGATGGCAAGTGTCCCATTAGGTAGGACAGCATATCGTCCAGCTCTCTGTGGCCTGTTGAGGACCACCCCACTGGGTATTGTCCATGTTAGTCTGAGAGGTTCGCCACTGGTTAGACAATGAAGCAAAAGTCTTTCTCCATTGACAATGCTGACAGGAGAGTTATATCTGTTGTTCATCTCTGGCTTTCTCCCCGGGGACAATGTGATCGTACGCTCCACACGCCCTCGAGAATTATGCCCCAGACAGCGATACATACCAGTTTCAGCAACAGATGGGTTGCTGATGATCAAAGAGCCGTCAGGCTTGTGGAAAAACTTTGAAAACCGAGCACCGCTATGCAATGGTGTGCCGTTCGGTAAGATCCAAGTAAGCTGAGGAAGTGTTGAGCCCTCAAAAGAGCAATTCAAAGTCATTGTATTCCCCACCGTCAGTGAAAAGCTATCAGTTTTGGAACCTCTAATTTGTGGATTCTCAACAACTTCTTTCACAACCAAGTTGACCACCAGCCTGACCTCTCCTCCTTCATTACGAGCGATACAAGCCAGCTGCCCCGAGTCCGTCCTCTTGGCTGACCGGATTTCCAAGGTACCATTTAGGTGTACTGTCATTCTGTTGCTGTAGTATGGTGCAGGTAGGATCACATTTCCTGGTAGTACCCACATGATGCGAGGGGTGGGAGTTCCCTTTGCCACACAGTCCAACAGCTTCCGCTGATCCTGGACTGCGGCCACCTTGATGGTGTTGGCAGTTCCTCTTATGCCGTTGATCATTGGAGATGTTACTAGGACCTCCAGCCTAATTACTTTATAGTCTTGTCCTGCATTGTTCCTCGACATGCAGGTGTAGTTGCCTCCATCAAAGCGCTGGACCTTTTGAACCACCAATGTCCCATCATCCAGGACCTGGTATTTGTCTAATGCAGGGGAGATCACTCTATTTGTAGGGGATATCCATGTGATGGTTGGCATTGGTTCCCCTTTGGCATTGCATCTCAGTGTGACTGTCTCACCATAGAAAACCCTGATGGACTTTTGGTCTTTATCCTGGATTTGTGGTGGGGAAGTTGCAACCTTGACTTTGACTCTAACCTTCATCTCATCCTTGCCAAGTTGGTTCTCGGCGTAGCAGGTGTAATCCCCTTCTTCTGGCATGCCGACATGGTTGAAGTACAACGTTCCATTGTCGAACACCACATACCTATACATTGAGAGAGTGAAGGGATGTGGGGGGAGATACTGTTTTACACGTTGATGACTGTAGATCAGTTGAGAGTTAAATGGATTCATGTACATTTATAACAACATGTATGAATTAATGCAATTATGAAGATTTGGACATCACATATTGTAACTTACAGATCTTTCTTACCGAAGAAATACTCAGCACAAATAAAATAATTTCTTTGTCAAGAACTGTATGCACATGAATGAGAGCTGGTATTGAAGTTCTTTGCATATTGTACCAGGAACACAGGTTCTGAATTCATTTCCAAGGCTTTTTTGAGACAGATGACAACAAAGGTACAATATGATACCCTACGCCTTTTTCCTATGTTCAGTCAACTATTATGTGTCAGAAAAAAATGTGTTTGGTTGCCCAGCCTTGATAGACTAAAAATAAGTATTGACAGTGTGTTGCATGTATCATGGCAGGAAACAATGAATACAGTTGAAACACACCGGGTTTTTGTATTGCAGCAGCACATGCCAAAATTGGATCTTGAAGTAATTTTCTTTGGAAGTGTAAAGAGTCATCAATCTTCAGGTGGTGAGCTGCCACAGTAGCAGAGTCAGGGAATATTTTCCAATCAATTATATGGACATTATGCATTGTGCCTCTCTGTTACACTTGCTTATGTTTCTTACATTTTCTTTCCCAAGAAATGTTTTTCCAAAATTAAAGCAATGGTGAAAGGGCAGGAGTTTTTATAAACTGTACAGATTGTAAAGCACCTTGAAGTAAATTTGAGATATTGAGCTTAATGAATTGACTTTATATATATTATTCAAGAGAGCAGGTTAAACTGCTTTGTAATAGAAATCAACATTGCGTCAAATCTGTTTATTCTTACAGTTGGACTATACTTTATAAAGTTCTCAATGAGTTCTCAACTTCTTAACGATTCTTTAAGTTGATTCAGCACCTCTGAATGAACCAATGGAAGTATATTTTAGAAGTGAAAGTTAATTCTAAGAGTCATTATGAAGCAGCTTATACCTGCGACTGCGTCCCCCGCTGACGATATCTCTTTGTTTGTCTGGGTTGACCATGCTGCCGTCCGGCAGTGCCCAGCTGATCTCTGGGTTGGGGAGACCAGATGCCACACAGTCCACCTTCAGGTCCCCACCGTACACCACCTCCTGATTGGATCTCTGCTGCTTCTGCTCGATCTTGGCCGGTCTGGTCAACACGTCGACCCGCAGCAGAACGTAGTCATCACCCATCTTGTTACGTGCCACACACAGGTAGTCACCACTGTCCTTGTCGGTTACAGAATGAATGGTGATAGTGCCATTGGGGAACACCTTTATCCTGGGGTCAAAACTGCAAATATAATAGAAATAACAGCATTTGGAAGACATCAAATTATTAATGAAATACATTTATTTTAACATTTAATTGCTTTAAAAAACTATTAATTTGCATGTACATTTGTTACCTGTACTGAGCATCCACAAGCTTTTTAGAGGGTGTCCTCCAGATGATCCGGGGCTCCGGCCCTCCTGTTGCCACACAGTTGAGCAGCAGCCTCCCCCCATAGATCACATTGGTCTTCTTGGGGGACGACAAGGTGATACTGGCTTTGGCAGAGTTCGAATTCCTCCTTGTGCTCAGGATCACTGTTCTCGTGCTGGATGCCACTGCGTTACTGGCTGAGCATTTATATCTCCCAGCATTTCCCTGGCCCAATCCCCGTATGTACAGGGTCCCATTGGGAAAGACGATGAGGTTACGTCCAGTACCAAATTGGGAAGCAGTGAGCTGTATGCCATCAGGTGTGATCCAGCTGATGACTGGCTGAGGTGCACCTGTGGCAGTGCAGTGGATGTAGGCGGGGCTACCCTCTGGGAGAGTGGTGTTCTCATGATGTGCCTGCTGGATCACAGGTGGCAACACTGAGACATAAAGGCGGACTGAAACAGAGTCGGCCCCAGCTGCACTGCTGCCGATGCACTTATAAATCCCTCTGTCTGTGGAAGTGGCCTGGCTGATCTGGAGTGTCCCATTACTAGAGACAGCCACATGCCGTAGAGGGGCAACACCGAGTGGGGCAGCAGCTACGTGGACATGGTTAGGGAGCACCCATGTGACTCGAGGCGTAGGGTGCCCCTCCACCTTACACTCCAATTTTACTTTGTCCCCCAGGCCCACAGTGATGTCTCTGTGCCGAGGCTGGAGGACCCGCGGATGCTGAGACAGGACCACAAGGTTGACCACCAACTCGTCTGTGCCATACTGGTTCTGGACTGTGCAAAGGTACTGGCCCCCATCCAAGGGATGTGTGTTTCTGATGATTAACGTACCATTTGGATGGACCTCGAACCTCTGGACCCTGGTGTTCTGAGCAATACTTGCCCCTGCATGAATGGAAAGACAGGTATTGCAAGAAAGACAGTGTTCAGACATATTATAAATTTAAGATCAATTATAAATAATTGAATGTATAAAAGTCAATAAACAATATACTGTTGATGAGGCAGATTTAAAAAAATGAAAAACATGATCTTTCCCTAACCTTAATGATCTTAAACAAAGTGTATTTGCCAAAACCACAATCTGTCCCTCACCTAAACCAACCCAGAGTTACGTTGCACAGATATTGTCGAAATAAATATCATAAAAAAGCAAAAAACTGCAAAAAACTGCAGTTCCTCAAATGGCCACATAAAGCTGCATAAGTAGGCCGGCTTCCTCAAATTTTTAACAAAGTGGCTTGGAACAAAAAATTGAAAGCTGTCACATTTCATCATTCTCATACTCATCAATTTTGGAGGTCATGTGTAAACATCGTGCTTTACTGCAGTGGTTCTCAACTGAACTGGTCTGGCTCTAGGACCCACCATCACCCCTGAATGACAAGCCGCGACCCAAATCGAGGAACATTCTCAACTTCTCAAATGTATTTAATGAAAAGACGGTGTAGATTGAACCTGAGATAGTACAGAATATGCATGCCAACACAAAAACAAGTTTAATGATAAACCAAAACGACCAGCTGGTGGCGATGCTAGAAAACTATTCCATTTTACATTAAATTAGCAACAAAAAACGACACTCCGCTGCATAAAAAAGTCCCATCAAAATAAAACCACAGGATAAAAAAAAATACAAAACTAAAAATTATTATTATTTGTATTTTTTGCCCAGGCCTGGGCACCCACTGAAAACGGGACCCACCAGTTGAGAATCACTGCTTTACTGTACACATTGAATACACATCTTCACTGATGATGAATGTTGAACATATTAAACAATTTATATTACTTAGTGCTTTTTGGAAACTTAAATAAAGTACCTTATTATAGGCTCTTACGAACTGAATAAACTGATTACATCATTCCCCCCCCCCCCCCCCCTGACGAGCCTGAACTGATGTATATAAACCACTGAGTTGTGAGAAGGTTGAGTCATACATACCACTGGCAACTTTAGTCCATGACAGGAAGGGCATTGGCTCACCCTCGGCCCCACAGGGAAGCTCAGCATCTGTTCCAGCGTCCACTGTGAAAGTCTGGGAATTACTCTTAGTTATTCTTGGCTTCCCTCTTGGAATAGAGCCCTTTCCAGGTAGGGGGTGCTTTTTGGACACATCCTGAGTGCTTGTTGGAAGTCCCTCTCTGAATGGATCGGTTTGGATTGCAGCTATTGTTGGGGCAGAGGTGGCAGTCGGTTTACTGGTTAATTGTAGGGCAGAAGAAGTTGGCATTGTGCTAATAAATAGTGCCAGCTGTTGGTCAGTTGACTGGGTAGCAGGATGGGGGTCTGATGTTCCCATAGGCTCTGATGTGACGATGGGTTGGGTTTGTTGGTCTATACCGTGGTTGTCTGGAAAGAGGTTGATCCTGAGAGCCTCCTGAGTGGTGGCCCTAAAGGAAGGGCCTATTTTGGTTTCTGTGGAAGATGTTTTGGGAAGTGTGACATATGCCGCCACTCTAGATGGGATCACAACATCAGGCCTTGATGAAGTAGCAGAGACAGTTGACATTATGGTGATACTTGTAAAAGGAACATTAGAGTTATTTCCAACATCAGAGTTATTTCCTGCATTTGCAGTTTTGTTAAGATGCCAATCTACCTCGGACTCGTTGCTTGTGGCTTTATTTTTACTAAAATTATGGTAGGGTCTTTCAGGTAGTGTAGGTTTCTTTGAGGTAACTCTCTCTTCTGTGTCCAAATCCCCCTTAGGAGTCACGCTCGGTGTCGTAATTAAGCCACTTGAAGTGTATCCAGAAGTTGTTTTGATTTCATGCTCGACCAAGGAAGCAGCTGAGGCAAATGGAGAAGGCAGCAGTGAAACAAGAACGGCAGTCTCTTCCAAAAGCATTCTTTCACCTTTTTCCGTGGGTGTGTAGTCTGATTCGTTCTGCCCGACATCTGTTAGCAGTTGCGTTAGAATGTGAACATCCCCAGCGTGTGCCATAGGTCCAAGGTCTCCTGTATCGCTAACCTGTCGTGTCTCCTCTAAGGGTTTAACAGGTGGAAGAGGGCTGTCCGTAAACATCTGCTGAGTGACTGATGTGAGCATAGCCAGGAGCTCGGGAGAAGACGTACTTTCTGAGATTCTAAGAGCTGTTTGAGAAGTTGTCTTTCCGTGACCCACTTCTGGAGATGCTGTTGGAAATGATGGTGCCGCTGATGTGCTTTTGAATAGTGGTTTGGCTGTGGGTTGATGGCTGTCGTGTGTTTCGGAGGGAGAAGTTGTTAGAGAGGACAGTTTTCTGGCTGCCTTGTCGTAATGCCCTGAGACTGTGCTTTCTTCATGACTCAGTATGCCTGATGACGCCGCTTGGCTGCCACTGAATGGAACAGTGGTATTGAAATTGGCGGTTTTAACTTCTAATGGGTCTATTTTTAGCTGTGTGGAGAAAGTGGTCCTGACTGTTGCTAGGAGAGCGTAAGAAGGTGTGGTGGCATTAAACTGTGTAGGTTTAATCAGCTTTTGTTTCCTTTTGTTTGGCTTTCTCTGACGCCCCCAACCCCTTCTCCTGGAGTTAGGTTGTCGAATGTGCGGAGCGAGTCGTCCTTCAGACCCCCTCCTTTTTGGAGTGGTGGGTACTCGTGTTGTTGTTGGAGATACTTCCGTGAGCATTGCTTGAGAGTGCAAATCATCCAGTGCAGATTCCTTTAGATGAGTATGCGACTGTGATGTTGTTGCAGTCACACTCAGATATTTTCCATTTTCCTCTCGGCTTGATTCTGATTCATTTGGGTTGACCGAAGGGATAATTTGACTTCCCCTTGAAGAGAGTTCTCTGTCTGTATTAGAGCTGGCACCAACATTCGGTCTGTCCATATTCTCATTTCTCTCCGATGCGTTGGATGCATCAGCTGTTTTGACTTCATCAACATCTGTATTTGTGCTTTGGTTTTCTTTTAGAGAAAATGTACTGCTGCTGCTTGCAGTGTTTGTGTTGGCCTGCCAGAAAGTGACATAGTGTAAGGGAACAGATGTGGTCTGCTGTGGGAGGAAAAATACACTGTTTGAAGTTGTGTGTATATCCAAAGTAGCGTATTGGGCTGTGTGCTGTGCATTGTATGGAGTCTGTGTTGTGTGTGGCTCCACTGCAACATGATCGCTGTGTGTGTTCTGACTGTTGAATATCATATCGGGTGCATTAGGGGTGGTATAGCTGTGAGATGTCAGGTATGTGCCTTGACCTTCTGTACTATGTTCATTTGTTTTCATTTGTGTATATTGTGTTGGAGTATGTGGTGTTATGAAGTAATCCTGGCCATGCACTGTCATGCCATCTGAAGATCCCTCAATAGTAACTTGTGTCTGTGTTGCCTTCTCTGTCTGTTTACTCTCTGTTGTATGCTGAACTGGTAGTGGTGTCACGGTATTTGGAGCATTTCGATCCCTAATCTTAGCCAAAATATCAGCCCATTTCTCTGGGTCTATTTTACTCTTTGACATATTAGTCTTCCTCCTGCTCTCAACTGTGTTCTTCCTGTCTTCAACATGTGATCCTATTGGTTTTCGAAGCACCGGTGGCCTCCGCCACACATTCCTTGATGGATGGACGCCCCTCCTGCCAGGGGCCACACCTCCTGGTATTCTCTTCCTCAAAGGATCCAAGCGACTTATTGGAGGCCCCAACTGAGTAACCTCAATGTCCCCTGATGCCTCCTCTGCATCCTCTGTGGGGACTTTAATCTGAGTGTTCACCCCTGACGCTGACTGAGGTCTTGTTGGAAACTTCCTCAAGGGCCTAATGAGCCCTTTTCGCCTGAGAAAAGTGATTTTTGTAGCCAGTGTATCCACACCATGTTGATTAATGGCGATGCATTTATAATGACCACTATCCAATAGCTGAGTCTGTGGGATATGTAGAGTGCCGTTGGAATACACCAAAACTCTTGAGGAGTTAGCTTGGAAACTAACTATCTTGCTGTTTGGCAGAATCCAGTTAATTTCAGCATCAGGAGAACCAGATGCTGTGCAAGGCAGGGAAATGGGGTTGCCTGCAAAACCTTCAATAGGTGTAATTGAGGCGTCCTCCCCTGGAGGAGGGCTAGACGATTCCTGCACTGTCAGATGGAATGGCATGACAGCAAGGTCTCCATTAACCTTGGCAATACAGTAGTAGATTCCAGTGTCTGCGTGGCTGACGGCTTTAATGACCAGCTGTCCATCCCTGGACAGAGACACTCTGTTGTCTGGACTATTGAATGGTGCCTCCACCTTAGAGCCGTTTGTCAGCATCCAGTGGATGACTGGTTGGCCAGAACTGTGCACGTTGCAGTTCATTTGACTTGGATTTCCCAGGATAGCACTCAACGCTGTGCTAGTCGTGTTTATTGACTCAATCATGACCCATGTCCGCCTCTGTCTACGCACTAGCTCTGTCTCAACTGTCTCTGAGAAGTCCGTGCTTAGGATCAATTTTATCATCTTGGCTGATGATTGAAGTCTGTTCAGCTGAAGGTTTGCAGATGTCTGCATCAGCCATGCCGGCTGGGCCATGATATTAACTTTAACACCTGTGTAGTATTGGGCATCCTTCTCAGAGTCCTGTCTGTACACATACATTGGATTTGGCTCATTTCTGAGCATAATCCCCCTTTGCAAGTGGGCGGGCACATTACTGTAGTATGCGATAAGCCTCCACAGTTGCTCATACTTTTCTCTATCGACAGGGCATTCAAGATCCACAGACACAGTGAAGTTGGAGGCCAGCTGGAGCTGGTTGACTTGCTCCCAGTTGATCTTGGTAAGGACTCTTGGCTCGCCAATGTCACACTCCAGATCCACCTCATTGCCATGTTCGTCTGACAGGCCCAGAGAGATGTTCCCAAATGGTTCCCTGAAGTCCTCCATGGTCATGACCTCACTCTCAACATCATCAGGTGGGGAAGTCCTGTGAAGAGAACTGATGATGGGGCTGCTGCAGACCAGGTTCTCCATAGCCTGAAGCTCTTTATTGTGGAGGTGCCGAGGAGAGGAGCACATGGGGCACAGCTGGCCACCGGGAAGGGCCCTGTCCTTTTTACATTTCAAGACACCTGAAGACAAAAAACACAAAGCTGTCAGATAAAACCTTGAAGTATTCTTGGATTAACATCTTTCAATGTTCCAATCTAACATATTATTTTTAGATATGCCAAATCCCATTCTCTCCAATCTCCCAGACTCACAGACTTTGAGGCGCACTCCCGCAAAGTCTTTGAGGGTTTAGTTTTGTCCCACTGTCACATTGAATGTTTGAGGGCTCTGGCAGACATTTTGAGCCCTTTATGAACCCTTTCCGTAAATCAGCATTACCCACAATTCATAGGGTTGTGACATTAAACACGCAGTTACCAATGGAAGCACAGAGACCTAAAAAAAGGTAAACAAAGAGGACGGCACATGGGTGTTCAGTCTGTTACATTTACACAACAACATTAAGGATTAAAGATGGAGCATTAAAACACATGAAAGCAGAGACTATATTACACAGATTTATTCATCATGTCAGTGGAGCTGTTTTGACAAAAACGAGTAAGTAGATTATTACCGCTTTTGTGGCCTTAGGGGGGACACTGGGACCGGCCCTTAATGTATTAGGTCACTATATTTAAAGGCTCAACAATAAGGACTTCCTACTTGCCTGGGAGAAATAAAATACCACTTTTGCCCAATCAGGCAAGTGGTCAAAAAGAATGAAATGCTTTTTTCCTGACCTGATTGTTGAAGTACATAAGGAGTGAGCCTTCTTATATATTATATGTTGGTTTCACCACTGTATTCCATTTTGGTCAACTTTTGTTGTTTTAAAGGTTCTCTATAAATAAACTGAACTTGATAATACTGATTATCATGAGAAAACGGCAAGACAATTCTTACTTTATATAGGGACAAGTAAAAATGTATCGATTGGCAAAAGCATTAACGGTGAACTCTATAACGAAACGGTAAATCAAATTTCAGTGCAGAAATGAAAAGTCTGACCTGGAGAAGTTTTATCCCAGTCATGGAGCCACCTCATGTTGCAGTCGCATATCCACGAGTTCCCATGGAGGTACAGGTTCTCCAGCTGCGGCATAGTCACCACCAGCCTGGAGGGCAGTGACGTCAGCCGGTTGTCTGACAGATAGAGGTGCCTCAGAGTGGACACGTGGAAGTGGCCCATCAGGGTGAAGGTGGTGAAGGTGGCTGGGTGCAGCTGCTGAAGCCGATTGCCTTCCAGCTGGAGCAGCCGCAGGGAGGTGAGGCCCTGGAAGGCATCTGGGTGAATGAACTCCAGTTGGTTGTGGTCCAGGTGCAACCGGGCCAAGGCCCAGAGACCCTGAAGGGTGTGTCTGTGGATCTCCTTCAGCTTGTTGTAGCTCATCTTCAACATCTAAACCAATGAGGACAAAGAAAACCATCATTAGAAATGATGAAATTATGATCCTCTTTAAACCTCCCACACCACCAACATCCCACACTTCCCTTAGATGAGGCACGTTATGCTGAGCAGATCAGAGATCTTCAACAACACATTTAGATATGTAATGTGATAATGAAGACATCATTTATATGAACGGCATACACTACACCTACATGACACGTACACTAAACCTATGACACCGTACACTACACATACATGAGACTGTACACTACACATACATGACACATACACTAAACCTATGACACTGTACACTACACATACATGACACTGTACACTACACATACATGACACCTTGCACTACACATACATGACACGTACACTAAACCTATGACACTGTACACTACCCATACATGACACTATACACTACACATACATGACACCATGCACTACACATACATGACACCATACATTACACATACATGACACTGTACACTGCACATACATGACACCATACCCTACACATACATAACACCGTCTTATCTGAAAAAGTAACCGATGGGAGTTTAGGGATACAGAAGCAAATTTGTATGTTGTTAAACAAACATTTAAAAAAATGTCAGCCGTAGCTTTACCTGGTTAGTCAATAAACATAATGGAACCATAGTCAAAGGGCTGGACACACCCTGTTTGAAATGTGGTGATGATAGCACTAAAGTGTGGCATCTTATGGTGTTTTTCTAAAGTTTTAACACCCAAAAAAGCCATTTGGAGATGTGAGCTGTAAAATACCATTATCTAGTTTAATCAACAAAGCACACAACAATAGGACCTGCAGGCTCACATAAGACACTGCTGTCTGAAGTCTTGCTCAAGGACAGCCACTATTCATTAATTCACTCTTTCTTTCCCAGGTAATGCGTTCATTGCGTGTCAGCCGGTGTACCTGCAGTGAAGCAAGGTCTTTGAACACACCATCGGGAAGGCTGTGGATGTCGTTCCCATGGATCATCAGAAGCTCCAGCTTGCTCAGACCAGCCAGCGATTTGTCTGTAATCGTATTAATGCTGTTGAACCTGAAACAACAACACCAGAGTGGGCGGTAAAATCAACATTACACGATCCCCAAATCCCTTCCTTATACTGCATTAAGAGGGTAATCACCGACACTGGAGCACAATAACAGGCATGCCAAGTCAAAGCTGAGGATGCAAAAGGGACTGACCCCAGATTGATGCGCTCCACGTGTCTGGACACAGCAGCTGGGATGGTGAGGAGGGAGCGGAAGGTGCAGTGCAGCTCAGCAGGCTGGGGGCAGGAGCAGGGCCGGGGACAGGAGGCCGAGGCCGCCAGGGGCAAGACCACCAGGACCAGCAGCGAGAGGAGGGCTGGGGGGGGCATCTTCATCAGGGAAGAGCAGCCTGCCATGTGATCACTACCATAACAATATCTGGTTATCAACACATGACACAGGTTATTATTATCTTATTGACCATCATCAACAGCCCTTTTGTTGTCTAGACTGTAAAACTTTTTCATGTAAAATTACAGTAATTTACAGGAGAAACTGCTGCCAGTAAGTTACTGTAAAATGTACAGCATCTCTACTGTATCAATAGAATACAGCAGATTGCTATATTCTATTGATACAGCATCTCTACTGTAATAATTCCAAATTTACAGTAATTTACTGGCAGCAGTTTCTCCTGTAAATTACTGTAAAATGTACAGCATCTCTACTGTTTTTACTAGATTACAGCAGCTTGCTGTATTCTTTGCATACAGTAATTTACTGTAATTCTAAAATACAGTAATTTACTGGCAGCAGTTTCTCCTGTAAAATTACTGTAACATATACAGCATCACTACTCTCTTATGGAAATACAGTAAGTTGTTGTAATCCAAATGTAAAGTAAATTTCTAAATTATTCAAATATACAACAGTACTTTTAATGCCAGCATCAGGACAATTAACAAGCATGACAAATAACAACTTACAATAAACAAGACAAAAGGACATATTCAATATAATATTTTTATTTATTACAATAGCCTGAGTTTGACAAAAAATAGCATCCAAATAAGAGATTAATTTACTTGAACAATAGTGTGCTTACCCAATAGTCAACTTCAATATTAAACAAAAAATAATGCCTGGTTGAACATTGTTAAGATAATTAAATACAAATAAATACAAAAATAGCCCTTACAAATACAAATAGCAATGTGAAAGAGTGAGACACAGTCATAGATATGAAGTGTGTGTGTGTGTGTGTGTGTGTGTGTGTGCTTGTGTGTTTGTGTGTGTGTGCGTGTGTGTGTGTGTGTGCGTGTGTGTGTGTGCGTGCGTGTGTGCGTGCGCTCCATGGACAGAGTTAGGGTAGTGACAAACTCATACAAAGTCCCACTCGAAATCCATGAGCTTCCTCAAGCGGGTGCACACATGCGGCTTCAGGGATGTCACTTTCTTTTGGACCGCTCTCCCGCTCTTCTTGCTGATCACCTTTCTCTGACGTGCCTTTGTCCCTCTGGGTTGATTCCAACACAGCTTCTGGAAAGGATGGCAAGGTAGAACAAAAATAAATAAACGTGAGTCAAACCATTTCTAAACTGATGTTAATGGCCACCACATATTGTTAGCATAATCGTTCTTTTTCCTACTTTATGTTTATAATGCATATTAGAGTAGATATATGGAAAAGTGGTGCTATATGTATTGCTAATACTTACTTTTCTTAGGTTTTTATAAGTGTCACATCTTTGAAATGTGCAAATAACATTATGGGTTTTTGATAACTTGACAATTCTTGTGCATAAGTACACATCTCTATTACAGTCACAGTGTTTCGCCATGTGGTTGTTTTTAGTACTGCAGTTACTTTATTTGGCCATTTGAGGGCTCTGTGGACAACAGATTAGTTTATTCTGGCCAGGAGTTAATCAAATGTATTTATAGTGATTGTAACCTAAAGCAGTGATTCTCAAAGTGGTGCTGTTTTTCATATCCTGGTCGTGCAATATTTGGGAGGGAGCAACATGTAATGTTCACAGCTCAGAGTTGAGGGTGCAGCGGTCGGAGCTACTTACTCTCAGGGATAAAACTTGACTCATGGTGTGCACAGGAGACTTTTCTGTCTCTTCCTGTGTGACTGAGTGGGCGGGATTTACCCATCATGCAGTTTGGCGGTGTAATTCTTTTAAAACCATGAGTCAAGTTCTATCCCTGAGACATAAGTAGCTCAGACTACTATGCTGTCAGCTGTGAACATTATATTTTGTTGCTTGCTGAAGAGTGGGATAAGTAAATGACAATAAAATGTCTAATGTTAATGTCCTTGTGCCAGAACATTCTTCACTTAATTTCTACTCCCTCTGACTTAAGTGATCTCTATATACGTGACATGTTAAAGACAAAACTTTGCCAAATTAATGGTTATAACCATAAAAAGCATGTAGAAACATGTGCTAAAGTTAAGCTACACATTAGCGAAGGTGTTCAAAAATGTATCTTAAGTTGCAACTGGACTTACCTTGAGGTAGTTAATAGTCGTCCTTCTTGCGCTTTTCATCTGGACTGAAGATCAAAACGTAAAAATAATACATCCTCATGACTTTCCCAAACTGGAGGTGGTGAAAATCAAAAAAACATATCGATCGTAACATTGTGAGGTGTTGTGTCTCCTCCACCTGCATTAAGGGAATGGTCTCCTGCTGCTGCGACGAGCACGAACCGAGCAGCGGACTAAAAGTGATTTACATATTTAAACGGAAGACATTATAATTCAAATAGAAAATGACAAGATTGACTGAGGAATTGCAAAACTCCGCTCTGGCTGCTCATTATTTATGAGAACTTCTAAACAATAGACGTTACTTTCCCATGATTCTCAGCGGTACGCAGTAAATTATTGTGAAAAGAAACACTTGACCGTAGGATCATGGAAGCAAGCGCTATACCTCCAAGAATGCATTGCTTTTACAGCATTATACTGTTAGCACATACTGTTAGTTACTATTAGCACAATACAGTAGGTTACTGTTAGAATTTCACTGTAAATTTACATCAAAGTCTCACAGTGTAGTTAATCACTGAACATTCTTTATACACTTCATATACACTGCACATACTTTGCATTTTTGCACTTTCTTTATTGTTTCATTTCCTAAATTATTACGCTTTACTGTTTTGTTTTGTTGTATGTATTAAGTATTTTGCATTTAGGATATTTTGTGATATATTTTGTATACATTTTTAATGTTTGTGTCTTATGTAACTTGCTTGCTACTGTAACAAATGAATAAATAAAGTATACATCTATCTATCTATTATGAATTATCATTAATTAGTTAATCTTTATTCTGATGATTCGTATTATTATCATTATTATTATTAATACAAGTATTCAGGTTCAAGTTCAGGGTTCTGGTGAGAATAAACTGTAGCTGGACCAAAACCACCCAGACTCGTCATAATCTGTCGGAGGTCAAACTGAAGTCGCTGCGCGCGGATCCAGTTTGGCTGAAGTTCCTCTCTTCCTCTCTGCGCGTGAGAGGATGAACTGCAGCTGCTTTCAGCCAAAGTGCTGCCTGCATATTTAATAACTTCAGCTCAAATCATTGTAAGGAAATATAAATGCGTTTACCTCACAATCTTGATAGCATGTCTCTGGGGAACTCCTCATATTCCATCTCAACGAGGCTGAAGTCCAGAACGCGCAGTCGAACCAAAACGGAAACTAGGAGGCAATAAACAAAGCTTCTGTTGCAAAGTGTGTAGACTGCACAGAGCAGAAGCTGAACGCAGACTCTCTGTCAGATCCTTGGGGGGAGTTTGGGTCCGGGTCCTGCTCTGTGGAGCTCCAGTCCGGAATGAGTGAGGAGCGTCTCCGGCGCGCGGCGCGCGGCCGCGACGCAACAGGAGGAGCCAGAAGTTTGTCTGGAGGACAGAAGAAGTTGGAGAGAGATACTGAGTTATATGATACTCAGCTACTGAGCCAAACACTTGTAGTCTGCAGAGTATGAAGCATTGGTTAGCGGTGCTGGGACATATGGATGAGTCATATTGAAACAATGATAAATGAGATTGATCTCAACAGCTGAATAAGAGGAGATCTAAACCCAACGGGACAGATAGAGATCAGAACTGCAGACCAGGATGAGGTTCATGACCTGAACTAAGCCGTACCTGTCAAATGAGGCCCATATTGAGAGATAAATATGAATTTAAATGCTACTAAATACGATGTAAAAAGCTTAAGTTTCATTTTTGGTTTACTTCTCTTGCAGCTGGAGGTCTATGTATTGAGATGTGACTGTATGTGTGCGTGTGTGTGCGTGTGCGTGTGCGTGCGTGCGTGTGCGTGTGTGTTCATGCTCCACACTTTTTCTCACTCCAAATGAGGAAATATGTTTCCAGTTGGCATAGAGTCTTTGAGATTTAAATTCTAAGCATTTGAAGATCCATCATCACTAAAGAGTGTGTAATGTAAGAGAGCAACTGGAAACTAAAAGAATTGTCTAAGTTGTCTCGAACTGCTTCAAAACAACAAAAACACATTTGGTTTGTGTTCATCCAGATAAAGGAGAGACACAAAGAAAAGGCTCCATTCATGAATATTCTGACATAAGCTGAGACCACATGATAGACATATTTTTCTTAGTCGACAATCTTTAAAACTCTGATCTGTTATTGTATTCCATCTATTGAGGCGATGTGCAACGTACAAAAAGAATAAAACAATCTCACATAATCAGGAAGAAGAACGCTGTTAGAAGGCGGCCATCCTCATGAAAAACATCTGGATTGGAATCATTAACCGACCTTCCACCAATCATCTCTATCAGCAATAAACTTTACAAATTCTGCAAAGTAGGCAGCAAGTATTAGCCAATCAGAGAACTGCCATAAACAACCGACTAACTTGGCTGTGAAGAGGTCAGTTGGCATGTGGACACGTCAACATTAAACACTCCCCTTGCTAAGTCAATACTCGGGTGCCATTGGTCAACTGGCCGTTGGTGGCCATTGACATCACTGTGACATCAGAGATGATGTTATTCTGTCCAACACGTTACATTGATTTAAATATGTTACATTGATCTTTGCTTCTGTAGAACTGCACTTTGCCATAAATCACCCACATTGCTATGTCAGCATAAAACCTGCTGTTGGCCCTTCTCTGTGGAGGGGGATAACTTCAAAGCCCTTCATTAACCCTGACTCACATATTCACAGCATGAAGTCTAGACACACAACCAGTGGAAAAAGAAGCATGCACAGACAACACAGGCCATAAGAACAAAGGGCCTCACATCTAATCCTGAAGCTGACAGACAACCTGAGGGAAGCTGTGTGTCCTCTACTGGAACAGGAACCTGAACATCTCTCTGATATCGGCTCTGATCTGGGCCCAAAGCTCAGGTGGTAGGACTTTATATGCTGCTGTGATTGGGCTCAGTCACGTGGAATGTCTGCTCGACCTATGACGCTCTGGCCTGAGAGTCCCTCCTCCAGAAACCTCCGTCACCTAAGTGCTGCAGTCCGGAAGCTGCTGGTCCGGCTTTGGAGGAAAGTGTTGGAGGAAAGTGTTGGTGACGGTCAGCGGACGGCTTCACTCCTCCATCAAGACGTCACCGCCCTGCACTCCACGCATCACTTTATTTGAACAAGTGATATTTCATAGAGCCGCTAAAACAACTGTCACACAGGTGTGAAGCTTACACACCTAAAGCAGGTCGTCCAGTAATCTGATCTAGTCCGCATGTCCACATGTCCTTGAGTGAGAAACTGAACCTCTCTCTGCTGCGGGTGTTTAGGACGGCATGTCTACGATGGGACAAGTAAACTGGAGTTAGGGCCTCGTGGTGGTTTGCCTCCAGCAGCCAATCATGTTGCAGTTCACAAAGGTCACAGGAAGTGGGCGGAGCAGCATCCCAGATAAAGGAAAGAGATGCAGAATGTCTCTCATTTTTCAAAGTCGATAATCTGACATTTACGAACACTTCACACATCACGGCGATGCTGCGAGATTCTTAATAACATGAGAACCTTTATGTTTTTGTAGGAGATGAGATCACAACTCATTTCCCTCCAAGCAAAACAAATCATTGCTTTTTGAAGATTGCATTTCCTACAAAGGAAGCATTTGGACTTATATTAAACAACAATTATTGAGATACTAACACGTTTGTGGGGGTGCGGTGGCTCAGTGGTAGACCAGGGTCGTCCTGTAATCAGAGGATCGGCGGTTCGATCCCCGGCTCTGCTAGACCATGTTGATCTGTCCTTGTGCAAGACACTTAAACCCCAGAATTGCTCCCGCAGGCTGTATGAATGGGTATGAATAACTATTCCTGAAGGGTGGGTGGAGCCTTGCATGGTAGCTCCTCCCACCAGTGTATGATGGATGATGACATGTTGTGTTAAAGACTAGAACAAATATCTACAAGTACAGTGCATTTATGATTAACAACGTACCTTGACATACATTTTTATTAATTTCTATACATATCTATCTAAATAGGGACCAAATATGAGCATATCAAAGATACTCCGGTCCAGACAAAAACTACTTTTGCATACTATAAGGCTCACTAATTTTTCACTACAGATTCTTCCTTCGGCAAGTATGAAAGAGAGAAATCAATAAGTCAACCCACAGTACAAGTGCTTTCTGGGAATTAGAGAATAGGATCATGAGGTTTGTGTTGTTTCTAGTTCCACACGTCTAAGCACAAAGGATCTGCACGTTGTCGCAGCACTTGTTGTGTATCTGGAGCCACAATAACACAAAAGAAAATAACTGAAACTAAGAAGTAAAATAAGGAATTCGAGAGAAGTCCAGTTCATCTTTTAGACGCTTTATAAACAGGAGATCTTAGAAATGTACATTTGAGTAAATATGTCAGCTGAATATAATTGTTCACTGGATATTAAACCTTTCAACCTTCGTTTCATTATACTACTCGTCACAGAAGGTCAAAGGTCAAGCAAGAAGTGTGTCTGATGAAACTGATGAATGTTTATGAGGTCACACTTTTAAATGTGGACTCTGACTGCTCTTCTCTTGCCCTGTTCATTGCGTTCTCATATCTCAGTTATGACTTTACTGAAGACAATGTTTTCATACGCGATAGAACCGATCGACCCTCATCACTGGTGTTGAAGAACATAATAGCAGAAGGTGTGCCATCCTCCATGGACTGTGAGCACAACAGTGATCCTCTTGCAGCTTCAGATCCAACCCCAACAACATCATTCTGGGATTCCCAGCAGTCCTGTTCCTGGAACTCCTCAGAGTTATTGCCTGAGGCCGAGGCCGTTAATCAGAAAATGACTATTACATTGATAGATGACCTCACCGTGGGTCAGGCTGTTTGGTTCCCAGATATTTCAAAATGAGTGGCTCCATTGAGCAGAGGGGCCGCATGGCTCAGCCACCAAAGTGTTTGTGTTACTGTCACTCACATGCAGTCCGAGTTTGCAACAGTCCGGCCTTTTTCTTCTATGGTTTTTCAAAAACTGTAAACATCTCTGTGTGAGAGAGGATTGCATAATAATAATGCTTTCTGCTTCAATCCAACTGGTTGGGTTTGTTCTTAGGTCGACCCCAACGAGAATAAAGATGAAGCTCTACAGGTTTGTTGAATAGTTTCATCTGGAGACAGCAGAGGGAAGAGGATGAAAGCTACAGGCAGTCATAACTAAACTTAAATGTAGTTTTTAAAACACAGCTCTACAGGAACAGTGTTGCTCCGGTGACTTGAGTTGTAGAGATCTTGCTTTGAGCTTTTCCCTTAATGTAAACAGCTAAATTCATCACAATTAATCCAGAATTCATATCGCTTTTGGAATATCTTTCACTGATATGGTTGAAAACACCTGATTGAGGTGCCAGGTGTGAAAGCTTGAAGTGAGGAAGAGGTTGTGACATTAGACACATCAGCAGTGAAGGTGAACTGCAGGCGACACGCTCACCCTGAAGCCCCGCCCCTGTTGCTGCACAGAATACATAGTGTTATTGCTTGTTTATTCAAAATGTACAACAACCGCCAAGTGTAAAGTTAATCTGATGAGCGGCTTTCCAGATAAGTGACTGACATGATATGTGCATTATAATGAGTTGCTAAAATAAAACTGTGCTTTAAGTAACACATAATAAAGTAGAAGATCCAGATGTTTTGGCTTCATTTTAGGGAGCTGTCACAGACTCAGATGAGTTTTCTGGAATCAGCTGGTTGAGTTACTGCTTCAACAGGAACTGGTCAGAAGGTGTTGGTATTTGAGATTTATTCCTTATTATTATTATTATTATTATTATTATTATTATTATTATTATTATTATTATTATTATGCCAAAGCAGCAAAGCACAGGCATGAACAGCAGAATCTAAAAGGGACCTGACTCTGTCAAAATAAAAGCTTTTATGAACTGAGAGTTGAATGACTACTGTGTTACAACAATCTATGACAGAGAGCAGCAAATGGACATTTAATTATTTAAGAATATCATGATGATTATCCTGCTGTCAATCACACAGCAGACCCAGCAGACCATGCAGAGCTGATTGAAATATTGAGTCAAATTGCATCATGAAGGACCGCGATGACATCTGTACCAAGACTACATTACATTGACAATAAAAAGATTTTTGCCATCAACAAATTTAAATCTAAAGTATAATTCCGTCATGTGATTCCTTCACAAACACAACGTCCACACTCTTAAAGTTCAACGCTTTAGTTGGAGTCAGGACATGATGTGAGTGGAACTTTTTCATCATAGCACAATTAGTTTAGCTGAGTTCATCTTTAGAACGAGGGATTCCTTCTGTGAGGTTTGGTCTGCGATGAGAGGGTCATGGACCACAAGAATTTGCTTCAATTGCTGAAAGCACATGCAGCCTGAGACCCAATCTATAAAAACGCTGCAGTTGGAAAATTCTGTGAACAGTGAATTTATTTCATCAGAGGAAGAGTGGTCACTTTAATCGAAGAAAATGAACCCGAATGGAGTTTCTCTCCGATCATCCGATGCTGTGGCTCGTTTCATTTTTATGACTGAACCATATTCAAGTAATTACTCTGTATTTAGTTTTACAGTGATGAATTCAAGCTGTTTTCAACATTTATAATCCCATTATTCTCACATTAGAATAAATGCTGCTCTTCAATGAGTTAAAAATAGGACTTCCTGATTCTGGTATAGCAAACAGTGGCCTGGATTCCAAAATGCCCTTAAAGCTTTCTGCTTATGTTTTAAAACTCTACTTTAAAATGAGGAATTTGGTATCAGTCCAATCATAATACATGTTCACACAATCACAAGTCCCTGCAGAATGTCGCTGGCCAAAAAGCTGCACCATTGAAAGTCCCCTAACCTTAACAGAGTGGTCATTGTAACCCAAACCACGTTTCAGTGAACCTTTCCACGGTCCTTTGTGCCTCAACATAACCAAACCACTATCGTGTTTACAGTAAGATTTCTTCATTTATTCGTCTTTGGAAGGCAACAACAAACTAGCGCTGGAAACAATAAATCACTTTGCTTATTGAAGTTGTAGACATTGACTATGTGGTTTGTTCAGAAGATAAATTATCTCATCAGCGTTCAAAGGCACTTCAGTATTTACGTCAGTGACAATACAGCTACAACCCTCAGCTCTGATTCTGCTTCAGTTGCATTGTACGTGTCTGTAAAGCATTAACACATTGAATGTTGAAGTTTTAGAATTTGGTCAAAGCATGTGACGTAGAACAATGAGCAACGCACAGAGGAAGTTACATAGTATATCTAGTTATCGAAAGTTATGTCGAATATTAACGAGTATTAAGTGACAAAGTCCACAGGGATCAAACAAACGCCGAACTTTTACCAAGTGAAACCAAAAGTAAGCATTTACTTTACACTCGTTACATCCGCAAATTACGACAGTAACTTTGTTACGGTTGTTAATACGTTATTAAGTTATTACGTTTTTACGTTATTACGTTTTTACGTTATTAAGTTACGATGTTAAGTTATGTTGTTAAGTTATGTTGTTTCCGCTACGTTGTTTCCGCTACGTTGTTTCCGCTACGTTGTTTCCGCTACGTTGTTTCCGTTACGTTGTTTCCGCTACGTTGTTTCCGCTACGTTGTTTCCGCTACGTTGTTCCGCTACGTTGTTCCGCTACGTTGTTGCGCTACGTTGTTGCGCTACGTTGTTGAATAATTTGTATTCCAGATGGCATTTTCTGATAATACTTGCATATGAACATAATGTGTGACACAAGGTCGTACAGATCATATCGTTGATCCTACTCTTACAGTACCGGCCTTGTCCATCCCTCCAGTGGCCTGTGAGCAGATGACCTGTGGATGAGGAGACTCTCTGTTTGCTTCCAGCCACCTGAAACTAAACGCAGTTTAAGAGAACGGCTGAGTGTATAAATATGTCTGAGACAGACCGAATGAAAAAGGCAATAAAAGAGAGAGAAGTGAAAGGAATCAGCGAGAGTATTCCTGCCTTCACACACTATAAATCTCCCTCAGTCAGACATATGGCTTTCATGTGTTCTCAGAGTGACTTTCTGCCATCTAATGACAATCTGCTTGGAGAAAAAAAAGCCGCCGGAGAGCTCTTGGATACAGTTTGGACACTACGTAAACACCAAGGGAAGCCTAATGCCTGGAAAGTAAGAAGGTGAAATCCTCTACATCTGCAGATGCATCCCGGGCGGCGGTGTTGGAGGCTGACGAGGCAGCAGAAGGTAAAGGGATTAGCGCTTCATCCTTTCCCTCCAGACTGTTTGCAGTGAGAGAGGCAGCGCGAGGTGAAGCAGGATCCCTCAAGATTTATTCACACACCCACGCCATTTCAGCCTCCGAGCACTGAGACAGAAATTGGGAAAAAGGTACAGATATAAGAGCCTCACTGAACTTTTAGTCATTATCGAGTAAAGGCAGCTTTACGGTCCGTGGAGAGGAGGGGAAAAAGTAACTCATTGCCGGATGGAAAATCCTCCATGACTTTGTCACCCCAGGACACATTTTTGAGCGTTAACATGTGTCAGCCTTTGCAACACGACCTGGACTGATTTCGTCCTCCCCCGTCCTCCTCGCCGGGACGGCTATGACCTCATGTAGGAGCCTGACCCGGACAGATGACAGCAGCAAGCTGACATCTGTCACTCAAGCTCCTGCAGTCGTTTCTACCAGACAGGACTCTTCAAACAGAGATTCAGCTCAGTGACCACTGTTCCAAAATAGATTTATGGTGGAGTTGGACCTCAGGCCTCACATTTTGACAATGACTTGAGGAAAAAATATGTGAAATAATAATTCTTATCTCAAGAGACTTGTTGGGTCTCGATAGGTTCACACCCTTTTTAAGGTTGGCGTCCAGTGGCCATCAAGGTCCGGACTGATCCTCAACTCGTTCTTTTTTGTTTTTCCATGAGCTCTGTGAAGTTCTGTGATTTTTACCTTTACGTGGTACCAACAACGTAGCACCTCGGTTGAGGTTTCAAGGAAACTGAGTCGATACTAGTAGGTGGAGTGAAAACACTGCAGATCACTGATGGGTCAGAGAGAATCGTCACCAGAAAAAACACTGGAGATCCTGAACAAATGCTTTGAAATAGCAAGCAAACGTCCTCAGTGACCGTGATCCGTTTATTCCACGATTTTTGATTATTATTAATATGTTTTCTTTTTTCTTTTATGTACACACATTACGGCATACACTACGTCGTACATTACGTCTTAAACTATGTCGTAAACTATGTCGTACACTATGTCGTACACTATGACGTACGCGGCCCATACTGCATACAGTACATGCACTATGCATAACACCACGTACACTACGGTGTACACTGGTAGATGGCATTCACTACAAACACCAACCAAACAGTACCCACACTACACGCTAAATACACTTAGCTGTACACTACATATAATATAGATCTTACTACGGCGTACACTACCACATACTCTATGCAGGACACACATACATTACGCCGTACACTACCAACACTACAGCGTACAGTTGGAAGTGAAGGGGTTCCTCTGAATAGCTGCTGATGACAGGGTTCAGTGAACATGGCATTGAGGATGACGTCACGGCGGTTTCACGCGGCGTCACTGTGACCATCAGCTGAGAGACCCGCCTACAAGGAGGAGGTACTTCCTGTCTGTAGTGGAAAAGGAACCAGTGAGAGGAGGTTGGGCTGAGTTGCTAAGGGCACAAGGCCTCCGTCTGCCTGCCGCGTTTCATTTGGCTTCTTTTCAGTGAGGTCATTTCTGACTCGATGTAGATAGAAGGTTCATTTCAAATGCACATTACTGTGTTCCGCTATCTGCCAATTCAGATGGAGAAGATAGAGCTTGAAGCATACTTCACTGACAGGCTGGCTGAATCATTGTCTGAAGGTATCCGCCAACTCTAATCTCAGTCCCTGAACAACTCTTGCACTCAAGATGCTCTTGATCTAGAAATCACTGAAGTTTGCTCTGTGATGTCAACAGCCAGACCCACCCACCCACACACACACACACACACACACACACACACACACACACACACACACACACACACACACACACACACACACACACACACACACACACACACACCGAGGGAGCAGAATAACATCTGTTCTTCAGTTCTTCAGACTCACCTCGCAGGCAGAGAGCTGCACACAAACAAACAGCTCGCTCCTTCTCAACACGCAGGACCAAACCGAAGACAACCAAATATCCACTGCATCAATATGTCATAACCATAATACTTGTTTTCCTCATGTGTTATTGCACACATGTTCTCTCATTGCGTGTTGGGAAGCCTGTTAGTTCATTGTGAATGTAAATGCAGCATTTTTCGCATTAAAATATTTTTTTAAACAAATTTAAGAACGTAATCTGAATAATTTGACAGCATTGAGTTATTGCAATATTCTTTGAATATACTTTCAATGGAACAGAAAATCTATATAATTTAGCAAGAACTGACATTGTGCTTTAACTTCTCCTTATTCCCCACTGACACGTCATTACATTACATTTCATCTATCCAAAGTGACTTATAATAAGTGCATTCAACCATGAGGAAAAACTCAGAACAACAAGAATCAAGAAATACAATTTCTTCAATAAATTATTCTATATTTTTCTTATTGTCAACAAAAAGACCCAAGCCAGCCTTAGTCCAGGGTTCTCAAAGTCTTGATGATTGAGCACCAAGTCAGCATACATTTGAGGGCTGCACAGGAAAAATGCGCATATATAAAACTAAAATCATTTATTTATTTATGAAGCCAGGGAGCTTACGGAGAACCTGCAGAGAGAGAGAGAGAGAGAGAGAGAGAGAGAGAGAGAGAGAGGGGAGAGGAGGAGTTTTGTATATTGTTCTATTAATGCGTTATGATTGATCAAAGTAAATCACCTATTAACTGACTATCAATGAAGCCATTAGTTAGAAACTCAAACTCCATATGAGCGCTGCCTGATGAGAAAGTGCTATAATACATTTAGCAGACAGTGACTGATTGCTGCTCATGCATCCATATCAGTCGTAATAAAGCAGAATGGTTATTTAATACGGCCACGTACGCTCATCAAATGTCCATCAGCAGCCCCTCGTGGTCCGGTGGCTCAGCCACAGGTTTCTGGGTCACTTCCTCCGTTTAGTATTCTGCTGGCTCGCCGCCGGCCTCCAGAGGCCGAGCCGCCCCGCTCTGCCCGCTGGGCTGCAGCTGTGTGGGAGCAGCCGCCTCCCGTCTGCTGCTGCCGGGCAGAGAGAAGGGAAGTGGTCGCTAACCGGCTGCAGGTCAGGAGGGGAGCCGGCGACTGGCTGCCAGGTGTTGGAGCCCCGCTCGCCGCCATTAAACCTGCACGCTAATTACCGGAATGTGGAAGGGTTCCACACATTAAACACACAGTCACATGCCAACAGACATGTCCGAGGATATCATATGCCGACACACAAAGGAACACACACATGTAGAGACATTCGCAGGGCGGCCAGAAGAGAATGGGCCGCTTGTACGAGTGAAAGCAGGAGAGGAAACTAAACCTCCATTTTATGTCCAGGGTGAGATCATGCTTTGGGTTGAAATAAGTATGTTAACTTGTGTTTTATGTGACATAAATCAAATACACTGCACAATTTAAACTTAAACAAACAGCCTCCTCTTTATTCTACGTCACCTGACTTCCTCCTTTACTCCTCATAATCACTACAACACTAGAATGTGTGCAATAAAATCGGAATATACATATAATTATACAGTGTATGTATGTATATAATCTGTATGATTCAAAATATAATGTTTATATTTTAAAATAAAACAGTGAAACTTGCGCTTCCTGTTCTACTGATGAGGTTTTCTGCTGCTTCCTGCTGGGTTCTGATCACAAGCTCCACAAAAAACGGCTGTAGAGGATATCGTAACTGATGAAAGGGTGAAATTAAAAATGTCAAACATATCTGACATTTATATATTGACAGTGTGTTTACTCTCGAGCTGGATATAATTTATTTGAGTGATGTTTAGATAATTTCATAAGTCTCATCATCGGGTCCTCAGTCACATCAGACTGTAGTCCTGTGGGTTTACATTGGACTGGTGCTGCTTAGTGTGATTGGTGTTATTCTTAACTGGGTCCCTGTTAATGCAACACAGTGCTGCGTCGTTTAATACATATCATAACGTGGATGTTTTATTTGACTGTTCATGGTCTGCTGTGCGGCCTCTAACCGTTTTATTAGCGCCACATACTTGTAGTCTCAGTCATCCTCAGTCTCGCTTAATCCAAAAACAATGATTCCAACGTTGTGTAAATCCGGAACATTTTATGATATGAATAACTACAGAACTCCATAAATGCATCAAAGGCTCTCTCCAGATGTGTTGGTGTCAAGTGAAGTGGAGCCGTGAGGGAGCAGCAGATCCGCTGTGGATGACTCCCCTGTCTGGCATTCCAGGAAGCAATGATAAGGAAGGATCATGAGAAAGCTATGCGGGGAATATCGATGTGCAAGCTAAAGTTTCATGGAAGAGCAGCGCTGCTTGGCGACCACCTGTTACTGAGTAGGATGCTGCATGCAGTCTGTCATGTGTGGTTGTCTCATCGCTGGAAGATCTCCTACCAGTTGCTCTTGACAACCTGACAACAAGGGTTCATAGCTGGATTTACAGTCATCATTTTGACCTGATCAGTCCTGGAGGTTCACGTGGAGCCAGATCACAGCGATGGACTCTAAAAGGATATTCCTGCACCCAGTGTCTCCATGGAGCTATCAGTATAAGGGAGCATGGTTTCAAACCTAAGGCAAGTCTGCTCATTCGGCAAATCTCCTCTCATTGAGTGTCTCCCTCTCGGCTCCCCCGGGCACCAGCCAGCTCTCTGTTTCCTCAGCTGGGGACGGGGAATTCAGCCAGGCCCATTTGTCTCCATCAGCGGTGAGATGCGTCTCCAGAGGATAATGCTCAGCGATCCAGGACAGCTCGTACGGCTCTGAGTTTGCAAAATAACAGACGTTGCGGAGCTGCTGGCTGTTTTTAAAGCTGACTGAAAAGCGGTGTTTAGTGTAATTATCGCTGCAGTGAAGGATTGAGGGTTTGCTGGAAGGAAACACTTGTTGTGGGCAGGAAGCTCACAATGTTGGCTTCTTTACAGCCAGAAATGTGTTATAATGGAAGTGATGAGGACCTTCAGGATGAACTGTTGGTGTCAACGTAAGTGAATAAAATGAGAGTAACAGCTCATAAAGTGAAAGTACCAGTTCTTTCAAAGCAACAATCTGAAGCCTGGAGTGTTGATTTACATGAATGTGTTCAGGAAATGTTTTATTCCAGTCTAGGAATGAGCAGCAGGACTCAGCTCGATGCTGTTTGAGACGCTTGAGCCATGACAAAAAGGTCCTGGAAGACGCACTGAATTTGCATAAAGTGACATGGAAATGTATAATGCATGGAAATATGCAGCATAACATATCAGTGCATCAGCAATGTGTGTGTATCAAAGCTGACATCTTCTTCCTCTGTGCCATAGAGCTCATGGCTGTCCGAAAACAGTCCAAAATGTCCAAATATCAGCCATTAATAAGCTTTTTCATGATAATTGGAGGCCATTGCTCACCCAGCTCAAACAGGAAGTATCCCAAAAGGTATCAAGCTTATGTGTTGTTACAATACCAAAATAGAGGTCGCTTAAGGTCAGAGGCTGCTTCATGCTTCCACAGCATGTTGTAACATACACTCACCTAAAGGATTATTAGGAACACCATACTAATACTGTGTTTGACCCCCTTTCGCCTTCAGAACTGCCTTAATTCTACGTGGCATTGATTCAACAAGGTGCTGAAAGCATTCTTTAGAAATGTTGGCCCATATTGATAGGATAGCATCTTGCAGTTGATGGAGATTTGTGGGATGCACATCCAGGGCACGAAGCTCCCATTCCACCACATCCCAAAGATGCTCTATTGGGTTGAGATCTGGTGACTGTGGGGGCCATTTTAGTACAGTGAACTCAATGTCATGTTCAAGAAACCAATTAGAAATGATTTGAGCTTTGTGACATGGTGCATTATCCTGCTGGAAGTAGCCATCAGAGGATGGGTACATGGTGGCCATAAAGGGATGGACATGGTCAGAAACAATGCTCAGGTAGGCCGTGGCATTTAAATGATGCCCAATTGGCACTAAGGAGTCTAAAGTGTGCCAAGAAAACATCCCCCACACCATTACGCCACCACCACCAGCCTGCACAGTGGTAACAAGGCATGATGGATCCATGTTCTCATTCTGTTTACGCCAAATTCTGACTCTACCATCTGAATGTCTCAACAGAAATCGAGACTCATCAGACCAGGCAACATTTTTCCAGTCTTCAACTGTCCAATTTTGGTGAGCTCTTGCAAATTGTAGCCTCTTTTTCCTATTTGTAGTGGAGATGAGTGGTACCCGGTGGGGTCTTCTGCTGTTGTAGCCCATCCGCCTCACGGTTGTGCGTGTTGTGGCCTCACAAATGCTTTGCTGCATACCTCGGTTGTAACGAGTGGTTATTTCAGTCAAAGTTGCTCTTCTATCAGCTCGAATCAGTCGGCCCATTCTCCTCTGACCTCTAGCATCAACAAGGCATTTTCGACCACAGGACTGCCGCATACTGGATGTTTTTCCCTTTTCACACCATTCTTTGTAAACCCTTGAAATGGTTGTGCGTGAAAATCCCAGTAACTGAGCAGATTGTGAAATACTCAGACCGGCCCGTCTGGCACCAACAACCATGCCACGCTCAAAATGGCTTTAATCACCTTTCTTTCCCATTCTGACATTCAGTTTGGAGTTCAGGAGATTGTCTTGACCAGGACCACACCCCTAAATGCATTGAAGCAACTGCCATGTGATTGGTTGATTAGATAATTGCACTAATGAGAAATTGAACCGGTGTTCCTAATAATCCTTTAGGTGAGTGTATGTGTGTGCATTCCTTTAGATCAGCACCTGTCTGCTGATGGGTCAACAACACAGAGTTGAGGGAGCCACACCTACGCAGAAAACTACCAAGAGCTGATGGAAACCATCTGTCCACCAGCATTCTGATGGATAACTCTGATTCCCTGGTTCCTTGTCTCCTTCCTCAGACCTCATTAGCAAAGGACGGACGGCTTTTGTGGGGCGAAAGAAAAAGACTTAATAGAGACAGCAGGAGGACTGCCAATGAGATCCCAAAGTGGGCAAATTAGAAAGTAAAGAGGTGCTTTTAGGAGTATAAAAGTGAAATGAACGTGACCTCTCTGCAGAGCGGGAAGAGAGGATGAAATCATACTTAACTGGTTACAGCTGCTGGAAAGATACTGGGATCCATTTATCACAGGAGAAATGGACCAACGGCAGGATGTATAGACCTTTTTCCTGGACTCGGATCAGAAATTGGATTCTACTGTACCATGGCCCTGCAGAGGACTTCTTCTCCTATAGGTTAACACAGAGAGGCAGATATGGGAACCCAGTCCAGTAAGACTCCAGTGAACTGAAACCACATCAGTACCTACACACATGCTCGGCTCAGGCCAAGTCTGAAACTGTCGCTGAGAACTCCTGTGATGATCGCAGCCTGTTTGTGTTACCGTGCCCCTGGGCCGTTCAATGACTGCTCTGTTCATGTAGGCCGGGTTTCCTCCAGCACAGCGGAGGCCTGCAGCCAGCCAGAGATCGGAAAGGTTGCTCAAGGTAAAGCAACGATGAGGTCTCTTACTTATATGATGCGATTCAGTGCCTGTAACACCATTATTCATTCATTCTTTCAAGCTGCACTTCTCAACCATGGCTCACACCTCTGATGCTAATCCTCTTTTAGCACATTGTTTTGGTTCAGTTGGTCTCAATGCCAAAAAGCAGCCATCTGTTTTCAGTGAGAAAGCTCTCAAAACCTCAGCCAGACATGTTTCTCATGGAGATCAAAGCTAAAAGGAGATATTGGACACAAACACGACTCCAAAACAAGACAATGATGAAATGATGATGCAGTTTCTGCGGGATACAGCTTGCCAACGTGTTTCTCATGCCCCATTTAGAGTGTTAGTGTCAACATTGTGTTGGCAGTATGTTCTGCTGCCCCCAAGTCGCCCAAACAGTTCAACTAATGCTGATTCAAGACTTCGTCTCTATAATCCAGTTCGCTTAATTTACATTTGATCAAACTTTCTGCTAAATGTGGGTGCTAAATTTAAAATCCAGAGCACATCTTTGATTGAGGAATTGAGTCCACTCGGCTCTCAACATGGCGACGGCGGAGCCAGCGGCTAGCAGCTAACAGTTTACCTGAGGAGGGAACTAGACGTGAACGTTATACGTCATTGTTCCAACCACCAGACATTTTCCAACAACTGCTCCGAACTACATGACACTAACGATAAACTAAACAGGCTGTTTGACGCTGCTTTCAAAAATGTTGTTCAGAAGGTCAGATTAGTGATGTGAGGTTACACTCACTGTCACACGGATAACGGAAACAAGTGAAACGTTGTCAGTCCACCCTCCGTACATCATTGCAGACCAGTCCAAACGCTTGTTTCTCTTGTGAGAAATGAAACTTTCCAGGATGAAAAGTTTAATGAAATGAACATGTGATACATAGTTTGTTTTGATGGATTTTAGTTGCCTCCTCTTGTGTTGTGGTCATTGTGCCCACGTCTATTTCAAAGGAATTTAACAGGAATTTTGACTAAACCATATTTAACATGGATTTTGACTAAACCCTATTGTGAAAATGTTGTTTTGCATGATAGATGCTGAGCTTGGCCTCCTACTGCAACCACACTTCCTGGAACAGTCCAGCCTAGGAACCCTAGGGAAGCTCACAGTGAGGATGAGTCCGGGGTCACGTCCCACTTCGCACACTGAGACAGACGGAGACCAACATAAGGCCGGTTGGGAGCGGAAGTGAGAATGATGGCAGGCTCTCCTCCTGCCAGGTGGAACATACAAGATAACAGAGGACACACGCTTTATAATTGGGAACAAAAACGGATACAGATAGTGCATCGTGAAAGAATATGGGCCGCTCCGGGGGAGGCAGATGGGACAGCAGGCCTCCGAGTGCTGGGAGTTACAGGATGCGTCTCTGAACCAGAAACACATGGACGCCTCTTGAGCAGAGAGGGCTGAGGAGCATATGGAGAGGGACAGGGACCAGACACACGTGGAGGCAGAGAGACAGGAAGTGGAGGGAGAGAGGTACAGGAAGTGGAGGCAGAGAGGGACAGGAAGTGGAGGCAGAGAGGGACCGGAAGTTGAGGCAAAGAGGGATCGGAAGTGGAGGCAGAGAGGGACAGGAGGTTGAGGCAGAGAGGAACAGGAAGTGGAGGCGGGAGAGGGACAGGAAGTGGGAAATATGCTCAAGACTCAGCAACACCTGCTTCAGGAGGGAGTTCCACACGTGGAGACATGTCACAACCTCTCTGCGTCATATTGGGTTATTGGGAGATCCATACGCACATATTGTTGTTTCACCTCAGTGGGGTCAGACCGACTGACCAGCGAAGGATCAATTACATCCAGTTCTTAGATAAGATATGATAAGACATACCTTTAATGTTTATAGATATGTGTTTTACTAAAGATTTAAAACTTAAAAGATTTACAAAACATTTGGTAATCATTAAGAAATACCTAGTAATAGTTCAAACTAATGTAATCACAATGTAGTTTCTATCGTCTGAGCTACAATACAATATATATTTTTTCACCTAATTATTTCATATTAAACAAACTAATAATATAAATCAGAGTATTAACAATAGTACATAGTATTAGTTAGCCTTTCCTTGTTTATTAACAGTCAAATATAGTAAACTAAAGTTAGTTTAGTTCAACTAAAAACAGTCAGCTTACTATTTATGTGTTTTATTAAGTGTTTCCAGAAAATCTAATAAAAATCCAGCCAAAAGGTTTCAATCAGCAGCCTGCAGTCTGTGTATTGTACAGAACAAAGAATCAGACACACACACACACACACACACACACACACACACACACACACACACACACACACACACACACACACACAGTAATAAATGGTGATGAGAGACAGGATCACAGTGGTCTGAGGTAACCAGATTTCCATGATAACACGTCGTGTGTCTGGACACTCTCAGTGAGTTATTCATGATCCATAAAGGGGTCGAGGATGAGGAATCGGCTGAGCATGAATTCCTTTCCTGGGCTTTAGTCTGAGATAATATCTAAAGACAGAAAGGTAGTATTCTCTGTGACCGGCTTGCTGAATTTGGCCTTCTGATGCTGCTAACGATCCGACCTGGCCACAGATCTGCCGCTTGGTAAAGAAGACACACGACCCGTCAGGATGTGGATGATTCATGGTGGTGGGCCGTGAGCTCGGCAGCGTCTGGATATGTTCCCGGCCGGCAGGATGATGCATCTCTGACTCTCGTTCTCTCTCGTCTTACAGCCATCAGCCTGTGTTTAATGTTTCCTTCCTCCGGTGCCAAGAAGATGTCTCCAATAGCGGCGAATCCCACGTTGTGCTCGACAGCAAAGCGCCCGCCAAGCGCCAGGGCAACGCCGCAGCGCTCACACCGGGTCACAGGGTCACGGGATCACAGGGCTAAGTGGGCTTAATGTGCAAACAAGCATGGCCGAACAGCTAAGTAGCATCTGGGGGGAAGAGAGGAAGCTAATATGAAAACCCATCAATGACAAGATTCCTGGGATAACAGAGAAAGAAACATCAGGAACACTCAAAACACACGGGAGGGTTGAGGGAAGCCGGGTCGAGCTAGACTGTGTGCGTGTGTGTGTGTGTTTGTGTGTGTGTGTGTGTGTGTGTGTGTGTGTGTGTGTGTGTGTCCTCGTCTCCAGAGGACTTACGGACGGAGCAGAGAAAGGTTGAATCACATCCAGCTGTTGAGCTGCTGCTGACGGACGGGCAGCAGCAGCATGTGTGTGCGTTTAGAGGAGTTCCCGTGTGATGTGCACACGAGCTGCCTCTCCTAGCTTTTTTAAAATTTGGCAAAATCCAACATGTCATTAGAGTTACTGGGTGGAAATGGAAAAATACAAAATACAAGTCTTTGAAAGAGGGTTCTGGGCAAACTTAAAAACAAAAAGCCAAACTGTTTGTCCGTTCAGAAGTTGTGCCAAATGTATGGAGAGCTGTTGAGTCATGCTGACCATGATCCGATAAACTAGCGGTTCTAGTAATAAGCACGCCATGTGTCTGGACATAAAAGAGGAAGAACAAATAAAAAAACCTTTTCAATTTCTCATTGCTATCCATCACACAGATGGTGACCGGCATTCAGTTTGTGGTGTGCATGACATTTAAAATTTGCAGCAACCTCACCGAGTCCTTGTCATTGTTCTGCTGGAGTTTGTGGTCCAGCTTCCTCCTGTGCTGTCCTTTTAGTAATAGTTATGAGTCTCAATACTCATGCACATAAAAGAACAGGCCGTGCACGTGATTGTGAGCGCTCAGTGTCTATAACAGAATCTGCAGAAGACCATCATCACGAGTGTTAAAGCTGCATTCTCTCTCCTGACCACCAGGGGGCGACTCTGGTTGTATAGAAGTATGTGCTTCATGTGTTAAAGCTGCATTATCTCTAGTGACCACCAGGGGGCGACACCTCTGGTTGTATAGAAGTATATGCTTCATGTGTTAAAGCTGCATTATCTCTCCTGACCACTAGGGGGCGACTCCTCTGATTGTATAGAAGTCTATGCTTCATGTGTTAAAGCTGCATTCTCTCTCCTGACCACCAGGGGGCGACTCCTCTGGTTGTATAGAAGTCTATATAAATGACTCTACTTCTCTCTTGATTTATTCCCTCAGTAAACATTGTAAACATGAGTTTATGTCTCAATCTCTAGTTTCAAGTCTTCTTCAATACAGCATGATGTTCATTTAGTAGATTATGCTCATTTAGAGTCAAACAGACCATAAAGCAACTTTACTGATGGACTGGTCATGCTTTTTAATCCAAATAAGAAGTTGTAACTGTGATCTATAATTGAGTGTTTTTTCACTGACCTATTCTTTTTGGCCTATTATCAAGTTCTTTGACTCAATGAAGGTGAAAGGACTTTAGTTTGTGGGCTCGTAGAAAAAACACATTTCCACAAACACAGTTTCACTTGCTCCAGATGGTGAGTCATAATGTTCTCTACCAGGGGCCACAGGGCCTCAGTGAGCGCGTCCCGGCAGGTTCCGTGAACTACCTCTCAAATCAAAGTGAGCCGCCCTTAGTCCCAACACCTGACCTTTAATTACTGTGAAGTGTAGACGACACCCTCCAGACTCACACGTCCACTTAGCAGCACGAGCCTCTCAAGCATCTCTGTGTTCTTCATGCATTCTTATAAATTCACATTTCCTGATTTTAAAAACCCAACACGGTCAGACTCGAAGGGAAAGCCTTTTCTCAAAGCAGGACATTGTTCATACATACATCAGGATGTATAATTCACCAGACGTATTTCAGAATCATGAGAAAAATCCAAAACATCAGTAAAATCATGTATCTAAGTCAGACTTTGAGTTATATATATATACCACATCTTCATCAGCATAAATTATTCAACTCAAATCTTAGATACATGATTTTACTGACGTTTTGGAAATTTCTGAAAGAGCTTGTAAGATTTTTTATTCTTGTATCAGATTCATCTCTGCATTTCTTCTCTCTGCTTTACTAATCTCATAGATTAGAGTGTGTCTGCAGAGTTCCAGTCCTCAGCAGGACCGGTAAAAGGTGACACGGGTCCAGGCGGGTGGGCGGCGCCCGGCGGGGTGTGCTGGTGCCTCCAGCTGATGACAGGAGTCCCAGGTGAACGCCGTCTCCATGACTCCTGAGGGCTCTCTTGTCATTAGGGCGACATCACAAGGCAAGTAAACAAGCGCACCCTGTTGTTTGGCCGGGTGGGGCTTCACGGGACCCGGGACACCAAGGAGACTTTACAGGATCACATGATTTACAATGCATACGTCGACTTTAACTTCTTTAACCCAAGTTAAGCCCCAGACATTTTTTTCTCAAAAATTCCGAATGGTTTGCTAAACACAGATTATCTCCTCAACCACAAGGGATATTTAAGGTATAACATTCAGAGCACACTTGTGAGACTAGTTAAGAAGTTCATATAGCAGTATATGTGTTACTGGTTTATTGGTTGATGATAGAACACAGGAAAGAAAAAGAAAAAACTTCCAGGATGTATTTCCTCTTTTTAATATTGTATATCATCGCTAAAAAATAGCACTATGTGTTAACAGTATCTCTGCAAAGTTTGACTTTGATTAAGTGAAGTTAAATATTTGTAGTAATTAATAATTTAGTGCTGATTTCGTGAACCATAGGTTTAGGTCCGCTGAAAGAAAACATGCCCTAACTTTCTTCCTGGACCTTGAACGCCTCTGGTTCCACGACAGAGGGGCTCTGCTCAAGCAGATGCAGCAAATACATCTCTCGAGTCACTTTCGAGTCCTCTCAAGTCATATTTATGGTTTATGTTAATATTTATGGTTGAATTGTGTTATAAACATGTACAACTGCTGACTCATTTCTGTGTTTTAGGCCTCGGTCCTGCAGCACTACCGTATGTATGTATGAGTGAAGGACGTAACTCGTCCTTCATTTGGCTCTAAACTTTGAGGAACAGGTCCAGTAACTGTGTTACCGTCCACAGAGAGATAGAAGCTGTTTGTGTCTCTGCTTTCCACTGAGCATGTATCACAGCTTGGTGAAACCCGCTGAGCAGCTTTCCTCCATCTCTGCTGGTCCATGACCCGGTTCTGACCTCTTGCAGGACCGGCCCGGTTCCACTCTGCGCCCGAGGCAAGACTTCAGCTGGAGCCAAGTCCACCACGCACAGGACCTGAGCTTCGTCTTTGAGAGGAAGTTTTCCTCTTTCTTGAAAGTAAACTTCATGTTGTAGGTCATCCAATGACCTGAAGAGTCCAGCGGGAACCATGCAGTCCATCACCTCTCCACTCAGCAGCTCCTGGACTCTGTGGGTCCAGCAGGCTCACGTGGACTATTGTATAGCACATGTGTACTGCAGTATATATTCTAAAGAATAAGGGCTCAAATATTAATATATCAGTGGTAGAATCACTGTCACGTCTCACATCTCAGACGAGCTCTTATGGGATCAGCGCCGCTGCCTGACGGAGTAATTGGAAAGGCTTTTGGTTTCTACGGACTCAAAGTGTTCATTATTCATTCATTTGAAGCTTATTTCCACTTTATATTTGTATTTCACAGCAGGACAAGATTCAATGAATTGGTTTGTCAGGGGCTGTTGCATCATAATTATGTTTGTGATGTGATTGTCGTGTCTGCATTAACCTCTTAAGTCGAGACTTGAAAGGCATCAAACAGGATCAAACAGGATCATTATTATTTAAAAGGGAAGCGGTCCCATTGAGTGTATGAAGCGTGTCCCCGCTGACCCAGAGGAGCGCTGCCTGGGGCCCCTCTTCCCTGTGGCCCCTGGCCTCATTGCAGACGCAGTAATGAAGCGGGCCCGTCCACACAGAGTTCATCTGGGCTGACGGGACCTCATCAGTGAGGAGACGGCTGCTGTAGGAAATCCAACTGGACTTTAAGCTACAGTGGGGAATGATCTTCAAAGGCAGTTTTTCATATAACTTTGAAACTTTTAACTCAAGAGTTTTCTTTACATCCTGACAGCAATCAACGAATAGTTCAAACGCTCTGACAAAAAAAGTAAGAGTCCGGTATCCGTGGCTGTAGACTCGTAGTGATTGGACGATCTACCTGCCTGCCTGCTCGTAATCATAGAGCAGAGGCATATCCTGTTGGGACCTCGAATAAAATGTATCAGAGAGTCGAGTTTAAATTACATTTCTTATGCAGTAAATTCCTGAAAAATACCGTAATAAAGCAGCAAAATGGAAATATAGTGTGAATGTTGCAGATTTTGATGTTGTTTTTTCGGTGTCCGACACCAGATACTGGGACTTGTTCTGAACTCCTGATTGTGAGCATTTCCTGCCGCTGAGGCCTTCTGGGAGGTTTCAGGCTGCACTCCCACAGCCTTCAATAACTCCTCAAATCCACCTCAAAGGCCTTCATGAGGCTTTCATTAGCCCACTGTTGGAGCTCCGCAGGGCTCACCGTCATCCCACAGCCAGACTCCAGACACCCATGACTCACTTTTCCACTGTAAACACAATAACCCTCCACAAACACGGCGTTCAGCACTTTAACACCGGTCACACCTTTGGGTTTGGAGATGGACGGAGGAAATTAAAGTTTACCGTAATCCATGTAAAGTACAGGATTAAATTGTGATTAGATTTAAAGAGATACAGATGAAAACACGTAGGTAACCGCTGGGAAACGCCACGTCAGCGTTTCTTTATGAGGCGGTTAACCACCGACTGCTGTCAGAGCTTAATCGTTACCAAGCATTATTAATGTCAACGTCCAGCATCCAGAGCGGGACGTCAGCAAAAAGCCGCTAAAGGCGATGTCAGACTTTGGCGGCTCCACATGGTGAAGAGAGGAACTGCAGCCCTCTGGAGGACCGTGGTAACGAGTCAGGAGAACATGAAGGATCACTAACGGTGACTCAGACTTTCCTCTCTACCTCATGCACACATTCTGTGTGAAAGTCGTCAATCCTTCGTCTGAAGGAGATAAAGCAGGGACCTTTAGTGAGTCTAAACATGCAGGCTTGAAGAAATTCATTGCAAAATGACGCCTTTATTTCCACAACTGAGAGACTTTTTAAAAGATAAATAACTTCTTTAAAGGGTCCCATTCAAAATTTTCCACTTCTTTTGCTGTGTTGGGATGTTTCTGGGCCCGATGAGGGCGTTTAACCTCCAGCCCTAACGGGGCCCCGATACCGGAGACGAGGCCCCCTTCAGGGCCTGTGGGACAAAGCGGCTGTATTTGCCGTGTGTTGTTGCCTTCATGTGCTCCTCTTCCTCCCAGAGCGTCTCTACAGGAAGTAGCGGGAGCTTCGGCTGCTCTCGTTCCAACTGGGCAGCGCAGCGCCCCCTTCAGGGCGGAGCGGGAGTGTGGGTATTTGGGGATTCAGAGCGTAAGCGCCGCGAGACCATGTGAAAATAATATTTGGTTTCTCTGATTCGCTGCCCTGTTCTCACTAAGGCTCCCTCTCTTTAGTCACTCTACAGCTCTCTCTCTCTCTCTTTGTATTTCATAATCAGCTCTCAGCATAAAGCATCACATGACGCTGAAATATAGAATTTGTAGTACTTTCAGGACGATGTGGAGACTGAGTGAGGACAGGAAGGACCAGGCGGGACACCGGAGGAAGAGAAAAGTTTCTTTCTTATCACTTTCAAACATTTCCAAAGAACCTTGAGTCTTAATACAAACATGTGCCACTGCTTAAAGTTCCATCATGAAAGGTACAAAAGGAGTTAGCGTATATTGATAGGCATTGTTATGGAGAGGGTAGAAAACAAGGTATGAGGAAATATCAAGATATTGCTGGGCAAGACAAACGTGGCTGGTTTGGGTTAAAGACACATGCATTATACAAACCGCTCTATAGAGAGCCGTCCTCTACTCAGCAGACAACATATACATAGGATGTGGGCCATGTGATGGAGCCAGGGTGTTACAGGGTTACCCAGGATGCATTGCGGGACTGTATGAAACTATGACAATGGATTCTATGTGAAGCTGCCAGGTATGGAGTAGAGGACTGATACATCAGCCAGGTTGATAATATTGGTTAATATGACTTCATCACAGATATAGCAGTATATGTAACAAGAAACGTCAGTCCAGATACTGTCACTCAAATGCCCACATACATGTTTTATTCAACATGTATAATACATTAGTATAGTGTCGGGCTGTAGAACTTACCCTTTCCCAACCCAATCCTGTGTTACAAGCTAATAAAGAGCCGTTGGGTTCCAGTATTGCCCTTTTTTGCATTCATTTGCAGATATCTGTTGATAGAGATTATTGTAAGTCGCTGTAAATAATTGCATAGCCAAACCGGGCCGACGGAGGACCAATCGAAACGCCGACGGTGTCATCGTTCTGCAGCCGTTAACCAACACTTCACCTGCAAAGGAGGGATGTAGGGCGGCCTCTTCTCTAAAACTACATCCCTTCTCTGGTGCTCTCTAGCAGGAGCCTGCTAAATATAGTACACTTAGCAACGGGTAAATTAGAAGAGACTTGAGAGCATCCGCTTTGCACTGGTTTAAAAGCTCTACCAGTCCTCTAGTGTACCCTTAACAGCTATATATAAACAACAGAACTGCATTGTATTCCATGGTCTAACGTCCCGTCTACAGAACAGGAAACAATGCTAACAATGACCCCCGAGCATCTTCTACAGTGTTTTCTTGTGTATTGCTCTCTGAGCGCTGCTGAAACATGAGCGATCACACAGCAGCGTGTGAGCGCATCCAGAGTCGCTCGCTTCTCACGCTCGAGTCAGTCCGTCCGCCTCAGGCATCGGCTGTGGCCTTTTGGCCTGCCTCACACCAAAAGCGTCGCGAATTTGACGCGCGAGTAGATTACATGCAAAGTCAATGCACGGCCGCGAAAAAGAGAATTTGGGTTGACATTTAAAATGTTGTTGAAATTTTCCAACTCTGGCGAAAAAAAAATTGTGACGCTGAACCCAGACACCATGGAGTTTGATGTATGTGGAATTTACACAACAAGTATAAAGCAGAACTAGTGGTTATTTCCATGGCGGATGGCGGAAACGGTAACTGTTTTTACGGAGATAAGCCACGCCCCCTTTCAGGCGCGAGTAACATTCGCAACGCCTTTGGTGTGAACGCAGCATTATTGTGTCAGGTGACGTGGAATCAAGTCCACGTGAGAGAGGGTCAGGTGGGTCAGACAAACACAGGACTCCTTTGACTTTGGTCTGCACACCAAGTGGCATGCTTTCACGCTAATAACAAAGTCCTTTGGCCGTGAATGAAGCCGACAGAGAGAACAGTTCACCGGAGACATTCAGCACCTCACATGGCGAGGTGATCAAGGAGGCCGAGGAAGGGAAGCAGTATCTCTATGGAACCATCGTGCTGCGACGTAAGGCGCCGCTCTACAAGCGCCTGTCTAGGTAACGTGTCCGCCTCGTGGCTAATACAGAATAATCAGACTAGAACTGCATTCATGACTACCGGCTGACCGCTACAGCACCAGTCTGGAGTCACGTAAGATATGACCGCATGGACATTTTAAAAAAGAGATAACGTATAAAACAATAATATAAAAAAAAGACCTGATTATTATCGTTGTTTTCAAAGCTAGAAAGTAACAGTCTTTTGGTTTCAAAGGAAACACGTTGTTGTTTTTGCATATGAGCAGGCTCAGAGAGAAAACAGTGATAAAAAATGAAAACAGCAAATTTGACTTTAGTCAGATAAATAAAAATATAAAAAGCAAATCATCTCTGTGGTATGATACATGTCACAGCATCAATCATTTGGAGTTTGTCTTTAGGGATAGAATGAGGCTCCCGGCTTTGATAAATAGGGATGTTCTCCTTGATAGTAGCTGGAACAGTTACTATACATCATGTTGTGTCAATTCTCAGGATATTCCACCAATAAATACACCAGGCTCAGGGATCAGAAGCTCTTGAAGATCTCCAAGTCCTTCTGGCACACGGGAGGGTCTTTCTTCCAGTCGTCCTCTGGGTAGACGTCAAAGTTAGAGGTGTCGCCCTCATGGGACACTTTAGGGACGATGTGAGGCTGTGGAGACAACGGGACACTCAGGTGGATGGTGATACATGTGAAAAGATGACTGAATCAAATCAATCTTTTAAAAGCATATGAATTATTTCAAACTCAGCGTAAATTAACGACATGAATATAACACATTTCCATGACTTTTCCAGGTTTTCCATGACCGTAAGAACCCTGTAGGTTGCAGTTAGCTTAGCGTCGACAGCAGGAGACGAGGATCAAAACAAGTGGTGCAGACGAGAAGCGAGTAACTCGAGGCGGGAACCGGCTTCAGTTAGCGAAGAGTTACATTTCATTGATTAGAATAACAATCCCTTATTAGTCCCACAGTGGGGAAATGTATTCTCTGCATTTGACCCATCCTTGGTATTTCAGGGAGCAGTGGGCAGCCCCTAGTGAGGCGCCCGGGGAGCAAATTAGGGTTAGGTGTCTTGCTCAGGGACACTTCGACATATGGGCTAGGGGGAGACTGGGGATTGAGCCGGCGACCTTGTGGTTGCAGGACGACCACACATCCCCATAAGCTACAGCCGCCCAATAGCCCAATTAATATATTAAACTACAAGACCACAGTTGGTCCGTGTCACGGTTATCGTTTACAGCCGCTCACCTTCAGCTTCCTCAGAGGAACGGCCTCCCAGTCGATGGTCTTGAACCACCGATGCTTCTTCACATCATCTGCTCCATTCTGGAACACAAAACACAGATGAATCATGAATCACATTACACTTAATGATGCATTAATACAATAGAATAACAACACAAACAAGAACAATAATTCATACTGCTTTTTCCTTTCTTTGGCCTCGATGAAGAAGAATACATTTTTTAAAGGACCATTTAGAAGCAGACTCCAGCTAATACGCAACAGCTGGCCAATCAGAGCTCCCGCTGCTGCTCTGTGGGCTGCACTTCATTTCAATGTAATTTCACTGAGCTCTGGGTTTGTGTATTGATGAGCTCTTCTTGTCTGCTCATGGGAGAGGAAGCCGTGGCCACAACCGCTGTGTTTTACTCATAAAGCATCAACATTATATATCTGCTGAACAGCAGCATGCTAATGCTGTCCCTCCAATGCTGCGTTCACACCAAACGCGTAGCGACACGGCGCACATTTTTCAACTCAAGACGCCGTTGTGGGACTACAGATAATATTATGAACCCAGACACCATGGAGTTTGATGTTCCCATGGCGGATGGCGGAAACGGTAACTGTTTTTACGGAGATAAGCCACGCCCCCTTTCAGGCGCGAGTAACATTCGCTAACGGGTTTGGTGTGAACGCAGCATTATTGTCGAGCGAGTAAACTGCAGCAGCATAAGGATGTTGGCATGTTGCGTTAGCATGGAGTTAGCACAGCCTCTCCGAGCTGCTACCACAGCTGTCAACTATTAGTGTAAAGCTGTTTGTTTTCATGGCATATTGTCTCTTGTTGGTTGGTCTGCAGTGTCCACTCGGCTGCTGTAATCCTGCAAATCCCACCGCTGTGGGAACAATAAAGGATTATCTCACACACAGGACACTACCAGTGGTCTCCTGAGTGAAAGTCCTGTGATTGTTCCATCATCCCGACACCTGGCCTCCTCACTACGAGGACTTTGTTGCTCGTCTATCACTAGTTTATTACTGCATTAGTTAAATGCAAATTCAATGACTACATTTTTTTTTAAAAGCTGTCATCTGTCTGACTGCATCACTGCTCTGCAGAACAATGTTGGCAGCCACAAATCAATAACAGCATCTCGTCTGGGATTATGAGAGTTAATCACCGGGTTTAGAGAAGTATTTGTTTTATTGAGAGCGGCTCCTCTCGCTAATGTTAATTGAAACGCTCCAGTCTGAATGGGAATGCTCCCGCTGGTGCGTGATGCAGTCTGCTGGGACACGTGCACACGGTTTTCCACTCGGAAAGTCTTCCAAGAGATCAGGAGACAAAATACAATGTCTCTCAGCGTCCTGAGGCTGAACACAGTGAATGGCGTGCTGGTGTTGAGCAGCGTGGCTCGTGGTCAGCAGCACACGGGAGATGAGGGGATTCATTCTACAGGATGCTGGAGGACACTCTGCACATCTCTGTGTAATTATTGATGAGACCTCGGTACTCTTTTGTAGCTTCTTGTCCAACCTTGTTCCAGGTCAGATTTACAGGATCGCTGTTCTTCAACAACTCAACTCTGAAGAGAGAGCGAAGTCAAAGACATCTCGGAGCAGAGAGAAACTGGGAGGGGGCGTGTCCTCCTGCTTCATCCAGAGGAAGAGAAACTAAGCCCAAACAGTGCAGCTGCTTATCAAGACCCATAACCTTTCGTTTGCCATATTTGTGTAATTTCTCTGCCGAAATCTATTCAAAATGTTGATACATTCATCTTCATCTTCAATTATTACCGTGAGCTGACGGCAATAAGGTTTACGAGCAGCAGTGAGTAATGTGAGGACATTCTGTGTGGACCTCTGAGGCTGCAGGCAGCCGGGGGGCCGGATTACAATACATGCTCAATATATATACAATATAAAACACATGAATCCTCCGGCGTGAAGGCTCTAATGCTCACAGTGTTTTAGACGCATTGATTCCACTGTGAAACCATTTGGAGGATCTAGTTTTATGGATTGTATTGCGTTAAAGTGATATGTGCTTGTGATGCTTCATCTAATTAACATTGAAAGGTATTTCTAATATTTCTATATCCATATGGATTCTAATGGGCTGCTTTAATTCAGTGGTGAGCATGATGATCTCTTGAAGTAAGCCATACATACAGGACAGGTTTAAAGCCAAAATATGTCTGTACTCTAGGTTTTTTGAGGAACATTCCCATCACAGACAGATGAGCGGCCCAAAGCGGCACAGGTCTCCTCCCTTCTGTCTAACTGGAACCACGTGGAGCTTCAGCCACACTTCCTAACCCGTGATGCCAGACTACCTGACGGCGTGACGTACAGGAGCTGCCAGGAAGTCTCAGCCACTCACCTTCATGTTGCCCAGCCGTCTGGCTCGGTCAATCACCAGGAACTTCTTGATGAGGTCTCTGGGAGAAGAAACAGTCAGTGAATCCAAAGCTGTAGTCTCTCTCTCTCTCTCTCTCTCTCTCTCTCTCTCTGGTTCATACACATTCTGAACAATGGATTTTCATGACTTTCCCATGACTTTAAACCAAATTTCCATGACCAAACATTTAGTGAAATCTGGGTGTAAACATGAAAAAGTGAGAAAATGTAGTATTTAAACTAACAATGAGAATACAAAGCATACAGTAAACCTTAAATGACACAAATGAATGAGACAATAGTTTGATTAAAAGAATAAACATTTATATAGATGCCTGTATGTATGCCTGCTTATATTTTGAGCATCTTTCTTTTAAAAGCATATTCATTATTTCAAACTCAGCTTAAATGAACGTCATGAACATATGAATATAACACATTTCCAGGACTTTTTTCCAAAATTGTGTCTCTTTCACAATCTTTTAATTGAACAAAGTGAGCCTCTTTTTTTTTTTGCCGACAGGAACTTTCTGACAGGATAAACTTGTGCGTGTGATGTCGACGTCACGAGATGATTCACAGCGGTCTTAAATTGGCAGTGTCGGAGAGGGAGATGGAGATAAAGGTGCCGTATCTCACATCCGACGAGCTGCCGACAGCCTCATAAATACAGCGGCTGGATGTTGACACGTCAGCTATTTCTCACTTTTTGTCTAAACCCTTCCTCTGCTTCCAGACAGGGCCTCGGAGTGATGTGTCACGGAGAAATATTTTAATCAGCTCTGGGGGAATATATTTGTATTTATGCCTTTTCATGGATTTTACGAAGCAGAATTCATCTGGAATAGATGGGAAGAGGACGAGAAGAGAGAGAGAGGCCACCGAGTTTTACATCTCAATCATTAAAGATGCTCGCCCTTCGCTTTTCTAATTACAACTTTCAATCTGAGGTTTCCCCTTTTGTATTTAACAACGGGGGTCCATTGCTTTGGCTCTACAGCACATTAGCTACCGGGTCAAGTCTCCACCAAACCGCCGGCGGTCAGCCAGTAGCAGGGAGGATGTCCACTGTCCTGTTTGAACATCATATTACATATTACACTGTGGATAAGCACAACAGGCAAACTATGACTGTTTAGGTTCTCCTCTAGTGTCGGTTTTTAACTTATATTTTCAAAATAAACTTCCAGTAAAGGTTTAGTTACTCTCTAGGTTTAGTTACTCTCCAGGTTTAGTTACTCTCCAGGTTTAGTTACTCTACAGGTTTACTTCCGCAACTAAAGTACTTGGTTAGGTTCCGTAAAATATTGTCCTTCAGGTTAAATAATAATGTGTAATGTTACTACGTAGCTGCCGCTTGTAAAGTCAGAAAAAAAAGAAGAAAAAAAACTTCTGAACTAAAAAGCTCTTTGTGAACCAGTGGCTGAGCTTCACTCTCAAAGTGCTCACACACACAGCTGTTGGCCCTGTGCCAGCTCGGGGTCTTGTATCTGTTGGGAGTTGGACTGGTGTGACTCATCAGAGGCCTCTCACACATCTCATGAACTACCAGTTCCCACTCCATGAAGACATGGAGGTGGGGCAGAGGGTGGAAGGTCAGGTCAACACAAGGCCAACATGTCCAACACATCCTTAACGCCCAACTCCTTTTATGACTAATGACAAGATTTGTACTGCTGGGTCACCCTGGGACTCATTGTGCCCGTTTGGCAGCAGCAGTCTGCCTGCAGTCCTCTGCAAGGCCTTTCCCTTCCTGATGGATGGGAGCATGTGACATGGAACTGTGTCAGAGTGATATAAATGGTGGAAATATTAGAAATCCTTCTGTCTGCTGGCGCCAAGATAGATGGCTTAAGAGTGTGGAGCTGTGGCTCCGCTGAATTATCAGGGGAAGCAGTGTGTGTCGTGTCGTCTCCGGAGCCGCGCTGACGAGGCTGATTGAGTGAGCGCATGCACACACACATGCACACACACCCAGAGAGCGCCCAGCCTGTAATCTGGCACATTCCTGCGCCCTCCAGCTGGTTAAAGGGTGGAGTGGGTGTGTCATTAGTGATGGCAGGTACACCTGAAGCTCCTCTTTAGCTGCAGGGAGCTCCTTGAGACGCTGCAGCACTTAGGAGACCCCGTCCACAGGCCCGCCGCTGTTTGAAGTATTCATGCTTTAACAGTCATATGAGTGGTGAGGGGAGGGTGCATCAGTGACCCTTATTTCCAGCCCGGAGGTCAGATCTGGGCTGTAGAGGAGCAGCACCAGGTGAGCTGGTCCCAGGGCTGCACCACAGGTCCGCTGCTTGGTGCCATTTAGAGGCCATTTAGAGGTTTTACATTCTCGAGTTAAAAAGGCGCACATTTTTCAGGCTGGTTCCAGTATTTGTCGACAAATTAGATTATTGTTTTACGGTCAATGAAATACCTTTTTGAATGTTTTTGGTTAGATGCCTGAAATATAGTAAATACGGATTTGAATGTATTGTTTTGCATAGGTAAAATACGGCAGTAAAAAACCCGAAAGCTTTTACATGTAATAAAAAGGGCGACCCTGAAGTAGCAGGGCTGTCTGCGTTCAAATGCATTTAAATTAATTATGTGTTTCTTCAATCTCGACTGTTTGAATCGGTAACAGTTCTCGTACATGCAAACACATACACATACACACACACACACACACGGCTTGGAGTCTTACTTGACATAGAAGTCCAGATGGCGCGGGAATTCCAGCTTGCCAGCCAGAATCTTCTGATAGATTCCAAATGGGTTGTCATCAAAGAACGGTGGGTACCTGTGGAGACAAACACACGTCAGCCTCTGAAGCCACACACACACACACACACACAAGCAGACACACACACACACACACACACACACACACACACACACTTCATACTCGACACAAACAGTATGATGTAAGGACTAGGTAAAGGAGGCAAGAGCCTGGATCCGTTTGAAGTGACTGCAGCGTGAACACGTGGAGAGGTCATGATAACGTTCTGCTGGAGACAGAGCCGCCTTTGTTCCCAGTTCATTCTGTGATTCTGTGTGTGTGTGTGTGTGTGTGTCTGCCACCCACAGGCCTTCTGCTGCTGCAGTCCACTGAGTGCTTTCCCGGCCTGGACAAGTCATTACCCACAGATGACATAATGGGACCGGTCTCTGAATGCATTACGCACGGAGCAGACAGGCGCATAATCGCACCAGTTTGTCACACGCCGCTCGCCTTCCCAGTGAAGAGCTCCAGAGTCTGTGGGACGGGGGCGTCAGGGAGCCGGCCGGCTGCCACAGACCACCACAGACCACCACAGCCCACATACTCCACTGCTGTGATGTCATAGGTGGAGAATCTGGGTCACTGTGGCAAGATGGTGCCAAGACATCATGGCACCATTTTCTGACTTAAATATCAGGTTTAACAGTGGAGGAGAGTGTTGGAGTCAAGACCACCTGAGCAGAGACCGAGTCAAGACCAAGACCAGAGTGTATCAAGACCGAGTCAAGACCAAGACCAGAGTGTATCTAGGCCGAGTCAAGACCAAGACCAGAGTGTATCTAGGCCGAGTCAAGACCAAGACCAGAGTGTATCTAGACCGAGTCAAGACCAAGAACAGAGTGTATCTAGGCCGAGTCAAGACCAATACCAGAGTGTATCTAGGCCGAGTCAAGAACAAGTCCAGAGTGTATCTAGACCGAGTCAAGACCAAGACCAGAGTGTATCTAGACCGAGTCAAGACCAAGAACAGAGTGTATCTAGGCCGAGTCAAGACCGAGACCAGAGTGTATCTAGGCCGAGTCAAGACCAATACCAGAGTGTATCTAGACCGAGTCAAGACCAAGACCAGAGTGTATCTAGGTCGAGTCAAGACCAAGAACAGAGTGTATCTAGGCCGAGTCAAGACCAAGACCAGAGTGTATCTAGACCGAGTCAAGACCAAGAACAGAGTGTATCTAGGCCGAGTCAAGACCAAGAACAGAGTGTATCTAAACCGAGTCAAGACCAAGAACAGAGTGTATCTAGGCCGAGTCAAGACCGAGACCAGAGTGTATCTAGGCCGAGTCAAGACCGAGACCAGAGTGTATCTAGGCCGAGTCAAGACCAATACCAGAGTGTATCTAGGCCGAGTCAAGACCGAGACCAGAGTGTATCTAGACCGAGTCAAGACCAAGACCAGAGTGTATCTAGACCGAGTCAAGACCAAGAACAGAGTGTATCTAGGCCGAGTCAAGACCGAGACCAGAGTGTATCTAGGCCGAGTCAAGACCAATACCAGAGTGTATCTAGGCCGAGTCAAGACCGAGACCAGAGTGTATCTAGACTGAGCCTTTGAGAGGTTGAGACCAAGTCAAGAGCAAGACCAGAGTGTATCTAGACCAAGACTTTGTCTCAAGACCAAGTCAGGACCAAGACGAGACCAGTGAGACCCACACTGCATGACACACTTGGGATAAAATGTGGAGATGCAACCAGAGGCCCTCCTCAAACCGATGTGAAAGATCCACATTCCCATGAGAACGCCCACAATAAACAAATGAAGATTCCTCTTTATCGGATATTATACTGTATGTGTGTGTATGTACGAGTGTAACACCACAAAATGTCTTGATAAAATAATCACTGTCGATTATGTGGTGGGAGTTTTCCTTTGTTTCCTCTGAGCAATCACAGTAATGATGTTAACAAATCATATCACAGAATGCGCAGTTAGTAATATCTCCACAGTGGGTTGATTACAAGACGAGACGCAGACCTTCATAAAGTGGTCTTGAGACCGATCTTAAGTACTAAACAAATGGTGGATGGAGTCATATATCACAAATACATAACACAAAACACCTCATTACTTTAGGTTCCCAGCTGTACTGAAGGAATATTAAAGCCACAATGTGTCAATTTCAAAAAGTTCTGATTTTGGTGCCCCCCAGTGGTAGTTTAAAAAAAGACACCAGTATTTGCTAGAAATGCATAATTACACATCATAATGTAAAGAGGGAGACAGTGGGGATACTCGGCTTCTTAAAACTTTCACATGCAAAGAATCTTCTGACAGACTGATTCTGCAAACTGTCTTTTTAACTTAGATTTTCTTTTTTTCTTTGATTCATTGAGTTTCCTGCTTCATTTAACAGATGTCAGTTCGACTGCTGTTGAGACTGTTAAAGGGACTCGGCCGTATAGTCACGTGGTTAAAGGGACTTGGCTGTATAGTCACGTGGTTAAAGGGACTCGGCCGTATTGCCAACGTGTGAAATTACAAACACATTTATGTCAGAATATCAGAGGCCAGTTCATTTCAATTCAGCCAAACCAGGAAGAAGGTTCCTCTTTAGCCCCCCTACATATTCCTGATAGCACCTCTTTCATTCTTCAAAGGGAGTTATGTTTGAAGGTGCCACAGAAGTTAGAGGAAGGAGGCCGGTGTCCTCCGTCTCTCATCAGTTCGCTCCACTGAAGGTGGACGAGGACTGACCGGGGATCAGGGAGAAGTGAGAGATGGGACGGGAGTTAATTACTTTTTTATGCACTTGATCCAGAAAATTGGGTCCGGGAATAGACGCGTTTTGATTAAATTGGGATTCTTTGATCCAACTTTTTTTTTCTATAATTAACATGAAAGTGACCCTTAGCCTGAGCTACCCCACAAACTGAAGCAGGTATTCATCTGTGGGGGTCAGCTTTTCCGTTCGTCAGCCACATGCATCACGACCACTACACTCGCAGGATGATTGCTTTGCATTAGGAGCAGGGGTCTGGCCTGCAGGCAGGATTATGGAGAGAAGACCCCTTCTTTTCCTTCTACTCTCTCTTGGCTTCCTCCCTTGTGGGTGCGGGAGCCCTGAATGTTTTCTCAACTTGCACTTCACCCCAGAGGTGGATGATCTGCCACCGCTAACCTTTCAGAAGCAGCCGCTACATTCTTGGATCAGGCCCTCTGAAGAACAGCTACACAATGCTGCAGATGAAGGGAGCTCTTTGTCTGAGGGTCTCACAGCGGATCCCCTCCCTGGACACGGCTAGCGATGGACCGCAACACTTCAAAGCCCACCCTGAAGCATGCTGGGAGATGGTTGCATTCTTTCCATGAATTCAAAGTCAGGTAGCTTTTCTTCCCAGGATTTAAAGGGTGAGGCCAGCTGACCTTTCAGGAGGAAGCTGCTCCATATCTGGGAGCTAAAGCAGGGAGCTTCAATCAAAGGGTATCGGCCTTATTAAACATATATATATATATATATATATATATATATATTTCAATGGCTGTATGAACATACAGGAACACCTCAATGTGAAGAGCATTTAATATGACATCTGATCAAATTGCACACAATAAAAGCAGGTTAATACGCCTGCGTTGAATCCATGTCTGTTTGACTCTAAATGACCATAATCTACTAAATGAGCATCATGCTGTATTGAAGCATGAGGCTTGAAACTAGAGATTGAGACATAAACTTGTTTAAAGTACAATGTTTACTGAGGGAGGAATCAAGAGAGAAGTAGAGTAATTTATATAGACTTCTATACAACCAGAGGAGTCTCCCCCTGGTGGTCAGTAGAGAGAATGGAGCTTTAACACATGAAGCATAGACTTCTATACAACCATAGGAGTCGCCCCCTGGTGGTCAGTAGAGAGAATGCAGCGTTAACACATGAAGCATATACTTATATAAAACCAGAGGAGTCTCCCCCTGGTGGTCAGTAAAGAGAATGCAGCTTTAAAACATGAAGTATAGACTTCTATACAACCAGAGGCTACTAGGTTGCCACCTGGTGGCGTCGCAATTCCTCCTGAAATATTTCAGGCTTTAACTTACTGATGTTTCACAGGCATTATGTTACAACATTTAAAGTGTTAGAACACTGATGGCATTTGTTCTGCAGGTATTTTGTACCTGTGTACCTCAGTGCAACTTATTTTTCTGTCTAATAAGTGAACTACGTGTGAACTGTGACTTTGTCTTCTGTAGAAAGCACATCCTGTCATGCTTTTAGTGCTCAGAGCTAGGGGTATACCGGTTTCAAACCGGTGGTTACACGTAACAACTGTTGGTGCGCTAAGGCGGTCAACTAGACAGCAGTGCCGTCAGCGACCAGCGGTGCATATCCACAAGAACAGCAGACGGCAACATTTATTTTTAACAGTGTAATACTGGGAGCGCAGTGGAGCTACTTAGCTGTCAGTGTAACTTGGTTCACTCATGGTTCAAAATTACACGGCCAAAGTGCATGCTGGGAAGTTGGGCGGCGTACAGCTGTTTGTGTGGCGTGTCTTCGGGTCTGTCTCTTTCCGTTTTTTTTGTTGCGCGAAATCTACCCAGAATGCAATTCGGCGCTGTAATTTTATAACAAGTGTGAACCATGACTGAACCCAGTTACACTGACAGGTAAGTAGCTCCACTGCGCTCCCAGTATTGAACTGTACGAAGTAAATGTAGCTGCCTGCTGTTGTTGTGGCCATGGATGGCTCACTGACAGAACTGCTGTCTAGTTGACTGGTGCTGTTAATGGAATCAATGTTGTTCTTGTTTATAAACATATATACCGTGATATACATTTGTGGCCATCCAGCCCTACTCAGACCAACACAAATGTAATTCCATTAACCTCCAGTGTATTGGGGTGGAGGCAGACGTCACAGACACGTCTCTGAAAAACGTTAGGAATACAAACCAAACCATCAACATGTTGAGATACACTGTGGTATGATCCTGTTTTGTGAAGTGGTGAATGAAGTGAAGTAGTTTACAGTTAGTGCTCCAAACACGGACAGAGGCCATCACCTCTTGAGGGAAAACACAAAAAACTCCCAGCCAATATTCAGGTAGGGCCATGCTATTAAAGCGGGTCAACTAATCAACTATTGGATTCAGGAATGTCACCTGGTGTGTGGAACAAAGTCCCAATCAATGTTAGAGTCGATCTACACTTCCAAGTCTGGTCTCTTCCAATGCCAACGAGAAAACCAACATTATTATTCACGGTGAGCGGCAGAAAAGCAACTAGAGCTCTTCCTAAAGCGGATCAGCGCCATCGTTCCCTCTGCACAACAATGATCCACCATCATGTGTTGCAGCTCTGCAAGCAGCCAACGAGCACAGACAGAGGAGGTTCCCCACCAAGACCAGAGCAGCAGTACGATCAACAGAACGTTGCGTTGCTCCACACAGGCTCCGCCCCCGCTCCGAACCTCACTCACTCTCTCTTGCAGGGTTGTGATGTCGATTGCATCACTCGTGTACAGGTGTTCCTGTTATTGTGTCCACCCTCTGTGCGTCTTTCCAGTCGTTTTGAGAAATGATCGTCAAAGTTTACTCTAGTCAAGAGTTGCTCAAAGCGTTTATTGTCTGGCTCACTGTCTGTCTGGATCAACTGTGCTTGTGTTTGTTAAAGGGAGGAGATCTAGACTCCTGGTGTGTGTGTGTGTGTGTGTGTGTGTGTGTGTGTGTGTGTGTGTGTGTGTGTGTGTGTGTGCGTGTGTGCTGCTCTGGTGGAGGAGAGCGCCCCCCTGTGTTCACAGAGGGTGTGTGAGCTGCAGCACTTACCCGGCCAGCATTTCAAAGATGAGGATGCCCAGAGCCCACCAGTCCACAGCTCGGCCGTGACCTTTGCTCTGGATGACCTCTGGAGCCAGGTACTCAGGGGTCCCACAAAGAGTCCAGGTCCTGATCAACACACAGAGAGCTCTGTTATTATTTGATTGATAACTAATCATTCAAGTTATTCATCGAGCATAAACTAGATATGGTGTGGCTCCTCCAATGTGAAGATTCCACCGAAACGGTTTGCTCTTCCTCCCTCGTCAACCAGAACCCAGAACCAGCAGATGACCCGTTTCCAACCCAAATCCAGCCATTTAGGCCACATGCTGATGTGACATCGTCCATGTGTTTGTTTCCCTAACTGCTTGTCTGCTTTTCATGTTGTTGTTGTCCTAATTCGTTGTTCTAATTATTCCCTTTCATCATCGAATTAATCTGCCTTTTCTTTTTCCAAATGAGTCGATTCATCTTCTCAACAGTTTACGGGATTCCGGTTCTACGACTTCAGACGAAGACGAGCAGCACATTCTCACATTCCTTCACACTATCCACGGATTATCAAACGGCTGACGGGTTTCCTTCCAATCAACACATCTATTCATAGAACATTGGTTTCGGCTCTCACAGGAGTGATGGTTCTCATCTTCTCCAGTGCAGCGACTCGTCTTATTCTCGTTATTCTCGTCTGTTTTCAAGAAGCCGACATTACATCCACAACAACAAGGAAAACACTGCAGGCAAAGAGCAATTATCCTAAAATGACTCGGCTATTTTCAGATGCTTCACCATTGTTAAAGTGGGACGCCCCATGAAGATGTATATGTTTAGAAGTCTAGCTACGTAGCGATGAGTCACAGTCTGGCGTCTGAACATTCCACACGGTGTTCAAGGATATATATATATATATATATATATATATATATATATATATATATACACACACACACATACAGAGTTCATACACATTTTGACCAATGGATTTCAATGAATTTTCCATGACTTGAATTGAATGACTGAATTTTATGACCAAACATTTTGTGAAATCTGGGTGTAAACATGAAAAAGTGAGAAAATGTAGTATTTAAACTAACAATGAGAATTCCAAAGCATACAGTAAACCTTAAATGACACAAATGAATGAGACAATAGTTTGATTAAAAGGATAAACATTTATATAGATGCCTGTATGTATGCCTGCTTATATTTTGAGTGTCTTTCTTTTAAAAGCATATTCATTATTTCAAACTCAGCGTAAATGAACATCATGAACACATGAATATAACACATTTAATTGACTTTTACTAAACTTTTGGGATTTTATTTTTCTCAGGGACTTTTCCAGGCCTGGAAATAACCATTTTAGAATTCCATGCCTTTTCCAGGTTTTCCGTGACCGTAAGAACCCTGGATATATGGATATATATATATATATCACATGTATGAGTATTGGACAGGAGTGTGAACCAGGAAGTCTAAAGCAGATTACTGGCAATTGGAGCTGATTGACGGCGTGTAACAAACATGCACAGTGTTCGCTGTGAAAGCCACTTGTCCTCTGATGCTCTGATGAAGAGCACTTGGCCCGGCGCCAGCCTTTCATTGTCTGTCACCGATATCACCTGGGTAATGACCTCTTTCGGCCAGTTGCCATGGCGACGGTAATTTGTATGGAAATGATGTCGGTTCCTGGCGGAGGGTAGAAGAGGCTGCCGCTGTCGGGGGAGGGGTGAGAGACGCGTGGGGAGAAGACGCCCGGTGTCGCTCTTCAGAGCACCGTGAGCGTCTCCAGGACGCAACGAGGCCGTCCGCCAGCAGGGGGCGCTGTGGGGCTGCTCCATCCTGAACACAAGAGAGCTGGAGGCAATGAGGCAGTTGTCTTCCTATCCGAGGCAATTCTGCCGTCCTCCATTTCTATAAGTGGGTCACTTGAACATCAGAGGTATCTACTCCCCGTCTGATTTGCTCTCCCAGTCTGGGGGAAATGTAATCTTACTCCATTATGTTTACATGTCAGCGGGTCAACGCTCGGGAGAAACACTGCAGCGGATATAAAGCCGTCTCTTTCTCCTGCAGTGCATCTTTTCAATTCTGCCGAGGTCGCCGGGAGGCCGACTGGATCTAATTCTGACTAAATGACACCAGCCGGGGAAAGTTTGCTGCAGCGGGTTCTTGGAGTTGGGAAGGTTCCCTCAGATTCCCAGAAGAGCCCACGGAGAACACACAGGGCATGAGCCCAATGGCTCTGCTTGTTCCTCTCCCAGAGGATTGTTCTACCTGCCATTTTGTGAGAATAAAATACCTGTAGAGGAAAAACGGCTCGATATTTCACCAGAAAAAGCTAATCCTATCGATATTCAATGAATATATGAAGAAATATATTTTTTTGGAGCAGAATAACTTAAATCATATTTATTAGGGGACTCATTATTGGGGCCACAAGTGAGACACAGTGGGGAAAACAATGTGTGTGTTTGGCTATCAGCTAACAGTTAAGAGCTAACGGAACCACCAAGCTAATGAAACCACGGCCACAGCTGAGACGTGCAAGTGGGAAACGAGCCCGATAGTCTCGATGGAGATCAAGAAGAGTGGTCGTCGCACCTTTCTAGTGTTATTAACTCTTCAACCACTCCTTTTTCAGGCCCAAATCTTTATGAAATGTACACTGAGACAAGCAGACAAAGACCCATACATGACCTCCAGAGTCTGAGACGTGTTTCTTCCAAGAATTTCCACCAAATCCACATGCAGCAGCTGCATCAAAGTGGAGAGGGATGTACAGTATGATGACAGTGAGGATGACAGCCGCTTTGTGGTTCACTTTCTACTGACAATCAATCAGGCATCAAACATCCACGGGCAGAGAGCGGAGAATCCGCAACTGTCATTCAGCTGCAGCCGCACACCACAACATGAGGAAAGTACCCGTTGTCCTGCTGCAGCTGAATGACAATCGTCTGGCTGAAGACCAGCAGCAGGGCCTCGCGTACATGTCGGCGTCATGTCTGAATCAGGGCTGCGGTCCCTAAATGTCAGTCCGGCCCCGTGATGGGATCGGCCCCGATACCAGCTGTAAACGGAGCGGCTTGCAGCGGCACAAGGCTGTGCAGAGATAATGAAGATTAAATGCACATCTTGTTCCACCTCTTCCATGTAATGAATGTAGCTCTTAACGTTAATCTCCTTAAACGGGACAAGAAGTCTGTCTGAATGACAAAACACTTTAGAATCCTGATAGGTTTTTTTTTTTTTTATCTGAACGGCATGGAGGAAATCATATCTGTGCTTTTATCTCTGACCCAAAGACTGTGGTGCTACTGTATGTGCTCTGATTGATTGTCTGGTTGTGTCGTCTACAAAATGTCCGAAAATAGTGACAAATGCTCATCAGAAGATCCTCTTTTGAGCTGGTAGGAAACTCCAAAAACAGATTATTCTCACTTCTGTTTCCTGTTTCTGTGTCACATGCGTTTCACCATTGCCCCGCCACTTATCTCCCATCTCCATTGGGAGAAGTGAACACAGATTATAGCCGATTCCTTAAATATCGGACAAATTTTCACAAGCGACGTACGTTAAGAACATTCTGACATCCGTCATTCTTCAGACGGGAAAAAAATCCAGAGTCTTGCGAGATCTGGTGACTATTATTGGTAATGCTAAATACGGCAAACACGTCATGAACACGCCCACTGAGGAGACAGGAAGTGCATCTCAAACAGGCTAAACTTGTAACAGGACATCTCTGAAGCACAAACACAGAGATCAAAGGAGACATTGACTTCTCCAAGTCTGGATTTCAGACTAGATCTAACTTCTTCTTTTCAATCAGGCCTCCTAGACTTGGACTGACCCATCTGAGCTCCAATCATCTTTTAAATCGCTGCTTAAACTCCACGGTTTCGTCAAATTATCTACTTTCCATGTCCCTTTGTCCTCTCCTGCCTTGCTTCCCCTCTCTTCTCTGTCAATTTAAACTTCTTCATAATCACTCTGCTGTCAAAAAGACGTGATGTTACTTCCGTCACCTGTCAGAGAGCTTCTTCGCGAAGCCGAAGTCGGTCAGGCGGATGTGTCCTTCGCTGTCCAGCAGGATGTTCTCTGGCTTGAGGTCGCGGTACACGATTTCTTTGGAGTGCAGGTACTCGATGGCGCACACGATCTCGGAGGTGTAGAAGAGGCCGGTGGCGTTGCTGAAGCGCCCGCGGCTGCGCAGGTAGCTGAAGAGCTCGCCGCCCGGCACGTAGTCCATCAGCATGTAGAGGAAGCGCTCGTCGTGGTGGGTCCAAAACCTGAGAAGATAAGATAAGATAATCCTTTATTAGTCCCGCAGTGGGAAAATTGCAGGATTACAGCAGCGGTGCACACAGAGACACATAACAAAACAGTAAAGACGAATACAATAGCATTATTAAATATACAGACAGAGTAAAAACAGTAAATTAAAAGTATGTAAATGTATTATATATTGCACCAGATGATGAATGTAATTAAAGTGGCCAAAAGTGATTAAAGTATTTGTGGTCTACTGTGAGCTTAGCTTGTTATGCAGCCTGACAGCAGCGGGAAGGAAGGACTTTCCTTGATGGTGGTTTTAATACACGTTAACATCAAGTCAGCTCACAGTTGTGCTGCGAGTCCACTGGAGGGTAAAGGAGTTAAAGTACTCTCTGATGACTGGAGGAAATCAGATCAGAAGAGAAGCTGTATCCGTCTCAGACTGGAGCGGGCAGCTACAACTATTTCAGCTGCAAGTGCCCTTCAGAGGAATACGATCCGGAGCTCTGGCACTGATGAAGATGGAGGAGGCTCCACGTTTCCCAGAAGTGCTGGCTGCCGGCCACAGAGACCACGTCGGACTCTTTCCTGCACGGCTACTCTGTCTCCACTTCCTCTGGCTGCTTTCTGTTTACCTCTATCTACAAGCTACCACCCCGTTTAGCTTTACTATTAAAACGCTTGTGAATATAATTGTGGGATTGCGTTGCTCTGCAACAGCTTCAGTCCATGTTTACTTCCTGTCAGCTGATGTCAATTACATAAGGCGCACTCATAAATCAAATGTGATGCTCTATAGGGAAATGAGAGCGTTGTTGTCCAAAGAAACGGAGCGTTCAATTTCTATATGAAAGAAAATCGTTCAACGTTCCTCTCGATGTATAATAATAATTATACTCTAGTATTGTATGATAAAATAGTGTGTGTTGTCATCCAGTGAGGACTCTGCTGCTCCAGTTTGTGCCAGAAGTCTTGAGGAACGCACCGATACACTGCAACCAGAAATAACCTGCGGTGCCTCTAGAATGTTTGGCGGTCTCTATATTGTAGAGCGGGACCTTTAATACTGTGAGAGAAATGTTGTTCAGAATAGTTAAATAGATAAATAATGCCGCATGATAAATAAAAGGCTACAAATAGAGCCTGTGACCTTTAGTCTCTCCGTTTCTCGGACGCTTCGTTCACTTGGATCCTGATGAACAACAGATTAGTGCCCAGCTGATAAATAAAGATATTAGTTCAGAGATGTTTGAGGTCATAAGGAAACACCGTTCCTATTCCAGAGTTTGTAAAATGGCTCACTACATATTGCTCTTATTTATTTAATCAGTGTTTTAAATGTAAGGGTACCTTATCTAAAAAAAAAAATATTTTTGAGTGTCGTATCAGTTTCCAAAATCCAGAATGTGTCAGTTCTTAATAAATGAGGTGCACATTTCATCTTTCTCATCTCGGGGCTGTTTTAGTTAGTGTGTACTTCAGGCAGAGCAAAGAAGAAGATGAACGGATTTTTCCAAACCGAGCAGCTGTTTAAGGTTTCAGTGAGCATCTCGGAGTGTTTCTCCTGTAAGAGCTCACATGGTTCAACACGACACCAGCTGGCTGCTGCGTCTCCTCTCTCTAACGGTATCAGAACACTGTGAGGCTGATGCCGCCGAGACGGAAACAAGAAGCGACACATCAATTACTACAAACTGCAGAGATGCAGGCATTTCACATCTACAATACAACAGTGAGCCTTTATTAATGGATTACCATAACTCCGTCTCCACTAGAGCCGAACCCCGAAAGAGCTTCTCATAATGTGTGGAGGGTGAATATGAGCAGCAGTCTTGAGTAATAACTGTGAGGACGACCTGACATCATATCATGTGTGTCGTACTGTGTTGACGTGACAAATGTGAACACTGTAATGACTTGATCACATTTCAATTCATGCATAAATACTTAATCAGGCAGTACCGGACAATTTAATTAATAACTACAACATTTGTTGTGGAGAAATGACACACAAGTCATGTTCTCAGACACGAGGACATTGTTGTATTGAAACTAGAGCAAAGTATAGATGGAGGAGAATTGTTATTCATGGTTTGCTCCTTAAGTCTCCATATTACAGTGGATTTGTATTAGTGGGGAGATCTATTGTATTATGGAAATGCCTATCGGAATAGGGTTCGGATTGAATTCATTATGCATAAAATCTACTGAGGCGGTGGACAGAAAAGGTGAATATTTAATGTGATTATAAAACACTGGTGTTTTAAATTGTGTGCCTCACTTTAATAGAGTATAGTACGAGATTTGGAGTATTTCGATGGCATCTCAAAGTGGCAACGCCTGAGAGCCGCCGGCTCGGAGCTAACAGCGCTAACAGCGCTAACAGCACTAACAGTACAAACTACAGCAAAAGGGCAGACAGAGAGAACAGCGTGTACCTTCATTAATGCTCCAAATGTTGTGTATTACTCCTTAAAAAAAGATTCCTAACAGAGCAGCTGTTTTCAACCACTGAGCCTCAGAGCGCCTTCTAGTGGGCCGCAGAGGAACTGCCACACGGTTGGGCAAAGCATACTATCGATGCCCCTGTTTCGATACCGCTGTTTCGAACGCTTCCCCGGTGGCGGTGACACACACCGGGTCGTGATGTCTAGGACGACCCTGTGCCAGTAAAAACTTGAAAGCATGTGGAGAGAAAAGATGACGGATGGATCCATAATGGCGGACAGTGATGGTTGAAGGTGAGCAGAATATTTATTTGTGTGGTTGCAGCTGACAGTGACATAACACATGTTTACAGCCTCATTTATCTTCTCCATAGGTCCCAAAGGTTGAGGGCTCCTAGCATAGAGGACAAAATACTGCCATTCAATTATATTTATCTTCCTCTTTTATTGTGAAAAAACACACAATAATGTAAATATTCTTCGTAGATGTAATGCATTTTACGGTCTGTGATAAGTCAATGATGAGCAACAGTGTTGTGATACATTGCATCAAACAGAGAGCTGCATGAAACAGCAGCAAAGCATCTGTATGTGCCTCACAAACTGGAGAAAAATGTCTCAATCTGCAAAAATAGCAAAAATGACCAATTAGTCAAATGACTTCCAGAGACATCTCAGTTGTTTGGGTTGAACAAACGAGATTGAGCATGTTCAGGAATTTAATTTGGACAAAACTCAAACAGAATGTGAACAACAACTGTACAGTAACTAAGCTAACTGTACTACGTTAAAGCTATGATGGATATCTGAGACAAAGGTGTGCAACAACAAAAAGCTTTTTCATCAAGCTCAGTATTCATTTGCATTCTGTCCGTATGCTCTACAGCTCTCAGGCTGCTTCTTCTTTCGTTAACCTTTTAAAAAACATCCTATTTTTAGGCCTTTTCCTCGAAAATGTCATACCCAAATGAAAAAGGATGTATCTCTGCAACCACTATTTGAATAATGTGGGTGTTAAATTTAGATGTGTATTGGTGTTCAATACAACAAAATACAGCATTTTTTCATAAAGCAAGCTATGATTTACAGGTTCATATAACATATAACAATCACTCAGTCTTCCTGGTTATTAAAAGGTGCCGTTTGAATGAAGTGGACCTGTATTTCTAATCTCAATCCAAGTGTCAGAATGCACTTGAACTTTGACCTTTTTATTAGAAAGGTTCCCTCGTGGGTGTGTGTGTGTGTGTGTGTGTGTGTGTGTGTGTGTGTGTGTGTGTGTGTGTGTGTGTGTGTGTGTGTGTGTGTGTGTGTGCGGACTCACAGTCGGATGAGGAAGGGGTGGTTGACCTCGGACAGCACCTCCTTCTCGTTGTGGACGTGCTGCTCCTGCTTCAGTCGGATCACGTCCGGGATCTTCATCTGCTTCAGGGCGTAGAAGGCCCGGCTCTTCTTGTCCTTCACCAGGAAGACTCGGCCGAAGGTCCCCGTGCCTGAGGGGGGACACAGGGGGTTTAACCACAGCGCTGGGGAACAACTCCACCATGACACACCGCCGCTTAGCTAACACCCTACATGTGTTGATTGTAAGGCTGTGCGGTACCGGTATACCGGTTTCAAATTTCCATACGGTATGAATTTTTCATATACCGTCATACGGTGCATTGCCGTAACAACTGTTGTCGCTCTTCGGCAAGCAGCAAGATTTTGTTTTCACCGCGAGAAAGACCCTTCCAGTCAGTCTCTTCCTGTTTTTTTTCACCTACATTCCCCTGGGTCCTAAGTCCATCCATGTTTAGCTTCCTAACACCCTCTATGTACCAACGTACTAATAGCTGCTCACCACTCGAACAGCTGTTCACTTGGGCTGCGGCCCTTTTCGGCGTCAATTAATTAATGTGTTTTCTCGAAAAAAAATACCGTGATATACCGTGAAACCGCCAGAATCTTACAAAAATACCGTGATATAAATTGTTGGCCATACCATCCAGCCCACTGATGTTCAAACCTGTCACTCATCAGTAATGACAGAGAACCACAGACATCCAGTGATGTCGAGTACAAGCAGAAGGATGCTGTCAGCATTAGGAGGCGAGATTCTGACTCCATCAAAGGTCTTCCAATTCAGTCATCCGAAAAAGTGATATAATAAGTGACGCATGAGAAATACAGACGAGCAGAACGATTATTTTGAATCTCTGACCAACAGCAAAGCCTCCCAGTGGTTGGAAAGATTCATCCATTATCAAAATATTGGGTCAAATAACTCCCTGTCAGCAGAGAGCGCTCAGCTCTGCTTACATCACTCAGTGTTTTCAGAGTCCTTTGTGGTGCTCTGCTGTGTTTGCTGGCTTTGAATGGAATGAGACTCAAGAGGGTTTTACATCATTTATTTTCTTAACGACAAATCTGTGTCATTCCATAAATTCGAGCCGAAACCATTGGTTTATTTTTATGATCCATCAGAGTTAAGATCTTATTTTTGACAGGAAGGTTTGGACAGATTTAAAACACTTAATTTCCACCGTGAACTAAATACTTAATTTCAAAGCAATTTTAAACCGCCATCCCATGGTGCACCTGTGATGTCGGTTTAAATCTGTCATTTCTAAGGGCTTTGTTGCAGTTGGTTGACGAGAAGCAGATTTTAACTCTGTAATTGTAAAAATTGTACTTTCATTAAGTCATTATTGTCACTAAGAATATGTCATCCTATTTTCCATATGAATCCACAAGTGGAGCCTCTCTAGCTGCCAGTCATGGCAACGTTTATTCACACATTTATTCCCTTCATCCCAGGACCCTGTCACAGCTCCCCATCCCAGGACCCTCTCACAGCTCCCCATCCCAGGACCCCTTCACATAGCTCCCCATCCGGACCAGGCATCAGTGACGAGTCATAGTCACAATATATACACTTCAGTGGATTATTATATCCAGAAAAATATATATAAATGTTTTGCTATTATCGTTTTTTAATGCTTTATGTAAACAGCCAGTATCAGCTGTTATTGTATACACAGTATAATAATATCCATGTACACTGACTGCCTTCAGGGCACCACATGAATGTTTAGTCTGTCTGTCTTCACTAATTGTGTAGTTTGTTAAATGTCTGTAATATTTGAACGTAGGATCCTAGTATTTACTTCTACTAAATGTGTTGAGTTACTGTGCTAAAACATAATAATCTATCTAGACTGTGTGATGGGCCGACCAGAGGGAGGGAGAGTAGCAGCCGGTCAGAGGGCCTCGCTGTCCGGGGCCTCACATGGCCCTCAGCTGTTTGCTGGCCCTCACTCCATTCACTCCAGCGGTGACGACAGTATGTGATGTAACAGCCTCCAAATGAAAAGCCGTCTGTCTCGTTCGTCCGCTTTAAGAACGATGAACCTTTGTCTCAGGTGTATTGGTGTTTCCATAGCAACAACGACACCGTAGCCATCAGACGAACACCTCATACTTTCTGTTAATGTTAATGCCATGAAATACAACCTCTTGCCTGGCAGCTTCATCTACTCACTCTTAGCTGACATTTCTACTTCTCATAGCAACCACGGCTCTCAGCTGTAGAAAATGCTGCGCCTCCTTTCCCTTCTCAGGGTTCTGCATTTATTAATAAACAGGTATTTATTAAAGTATTCCAACTGTGATCTTTGTCATTTGAAGAAATCCGAGGACGAGGATCTTGTACAGGTCTGGCCTCGCTCCAGAAACCACTTTTTGGGGCCTTTTTGTCCCCGGTGGTGGAGACGAGAAAAGTGTCCATGTTGAGCTCAAAGCTGCTGTCAATCTAAAAAGTCAGCCATCGATATTATCAGGGTTCATACACAATCTGATCAATGGGTTTCCATGACTTTTCCACAACTTTTCCATGACTTTTCCATGATTTTAAACCACATTTCCATGACCAAACATTGTGAAATCTGGGTGTAAACATGAAAAAGTGAGAAAATGTAGTATTTAAACTAACAATGAGAATTCCAAAGCAAACAGTAAACCTTAAATGACACAAATGAATGAGACAATAGTTTGATTAAAATAATAAACAATTATATAGATGCCTGCTTATATTTTGAGTGTCTTTCTTTTAAAAGCATATTCATTATTTCAAACTCAGCTTAAATGAAAGTCATGAACATAACACATTTCCATGACTTTTTGGGGATTTTATTTTTTTCAAGGACTTTTCCAGGCCTGGAAATAACCATTTAAAAAATGTCATGCCTTTTCCAGGTTTCCATGACCGTATGAACCCTGCTCCTTTGCCATTTCCTGAGACGGGGACAAAGGCCGCTGACGATTAGACTCGACCAAGAAGCGTCCAGGTGATTTCAGAGATTAATGTGCCGTCACCGATATCTGGAAACTGGGTCATCCCCGACTCCTCTCCTCCTGCTCGGTTTCTGGGGCTCGGGGAAAACAAACGGGAACCGGATCAACGAAACCCTGGATATCATGTCGGGGATGCGGGCGCTGCTGAAGAGTTCATTAGCCTGTTGCCCAGGAGGGTATTCTCCGGGTCATAAGGCAGCAGCACATCCATCAGAAGGCGCGAGAGAGTTGCCTCATGATTCCGATGACAATTAAACAACAGCCGGCAGATAAAAAGCTTTAGCTGATTTGTTTTAGGCAGCAAATCCCTCTCATCAGACAAAATGGCTTGGCAAATTGGATTTTTGCACGCGGCTCATAAGCTCGGAGCTTTCTCCCGACAGGGCGGGATGAGCGGTGCTCGCTGCCGCACGCCTCCCTGATGGGCTGTAAGCTGGGCTTTGTTGCTCGCGTGTACACTGCTGAGCGAGACGTCTTCAATAAACAGGCAGCGCGACGTCATAAATCACGGAGCACGTTAAATCAAACTATCACTGTTAATGAAGACGACTGGAGGGATGCAGTGTCATCACTTTGTGTTTGCTATCATTCATTCACCATCTGGCTCTTTATGATCAGTCTGTAAAAGACTGGGAGATGTTTCATGATCTGGTTTTAGTTCTATTCATTGTCTGGTTTACTCTCAACGGCCTGGGACCTGCAAAGAAACGAGCTTCAACAAACTACGTGACTCAAAGCGTCACAGAAACACTCTTATTGTTTCTCAAGCTATGCACGGACTGGACTTTTTGATTATCTCTTCCCAGTTCAGTGGTTGTAATGGTTGCTGGCCCCGCCATCAATAAACCATGTTAAGACCCTTACGGTATCTCTTTTCTGTAGCTTTTTCATACTCAAGAAGATATGGCTTGAGATGAGTTTTATACTTCATAAAAATATCACACTAACAAGGGGATTTTGTTCTTTTCTGAAGACACTTCCCTGTTTGCCACTTCAAACACAAGACAACAACCTCATAAGTAACTGATCTAATTTGGGTCCCATCAATTTAATGTTCCTCCAGCCGCTCAAACATCCCGCTGATGATGAAGTAACGAAAGCCATTAAATCTTAGTATTACATTGAGTAAAGAAGAAATGATGAAAGGGGAAATATTATGCTCATTATCAGGTTCAAACTTGTATTTCAGGTTTATACTAGAACATGTTTACATGTTTTAATGTTCATAAAATACATAATGTTTAGCTCATACCGTCGGTCTGTGTATATATGTATTAACCCTCTGTCTGAGGCTTTCGAGACAAATAAAAAAGAAGGTGCACCTTTGCAAAGGTAGTTCTTAATAAGCTTTGGGCTGTATATTCTAATAAATCAGCATGTGACACAGGGAGAGCGGCCAAATCTCATGTTCTTGTTGAATCACATGTTTTGTGATCCAGGTGGCCCATAAAACACTGACAGGTTTGTCTTGTTTCAGTCTGTGGGTGTGTAGGCGTTCAAGATGAAATGAAACATGGAGTTCTTCAAGAATGAAGCGTTGCGCTCTTGTCTCACATGTTGCTTCTCTCTGGAGAGAGGAGAGTGTTAGTGTTTCCATGAGCAGAGTAGAAGCCTGAGGAAGTTGTGCAATCCCTTGACGTAGGCGTGACTCAAACATCTCTTGTTTGGACGAGTCCTTCAGCGGTGACTAACTCCCTGGAGGACGGGTTGTGGACTGAACATGGACGAGCCTGCGCTTGGCATGTGAGCTTCTGTGAACACGGAGTGGCCAGCGGACACACCTCGGTCTCAACAGTCATCGCTCTCCGGCGGATGACTGATCCGGCATGAACCGGCTCGCTGCTGAAGGTTGTAGCAGTCTGGAGTGAGTTGAGAACTACACACTCTGCATTATGGCGAGAAATGTCACGAAAACAGAACGTAGACACAACTGGGCTGGACGGGTTATTATGTGGTTTTGGATTCATCAAATGAAAGGTGTAGACTCTGCTGCTGTAAACCAGTACTGCCACGGCATGGAGACACATTGTCTTCAGGAAAAACACGAGAACAACTTTTCAATTCTGGTTGCAAATCACATCGAAAAAGAATTGTCTTTTCTTTTCTTTTCTTGTTTGGCAAGCGACCAGGCTATAAGCGGGATAATGCACTTTACGATGTCCATTATGAGGCATTAATGGCCTGCGGAGGCCTATAATGCCTGATAATGGACGTGTCATTGCGCATTATCCCTAACTTAAATTACAATATACGATTGATATGATCAATACATGGAATGCTTACCGATTCTAAATGATTAAAAATAGTGACAAAGTCATGACTATGTAGCCACGTGCTATAATGAAAGTATATTTGACCTAAAAATGCTTTTTTCTCAGCAGTGCATTCAGCGCTGCATGTAAAAGATGCTGGTGACCCTGAGGCGATTCTAGACTTTAGCTGAGTAGCTCTCCCTTTCTGCCCTTCCTTGTTTTGATCTCAGAACGGCATGTGCAGTTTTCCACATAACTAACAATTAGCTGTACACGTTGTGGTGGACCAGCTTCAGCCAGTTTATACAAGCAGCTGGGACTGGGAGACATAATAATAATGATTAAAAACTACATATCCTGATATGAGAACATCAGTTCACATGATAACATCTATATCAAAAGGAGCTGTCACATGTATCCCAATATGAACAAATGAAGAAATATTACGTTGAACGTATACAGTATAACAACGTTTAATAGTCTGGACTGGATTCTTAGGCGATGAGTTGGTTGGATGTCTCGTCAAATGTTACTGGTTATTGTAGCTACTGGGATTCACACGATGTAGTTATTGAAAACCATGTTGTGAATAGATACAGGTCAGTAAGATGTTCATAATGCATATAAAGTGCATCACTCATGTATAAGCTGGGTTTTGTTTAAGCACAACAGCAGAGTCTCTTAGAGGATACTAAACTGACACCTGCATGTCATCACTGTTATATCTAACACTCTTTTATCATTTGATTAAATATTCAGCCTTTAAAGTCTCAACACAAGAACTTTGCTTCATAAAATACAGAAAAAAAACACACACTTTGATGACTGTAGACTTTGAGGAAACCGTCATGGGTGTCTTCACTGTGTTATGATGTTTTATGGATCAAATAAGTAATAGTTCAATCAGGAACATAATTGACAGGTTACCTCTATTGACAATAATCAAGCATTGATTGATTCATTGTCATTTTTTAAGCAAAATTGGAAACACATCCATTGGTTCCAGCTGCTCAGCTGTAAATATTTGCAGGTTTTCTCACAGCGAGCATCTTGTTGGGGTTTTGACTGCTGGTTAGACAAAATGAGCATTTTAATATTTTAGCTTGGGCTCTGGGAAATCATCAAGTGGAATCTTGAAGTTCTCTGGAACTATTTTTTTTTATATTTTGTAGGTGAAATTATTTTTCAATCAATCAATAAAATGTTTAGCAGATGAGTATATGATGAGTCTTATTAATAGTTGCAGCGCTGGTCGACAGTTTTTAATACTCATTACTATCGTACAGAGGGTTAATAACCAATACTACTGCATCACCTTGTTCAATGTTATTAAATGCATTTCCACCTGCTTATTGTTGTGCTGGTCCTGAAGTTTGGGAACTACTGTATTTCAGAATCAGAACCATTTATTTACACAAACAAGGATGTTTTCTTAGCAGAAGGAGCGTACCATTAGACATTAGACAAGACAATCAACGATAACAAGTGCCTTAGATATTAAATTATGTATGACATAAAGTGCACAGACAGACAGATAACAGTAATGTAAAGTGTGTGTTAAAGTGACACGTGTATTTAAATATGAAACAGTAGCCCCGTGAGACAACAGTCCGGTGCTGGGGAATCCGTGTGTGTGACGTGTCCGTGAACTCACCCACTGTGGCCATGGTCTCCAGGTCGTCCAGGCAATATGTCCGCTGTGCTGCTGCTTCTGCAGCCGAGCAGCCGGCGCCGCTCCTCTCCTTCAGGGAGCTGGGCTCGCTGAGGACCCCGACCTTCGCCTTGGAGGACGCCATGTCTGTTATCGGGACGAGCGGACTACTGCGGGTCAGAACTTTGCAGCGGGACGCAGACAGAGTTCACATCACACATATTTCTGGGTGTCATCAGTTCATCTTCTTTGTCCGACGTTAGCTGTGGCTGGGCGGCTTGTTTTGAACAGTGACGCCTCTCACACCAGAGAAGTGAGCAGAATCCGGAGGAAACGTTTAGTGAACGCGGTCGGTTGTTAATGGTCGGTAGGAGGTGAAGCCGCGGACGTGAGTGAGACAAAGAAGCTGGTGACAGGTGCAGTGCACTGGCATGTAGCGCTAATGCTAACGCTTCATAGTGAGCTACATGGGAGCTGCACGAGCTGAGGAAGGGAAGCGGCGCGAGGGCAGCGGCGCGAGGGCAGCCCCGGGATTAAACCGTTTAGAACCGAGTTAACCCGATGAAACCCGAGGCTTTTCCGACTCAAGTGTACTGCTTTTCTTCATTATTTACTCCACTACAACAACAGACCTCACCCAGTAGTTCTTCGGTCTCCACATCAACCAGGAAGCGATACAGTAGCGGTGTCCAGATAGTTTCCGGTTAGGACTTTCAAAGTAAAAGAGACATGAACCAGCACGCGGACGTTTACTGGGTAAATCACAGAACATCAAACACTGTTAATGTTTTCTATGCAGATAAATGTGTTCTAGAAGAAAATATATCAATACTTTCGTTCTGAGAAAGCAACTGAACGAGCTAATCTTTTATTTGTACACGTGAGCTTTGTTCAAACTAATGACCTTCCGGTAACTTCGACCTGCCTGTATGTAACTTGACACCGACGGGAGACAGCGGCTGCGTGTTGACAAAATGCAGCCAATGAGAGCGACGCTGCCCCGGGACGTTAACCAATCATTTGCGAGGAAGGGTGTGGTGGTAACAGGGTTGATGAACTCAGCTACCCTGCTACCAAATAACAGATGAATACAACCAAAACCACAGTTGATTAATGTCTTAGAATCTGCGGAATTCAGAAAGAATATTTTATTTAGAATATAATTGGAGTTACTCCCAGAAGAAAACTCTAAATGTGATTAACAATCACATATTCTTGCTGCTATACTTTGATAAATAGATACATCTGCCAACAATGGGGAAACACACATTTAAAAAAGTAGTAGCCAACCATGACATCCCCACAAAAATGATGCATGCCTTGTATATATTTGGTGACCCTTTGACATTTCATATGGTCAAAATGTCCCTTCCATCAACACATATGCTGCATGTGAACACATCCACGCTCTAAGGTTTGAGGATGGATGGTTTGGCAACCCTGCATGAGCCTTCATCTCAGTCAGAAATATGAATAAATCAAACTCAAATGTGCAGACTGTCATGACTTCCCAGAGGATTAATCTCTTGATTACTGGGTCCTTCGTGAGCATTCGTCCACTGCCATCCTCAGGCCTGAATCTCAAAATTACACTCAAGATATTTCATAATCAATTTCATCGCATACTGCCATTGTATACATCACATGGCATACAGTCTGCTGCTCATTAGTCACCTCAGAATCAGAATCAGAAACCGTTTATTGCCAGGAATGTTTACACAAACGAGGAATTTTGAATTAGTCACCTCAGAATCAGAAACCGTTTATTGCCGAGGAATGTTTACACAAACGAGGAATTTTGAATTTTGCTAAACTTCAAATGGACTGCACATTGATGCCGATAGAATTCAGCTACAAAATGAGAGTACATCTCATTGCACATCTGTATGAAAGCGTTATTCTATGGCAACACAGGTTCATCAAGACACTATAAGATAAATGAGGCCAGCGGACCCATAGGCACATCAGCCATCGGCGACTGGTTTCACTGGGTTAGCCTGATGGCCAGTACATAACTGAAAGAATCAGCATTTTTCAACATGCATTCAGTGGCTTCTTTTTCTCTGAAGCCTGCAGCTTCTGGAAACAAGGTTGCTGAAAGTTCCTAAGGACTAAAACAAAGCAGTAAAGTTGTGCATTGCAAAACTAAACCAGTGAGCTTAAAGAGCCGAAAAAGCTCTGTGGAGTTGAGTGAAACTGCAGAGTTATGGACTCAAGGAGAAACAGTCATACCGTTGAGATACATATTAATTAGTGCTGCTTCAATCCAGTATTTAAAATACCCGAATGAGTGTTGTCCCCTTTAAAAAAGTTCTGTCTGTGGAGGCTATATGAGTACAGTCTTTAAGAGGAAACTCAAGACACGCATGCCACTAACATAAAGTTAAAATACTCCACACTGAGTCAGCGGTCGTCAGCGCTCAGGCTTGGCAGGAGAGAGCTGGAGTCCTGGTTGGATACTGTGACGGGACTTATTCATTTAAATATGACTTGAGGTGTAGCAGCTCTGCTTGCTTTGAAGTCCTGTCTGTCCAACAAATCTGTATTTTACTCTGACATAACTCTCCCTCAGTATGGCGTTCATCCTCCTCCGGACTAAATAAACCAGCACAGTTCTGCACATCAGAGCTATTTAAAAGACATAGAATGTGTAATGCAATCGCATACATTTTAATCAAACATAATTCAGATTTCCTGATTTGCACGTTCAGTGATACATTAGCGATGCAGAGCAGAGCTGCTGCTATTGCTATTCATGCTGCGGCCTGTTTCTCTTCTTTTCTGTGACTGTCTGCTGCATGGATGGAATAAAGATGCGTTTGATTGAGACGGAGGTGGCCTAACATTTGCACTCGCGTCCTCAAGCTGTGAAACTATTTGGCACTCGACTATGAAAGTGCAGCGCTCTGAAGCTGCCTGTCAAACACGTTGGAGGAGAGCGGCTTTAAATAGGATTCCAGTCGGAGAAATAGAGTTTAGAGGAGCGCTGCTCATCCACTTGATGTGACGGAGCGTTATCTTGATGAGGGAGACGTAAAGTAATGATGTTGACAAAGAATGTGTTCAGTGATATCAGCTAATGATCTGCTTTCATGACAACTGTGTTTATTAAAATGAGTTTCAGGAGATCAGGAGAAAAGAAAGGATTGCAATATTAACTCTGGTTTGACACTTTATAAATAAGAGAACCTTTCTAATTTTCAAACTTTTTGGAAAGTCAAAAATCTATTATCTATCTATTTTTTATGCAGGTTAAATATTTATTATATTTTGGCCTCTTTGAGGATTTCTTTCTTTTTCCTAGTGCACTTGCACTAGGTAAAAGAAAGAAAGGAACTCTCCTTGTGATCATTTCTTGTCCTGAATTTAAATCGAGCTGAACCTCTCAAGGAAATGAATTCAGAGACGCTCAGATAAACAAACAAGACCAACAAACTAACGTCCCCAGAGGCTGCAATGTGTATTACACACCACAATACATTAAAGATACATGGAATGAACCACATGAAGGGGATAGTTATACAAAATGGATGAAAAGATCAAATGTGTCTGAAAGGAAGTGACATCCTGTGATATCTTTGGCTCCACCAGCAGGTAACTTTATATTTGGAACTTTTCTTCTTTTACTCTCTTGGCTAGAAGAAAGGTCAAAGGGAAACATTAGGGCCCGATCCCAATCTCCCCATCTGCATTACCATATTCAAGTAGTTCAGATGCGTAAGTATACTAAAAACTACGTTGGACCTTTAATTTGAAAAGAGATTATGCATGCAGAAATTGAACGTTTCCTGTGAACACAGAAGTTTATTTAGAAAAGATATCGTGTATTTATGGAGTGGAAACGGACGTGTTGTCTCTGACATGTCCCAAGGTGAGGAGAGGGGAACCGAGAGGATCACAGTTTGAATACTGACCCAGTCGGTATTTGATGAGCTGGGAGGGAGAGAGTGTTGCATGGTGCCACTAGGGGAAGGTCGTTAGCTCACTAAAATAATCAAGAGTCATCCTGTGGCGATTATGAATATGACACCAAATCCAAAGGCAGTTTCAGTAGCTTCTGTCACAGCTGTCTTTGGACCGATGCCTCTCCACGCTAAAGCACCCAGACGTGACTGTGTGCTCTGATTTCCCTGAAGCATGAGCAACAGCAGATTTAAATGTGAACGCTGTCCATTGACCATTAAAGTCTTAATGTATTTCCCGAACATAAGTCATGCAATGCACCAATGCGACTCCTCTGTGGGAGTTTTAGTGAGCTGCCACCATATTATCTGTCTCATAAAGGCTTCTCCCATCTGCTGAAGTCAGCCATACTGCAATATGGTCATCCAACTATGTAATTTGCCTTTGCAAACTGTGTTCCCCCTCTGACCCCCGTACACATTTCACTTCCAACCCTCCTTCTCAAGAAGTTTCCCTCCTGCTCGTAAGGTTTCCTCCTGGCCGCGTTTCTGCTGCAGTGTTATCAGGATGATGGTGACGGGCTCGGAGAAGTGAGGACGTGGGCTTAAGCTGCTTGATATTAAAATCATCTGCCTTCTCACAATTCTACCCAGAGGTAAGAATCCCTGTCTGGTTTCTAAAAATGTACTCTCTTTGTCCCTGTCCTTACATGACCTTTCTCTGTATTCAAGGGGGAATCAGAGAGGAAGAGGATATAAGAGGGACTTAAATACCTTTTTACTACTGCATAATTTAAGCTTTTAGTGGAGTGAGACTATATCAACGGGGATTATGGATGGAGTCATGAATGGAGCTGTTAATAAGAAGGCAGCTAACTCTGACATGATGGACACAACTCTGTTTCCCATTATGGATTCAATGTTATGACAATTTCTTTTTAAATGTTCAACGATAACGAGCTCCTGATAATGTGTACTCTGGCATTCCAGATCTGAGGGAAAACTAGATCTGCAAAAAGGAAGATGGAGATGCTCAACCTGTCTGGGATTATGAGATTTATTTGATAAAGTAGTTCCTAAAAGATTATGGCAGATGGCAAGAGCATATATCAATATATAAAGCCACATTTGGTGAGTATTTATATCATATATTGAAAGAATGGGAAGTTTACTGAACAGAGGACAGATGCCTCCTTAGAGTTTCATAAAGCCGTCAATCTTACAAATGGGCATTACCATAAATCATATGGTGCTAAATCATGGAATAATTATGTCAATAAACAGTTTGCTGATGGTCCCCGGTGACGTCAGTTCCGCTACAAAGAAAATGAATATGTAAAATGCCTCTGTTGAAATGAAGAAACTTGAGAATGTTCTGTTCCATCTTCTGAAACCATAGCATACCTCCTGCCCCAAATATTATGAGTTTGACTTTTTAATATTTAATGAGAGCTTGTTAAGAAGAAGCCATTTTCCAGCTCTCACCAAAGCAGGGCAGCGCTTTGATGGTGGAAGTCTGTCCCAGTGAGGGACTGAGGAATGAAGGGACACCATTGGTGGGAGGAGAGTCGAGGAGTTCCCATTGGTCGAAGGAGAGTCAAGGTCTTCCCATTGGTGGGAGGAGAGTCAAGGTATTCCCATTGGTCGGAGGAGAGTTGAGGAGTTCCCATTGGTCGGAGGAGAGTCGAGGAGTTCCCATTGGTCGGAGTAGAGTCGAGGTCTTCCCATTGGTCGGAGTAGAGTCAAGGTCTTCCCATTGGTCATTACTCTTTCAAAATGAGTCGATGCCAAGAAATGTTGTGAGAAGAAAGTGAACATAAAAGAGTGATCATCTGGGTAAACATTGTTTGTGAACAATATGGCTGCATTTGGTTCCCAAAACTCTCTCTGAGAGATTGTTGGTGGTCACCAATAAAGCAAAGTTAAAAGATTTTGCCAGGCAAGTTTTGTATTCATCATCACAATATATACACACTGAGTCCGGTGCATTGTATTACTCTAATTGTTGCCAAAATGTTCAATACAATACAAAACCATATTAGTAATGTGGGTGCAATAGATAGCACTACTCCCAAACAGGGCTAATGAATGAATGAACATTAGCAAGATGCTAACGCTAAGCGATGAAGTTTGCATTTACGTGTGGTCAAACAACTGTGACGGATGCCAAAATAAATACAAATTGGACGTTAATGACAGACTCAAGTTTCACAACATGAACTCTTGGGACAGTTTTGACAGAACTTTTAATTTCTTGAAGCGAATACACTGATAAATTATACTACCACATACAAATGCTTCATATTCCTCAGATTGTTACAGTGAAAAGTTGTTTCCCATATTTGGTCTATTGAACAAATATTGATAACAATTACACATGAGATATCAAACCTTCTTTTCATATCAATTCTAGAACATTTAATAAACTTAAACTTAACTTAAACTTTTTTTTTTGACTGATTGGTCAATTAGTCAGTCAGTCAAAAAAAATTCTCTGTGAATTGTTTTCTTTAAGATCATTTTTTTGCTTTTGTCTTTCATTTGTGAAAGAAAAAGTTTAGGCAAGTGAAAATTCCAGTGTTTGTTGTTGTAATACTACTATTGGCCACGAGAGGCAGACGTGCACCACTAACCCCATGTATTGTGTCCGAGTCAGTTGTGAAAATAAATGAATACATTATCCTGAATAAACTTTCTGCTTCTACATGTTTCACAAATGGCTAAAAAAGAAGGAATTTTAAAGGATTATCCTGCCAAAACCATTTTCACCTGTTTGTGATTCATAAACAGTGGTGGATTCAGCTCAGTGAACAGAATCAATGATCTGGACTATGAGCTTACAGTGAGTTAGAATTATGAGTTCACTTTACAATTACTGGTTCATTAGTTAATCATTGCTATATTTTGATCATCATTAAAAATAATGGTGAATTACTTTTCATGGATGCTTGATCGCTTGCATGCATTCATTAGATAATTACTGACTCATTTGGCATCCTTGCATGACTTTTCTGAGGGGGCACAGAACCAGTAATTCAGCTTCAAGGAGCTGAGTGCTTAATTATTGTTCACTGAGGCCTACTCGTGTATGCAGAGTGTGAGACCCGATCGCATTTCAACGTGTAAAAGCAGCAGTGTGTCTTAATGCATGCTGTACTGCAGAGAGCCGGAGGATATGAAATCAAACCAATGAGCCTGAAAGAGCCTCCTGCCTGTGGGGAGCGGGGCCAGAAGGAGCTCGGGTGGACTTCCTCCAGTGCAGGCGAGGAGGTCCAGACGTGTAGATTTAACCATACTGTACTACTTACTATATGTAGTAGTACTTACATACTGTAGTGTCGCACAGCCGGACGTATCTCTGCAGAGCTGAGTCAGCGCTAAAGACCAGAGACAGGGACTCTGCAACACACCGTCTACATCTGGTGAGTCACCTGGCCGTGCTGTGTGTTGACAGTCTGCTGAAGAAGATGTCAAAGTGCATTGATCCTCTCTAAATTCATGGATTTGTGCACTTACTCTGGTGCCCGCTTATAATCTGGTGACATGGACCTAAACACACGCAGCCTTTTTCCAGTTTAAGATCCTCAGACCTCATAGGCGTTCACCCACCAGCTGAGCTCTAGAGCATGTGAGTGTTTGTTTGAGGCTCTTCTCTGAGCTTCACCTGTTTTACACACAGCAGAATATTTCAGTGATGCTTCTGGAAAGTTCTTTATACAGCTTCATCCTTGATTTTAACTCATGAAGTCCCGAAGTGAACATCTGAACATCTTAGTGGGCCATGTGACAGGGTCATGTGATTTTGTGTTCCTCATAACAAGCTTTCCAAGATGGCTGATCCAATACTGTATGTCATACTGTACATACTGTATGTCACATCGGGAATTTAACCTAAAAATGTCACGAAAAACCAGGTATGCACAATACGAAAAGTAATTATGATCTGCTCAGTTCATTTGTTTGATTCAATGCCATTTATTTTATATGTGATATTGTTCAATCCAAAGCATATTAAAACAAATGTAAAAAAAAAAAAATCATGCTATAATAATGAAATTATTAATGTTTTTGTTTGTTTAACCATTAACGCCCAATGTGACATATATGTAACATTTCAGATATTTGACACTATTTTGAAAACAATGTCAGAAATGTGTTCTATGTAGTCTATTTAGTCTGTATCATGTCCCCGTAATAAAGGAGAAATGTGTCGGAGAGAGGCACCAGTGAGTCCGGTGCTGTCTCAACAGCGAGTGAAATTCATGTTTGTGGAACAGACAACAATGACAGCAGCAGTGTAGATGTTACTTGTCTTTCACAGTTTCCTGCCAAGCACTGATTTAGTTGCAGGAAGTGGAAGTGAATGGAAACGTCCTCCGGATACACAATAATAAGTTATGTTTCATGGAGTTCCTGCGGTGGCTATTAGACAGCCTTGAAACACTCATTTACTTCACAGGTTCAGCCTCTCAGAGGCACTCTGTCAGTTTGAGTGTTGGAAAATGTCTTGTAGAATATAAAGCACGTCTTTCTTCGAGCTCCCATTCAGCTGTCATCACTGTGAAAGAAACACCCACGGATATAACATGGAGGTAAAGCATGAGGCACACACTCACAGAGACTCTGCAGGTCTTTCTGTGAGCTTCATTTAGCCAGGATGGACTGTATGTTGGCATGACATCCAGATGTGGACTAAGCTTCCTCCTAGGCGCCTGGCTCCAGTTTTACAGGATGCAGCTTTGGAGTCAGAAAAGTGTCCTTCACTGTGCACTTACCTGTTCACACCAGTTACTGGAAGAGAATCAGAATGCTGTTCTGAACACCTGGGTGGCAAACTGTTCTGTGCTAATTCATATATACAACTAACACCATTTACATCAATGACATGTATATTTGTGAGTGCAGCATTACTAATAACTTTCTATTAATGTTTTGTTTTCTTACCGCAGATAAGACGGAGCCAACATGGTCCCAGTGCTTTCAATAGCATCCACAGCACACAGCACGACGAGCTGGTACCCTGAGATGACTTGAATTGGACAGACTGTGTTTGATCTCCAACAAATCAATTTGGTCTTTTCTTGCTCTCATCTGCAGCAGCAAACACAGCAGGACAGCAGCACTGAGGGATCCAGACTGACAGAGCCCGGGGCCAGCCAGCAACTCTCATTATCCATCTGCCTCAATTTGCCCCCAAAAAACACTTTCCCCTCTTTTACAAGCAGAAAAGAAATAATAGATGTAATCTAATGGAGGCAAATTACGACTTTCTCTCACTCTTGGAAAGTGAAATCAATCTGGCTTCAAAATTGGCTCCAGAAGTAATATGGGACATTTCAGCATTAAACCAATGATAGGGGACATTTTCTGCATTATCAGTCTGTTTGACTCCACTAGATTAAACTTTCAGTATAGTGTTTGCTCAGCATTGAGCAGGTTTTGGTCATTGTTGTTCAGAGAAAAAGCAGGATTTACAAAGGATCCTGCACTTAAAGATGTTGTAACGGCTTTCAAAGTGGGATGTAATGCCAAATGGTCAATGTACTTGCATCTACAGAGCACCGCTAGTCTTCCACCACTCAACGCGCTGTACATGTCAACATTCACACAAACATTATTACACTGATTCAAGGTTCCAGGGTCTAACGTAACGCTCATCACACACACATTCATACGGGATCAGCCTTCAGGGAGACATTTGGGCTTCAGTATCTTATCCAAGGACACTTCTGCTGGGACTGCCGGGAAATCGAAAACGTTGTTCTTATGATGAGTGGACGACCCGCTCGATACTGAGCCACGGGGCTCCAGTTATTCACAAGTTGGGTCATATTCTTTTTCGTAGTTTTAACCATCATTAATATTGGTGATAACAGCATTCGACATGTCAAATTATTAGCTGAAAAGAAGTCATACATGATGTCTTGCCATTTTTCCTAAATCTTTTGCATCAACATAATAATTGTTGTTTAATCTTCTGCACATAACTAGACATTCCAATATTTGAGCTTGGATCCATGCCTGCATGTAAAGAGGGAGCTGACCTAAAGATTATACCATGCACAGCTCCTGGTGCTCAAATTAAGTCTCATAAACGTACCAGATAAATGATTAAAATCCACTTCATTCAGATTAAATATGCACCTCTTAAATTCAAATGAGACTAAAGAGCAACAGTTTCCCCAAAATGACATCTGTTTACATGGATGAGACTTAGCCCTCTAGCAGTAGTTATCACTCTTGTCCATCTGGAGCAAAGGAGGAAGTCAGGTGACACTGTTCTAGACCCTTTCACAGCTTTAAACCTACATATACCAAATGTGTCTCAGTTGATTTGAAACTAGGAAGAAACAGCCTAGTTACATCAGAGGGAAGAGAGCTCCAACATAGCTAGCTACATGACGCATTACGAGGCAAGTCCCACCTATTATCGCTGATTATAACAGGCTGAACTCAATGATATGTCCCGTCAAAGTAAACTAAATATGGAACCTGACCGTATGTTACACAGCCTTCAGGTTGTCTCTGTGATTGACATTCATACGAGTCATGTAGCCTCTTAGGCTATCACTTGCTAGCCTAACATGAGTCACGGCAGCGCTTAAGCTAGAGAGGCTGTAAGTAAGACTTTTAATCTGTTAGAATGTTGTGGAATTAAATGTGAATTCAACTGACCCTTTGCTAAATCCAGCCCATCGAATGCAGAGCGGCCAATCATAGCGTAGCGTCGTCCAGCTTCGTCCGGGTCTACACCAATGATACGGGTCTGCTCCACAGACTCTCATGCAATGGTTTCAGATCATCTTCATTTCCAGGCTGGTTTGGGGGATTTGCAGCTCGTCGTAGTTAAATGCTGTGTCAAAGTGATACCTGTCACTCTATGCTACGCTAGCTACTGAAGGTATACTGAATGAACATGCTGCTTTTTAATAACAGTGAATGAAGGCCTACTCGGATCCCTGTTGTACTTTAATGTGATTGTCTTCTGTCTCGATCAGGTGATGGTGGTTCAGTCTGATCTGTAACGTTTAGCTTAATCTTGGATCCCCCTTCAAATGCAGACTGTAGACCCTTCTGTCTGCTTCTCTCTGAAGATGCTTTTTAGTTTTTCCGAAAGATCTATAGTATTTCTTCGGGGAGTGCAGTTAGTGACCGTTTGGACTCCATGGTAACTGACAGCTTGACGGAGTAGTAGAACAATGACCCAGTTATTCATACTTTTGGTAGGTTGACCTTTGTCAGATGCTTGGCATTCAAGGCATTGTTTAATGCACACCGGCATACAGTGTGGCTGATGCATATTTAATAAGCTCATTGTTGCGCGAGGAAAGGACCAGATCAAAAGGCACAACCAGGTGTGTGATTGTGACATATACTGAATATTTCTGTAGGATTTATTCACCATTGTATTAATGGTTGTATTATGAAAGTGTATCATATATGCAGTTTTGTACAAACTGTTTAGTTGCTGTCTTGAACTGTGCAATGTTTGTCCAGTTAAACCTGCATTTTGCCCATTCTGGCTGTTTGTATCTCCCAGGGAAATCATAAGGCCCCAAACTGCTTCGCTAAACTCTTTTGTTACAAACAAATAAGTAGAAGAGCTGCAACAACAACTGCTTTCATCCATAGTGGACTGAATTTACACAATATAGGGATTGTTTGCTCACGACCCACAGATAAGGTGACTGCAGATAAGAGTTCCCAAAAGTTCTCTTATCAAATCTATAGAAATAACAAGGAGATGTAAATAAAGAGAAGCTTTGCTGCAGCTGGGAGGTGCATCGTCCAAAAGAGGCTCTGGTTCTATCAGTAGGAGGTCTCCATACAGAGAACAAGCTGTCTCTGACATTCACCCTGAAGCTGATTCATCCAGAATACTGCCGGTCCCTCAGGAACGCTCTGGACTCAAATATCAGACGACTTCTATAAAGGCTGCACATGTCTCTACTTCTGTTTACTGGAGTATTAAGTAGCAGTAAAGCACAAACAACTCAACATTGTTATTCAAGCTACAGTTGGTAAATATAATGAAAATGACTTTTTGTTTATTTGCTCAAACAGTTGTGACAGTAGTACATCATCTGTGACACAATCAGCTTCCTTCAGGGCTCCTGAAGGCTTTTGAAAGATCCACAGTGCCAGAATCAGAGCCAAGGAGCCTTTTACCGTAGCTGCCAATCACTGCTGGGGATCACACTGTCACACTGGGCACCACTGATCAAATATGAATCAAGCATATGCTACCGCATTGTGTCCTCAGAAAGATATTTTACTGTTCTGTTCAGATGCAAAGTGAGAAAGCCTGTGACCGACCGCTGGTTTGGCTCAACCGTTTTCCTCAAGCTCTTTAAGTTTAACGTGGCGATTCATATTTTGCATTGGCCCTGTTGATTTAAATATGTGGGATATAGAGGAGGGGTTAGGTGATGTAGAAATGTTGAGATACAGTGAATTTGACACCCAGACCTCTCTACAGTGATGTATCTTTGTGTTTGCTCTCTTTTCAAAACATTATCAGGCGCCCATGAAACCAAGTTGCACACGTTGCAAACACAGAACATTCACTCAGCATTTACAATCAAGGCACATGGTAAACACACATAATTACAGACTAATTGAGGCACATTACCTCCTTTACAGCCATAATAATATATCAATTACACTCTCTGAAGTCAACGCGCAGACAAAGTAAAGGAGCCAATTCACTGATTAACAACATGCTGCCCAATGGGCTGCTGCGTCTGAGATTTGTGTGTGTGTGTGTATTATTAGTATATTATTATGTGTCACAGACCTGTAATTAGCGGTCACCATTTCATTGATCATACCTCCACTACTGTTCCTCAGGTGTTATAGAAAGGGAAAGCATGAAAAATGTTGGCTCTGGACGTTACAACTACTTCCTTTTTACCAAATATCTCCGTTCTTGTTGTTGTTCCTGGCGGTGGATGCCTACTGCTACCTGTGTTCAACATTAAAGTGTTCTCACCATGTCTACTGCAGCATCTGAGCTACAGTTCCCTTGCTTCACACCATGAAGATGCTTCAGGTCATTTTAAGGGCAGTTAGAGTCTGCCTATTCCTGACGAGCACCACTTGGTGCCACTCGCTCCATCGCAAAGTGGCCCTTGTTTCAGCAACACAGTGATTGTGTGGCCATCTGTCGCTGAGGCGTCACCCTGATGTGTGATGAATGACGACGCTCCGGGGCCAGACGTGCTCTTCAGAGCCGCCCAACCACCTCTCAAGACCAGCGTCTCCGATAAGCCCAGAGTGTTGATGGGGAAAGCTGTCTCCCTTCCTTTATCAATCTCAAACAGAGAGCTTTTTCTGCACCATTATTCTGTGCTCTAACTGATAAGGTGTGGAGAGCCCAGGGTGGCGTGAAAGACATATTGTGACGGCCTGCGGTTTGCAAAGATAAAACCAGACTGAACCACAAAGGTCAAAGGCATCCCAGAACACGCTGTATGCATCCGTCTCCTGGTCGAGCCGCTCAATGGCACTTTCAGGGATCATCTTTAACTCTAAACCTCTATCAGAGGCCTGTGGAAACTTGTTCCTGAGGAATACATTATAGCAATGTTGTTGGCACCTGAATATGATTTCAGTTTCAGTATCAGAGAGGTGTACGCTATTTGAATAATCCAACTGTAAGGAAACTGAATTCATAAAGCGCTCCTTTCAAGCCCACTTTACAATAACACACCCGTGTGGGAGGAGGCTGCGTGAATGTACATGTGGTCATCTGCACATGCGCATCAGGCTAACATATAACATATATAGACATAAACATGTCCACGTATGCACTCACCCGTTATGGACATGTCTTTAATCATTCATTACATTTTGGGCCGGAAAACACGGCAAGGTTATAAGACTTATTCGTTCATTGCTCTTTTAAATCTAACAGTGGCATACAATATAATGTATTGCAATTATTCTGGGACAATATATCGTCCAACCAAATGAGTTATTTCAGTCTCTGCTTGGAAGCTAAATGGCCTTAATGTGGCTTTTAAAAAGTAGTTGCAGCAAATGCAATGCATTTTAATTATTTGTGGCAGGAAAAGTCAGTAATATGTTTTGCTTGAATTCTGAGGACCTAATGAATATTTCCACGTGGGTCTTATTTTCATAGTTTTGTCCATTTTGATTGTGAACGACAACGTTGAGACCAAACAAACAAAAAACAACGTTATGTAACACTGTACTTTGCCCTTTAGCTGAGCATGTACTGGAGTATTGTATATAACATGTATCATCTAATGAAGGCATTGGAGTGGTGGTACATCCAACACAGAACACTGTGGTGGCCCAGTATGGGTCAATGGGACTAAAAGAAAACAACACATGGCGTCTACCATGGAATGACCATGCACAAGGAAAGGAGGAGCGGTTGAAGGTAGACGTGGCAACAGAGTGAACCTCCAAGACGACGTGGAGAGGGTTTCTCCAGAAGCACCCGGTCCTGTCTGACTGACGGGATGTTGACATGAGGCGCTAAACAAGCTGCACTCGTTTACAGCGTCTACCCAGGAGAACACAGGGCTGCCTGGCTGCCTGACCTGAATCTGCCATCTGAGGCCCCCGGCTACACTGTGGGAGAAACACAAAGTGTCAAAAAGGTTTGTCTTTTTTTACTTTAAAGAGCTGTTTTTAAAACTCGTCTCGCTGCTTCTGGATGACTCACGTTTCTGGGGTCAGAAATCTGTCAGCTTGAAGCTTGAGCTGCTTCATTTCATGTCATCACCTCTGACATGGACATGGCTGTTGACATATTGTTTGAAAAAGTTTAATTTTGTCTGTGGAAAGACCTTCACTAGAAGTTCTTTCATTGAGACATGTTCATCTGGCTATAACACAGTGTTGCATTCATATGGATTTAAATCACAAGAAGCAGCAGTCTCCAAAGACAAAAAAACTTGTATAAAACTCAGCTCATTACATGTATACATTGTTTTGCCAAAATAAACATATACAAGTTTACTTTTGTAGGGTTTACCTACACAACATAACTTATTGGCTAAAGGTTTAGGAAAATATCATGGTTGTGGTTTACATAAGTAAGCCTGTAACTCAAAATAACCAGTGGCGGGCCGTGGATTTTCTACCTGTGGATTCACACGGGACACAAACTCGGTCTCCTGGGTGAAAGTCCTTTGTTTGTTTAAACCATTCATCCCTGCATGGACTTTCCTGCACTTCATTCAAGATCATTTGTTCTGACCATCTCATGGTTTGCGAGTGAGATCTCTCACTTTAAAAGCAGAGACAATACAAGTACATTTGGCCCCAACGCCCTGGCCTGCCTTCATTTCAGACAATAAAAGGCCAAACAGATCAAAGCATCCTGCAGCAGTTGTGCTTTTAGGCGCTTTGACGGTCCAATAATCTTAAGCACATGTGGACAAGTCCCACTAATGATGCAAATATTTTGTTCTCCCACATTTTCTGGCTGCCTCTGTGCAACGTCTGTGAGAAAAGAGACCTAGAGGAGCCGGAGCCCGGCTCCCTGTTGAGAGCAGAGAGATGAAGATATCCAAGTGTTCTTTGAGAAAACGAGTTAATCCGCTGCGACGCGGCTCGAAACAGGAAGCTGTCAGAGTCCTCCTCCGATGATTAAGATAGGGAGCTGTTGCTTGGATGCGTTTTATCCACTTTTCGGCTGCTGCTGCTGCACAACCACACAGTGATGGATGGGACTGTTAAGGAATTAGCTCGATGGTTGCAGTTTCGAATGAACAGCATTAAATGTAATTTCTTGCAATTACAAAAGTCCCACAGGTTATTTATCATTGGAGTTAAAAGTAAAAATGAAATGAAATTTCCGTCTTTGTTGTAGTGGAACACTGCAGCGTCTTCTTTTGTAGATGCATCTGGGGACACCAAGACCAGGTTCAGGTCTTTGGGCTGTACATGAAATGTAATCCTCAGCATATTAAGGAGAGGTTAAAAGATTATTTAGAGGGGTTCTAACGGGCAGTCTCTTGCCGTAGCTTTAACCTAAAGAATCCATGATCAGTGGGTCAGTCCTGGTTTTAAAGTGTCAACGATCTGGACAGTCTGTTCCAGAGATGAGTGGCATGCTAAAGGGTTGCTTCACTGAGTTCAGCTCCTTCCCACCTACTAGACTAGAGGCCTGGCAGCCAGTACGCCTTAAACATGTCTGCAATGCATTTGGGTCCCACTCCATGTATTGATTTATAAACAAGCAGCATTGCCTCATATTCAATTCTGCGGCTGACAGAAGCCAGTGGAGTGACTGAAGAAGAGGAGTGATGTGTCTGACCTTTGGCTCCCTGTAAGAACTCCAGCAAACTGCATTTTGAATAAGCCAAAGCGTTTTGATGTCGACAGAAGTCACCCTGCTAGCAATAAGAGTGAATCATTTATTCCAGGTCTGCTTTTGACATGAAGTTGGCCTTCTCTTATATCTGTAAGATGACAAACAGCTGATCTTGGTGTGTCTTTTATGTGGCTATTTAGACTCAGATCATAGTCAACTTTAACGTCAACCACTAGTCATAGAGGTCGAATGTCATAATGTATTAATTAACTCAATTAATATAATATAAGTATACTTTAGCTTCATTGTTAAAACTATAATGTTTATGATGATTTCATCCATTTTGGTAGGCTATTACATAATGCATGTATTATCATGTTTTCAATATAAAAATGTTACTCCCACATTTTGTAATAACCCTTGAATAAGTAATACATTATTACAAATTGTGGGGAAATGTATAACCTGTTTATGATGAAATGCAAAATGCAGAAGATTATTACACACGTGGAAGTTATATTAGCAGGATAAGACCTTCTCTTGGTTGTAAACCCTCCATTCCGTCTGTGAGAACTGGCTTCATCCAGTTTCATTTGGGGTTTTATACTCTGGATGTACTTCTCTGACTGCTCATATATTTAAGCAACTACATCACGTTAGTTGAGATGAGGGAAAGGTGGCAGTTTCGGGAAAAATACTGAAAAAATTGACTTGTGCTTCAAGCCAGTTTCCACCTGTATACATAATATATAAGGGCCATAACACTCATTAGTTCTTCAACTAAGGATCATATATGCTGCATTTTTAAATGGAAGCTTTGCAGTATTTGAGTTTTTAATTAACTTCCACTCCCCCATAGCAACTGGCTTACATTTCTGTGCGATATGAAAAGTTATTAGTGGTCTTGAAAGGAGTTGTGTGATCCATCATAGTTAGCATCAAATCTGCATTATTTTGGTCCATTTTTGCAATATTTGTGTTTTTGAGTCAGCACTGCATTCTCACTTCATCTCAATCACTTCCCACACAATGATAACCTGACTGAGCACACACTCAGTAGTTCTTCTCCCCGTCTGTATGTGTTTTCATGTTGCTTTGTGTGCTGAGTTAACGGTAATCTGGATATTTAACCAGCGGTTTGGTTCATAACTAAATCCTTTTACTTGCAGTAGAGTTGTTTTCACTCTCGGGGCTCTTGACACCGCAGCGATGAGCCGTCCCCTCACCGTGGCCTCTCGAGCCAAGCACTCTCCAAACTCTTAAAACTCTTCTATCAGCCAGCGACCTTAAATGTTGAAGGTGAAATGTCCAACGCGTTAGCAAACAGTTGCTGCTGTAAAGCAGCTGCTGCTGCTGTAAAGCAGCTGCTGCTGCTGTATAGCAACTCCTGCTGCTGTAAAGCAACTGCTGCTGCTGTAAAGCAACTGCTGCTGCTGTAAAGCAGCTTCATGAGAGTCGGGCCATAAAACCACAACAATGAGCCTGACAGGAAACTGTAGAGTTGGTGATATTTTTGTGTGTGAGTTTGTCACTAAAAACGACACTTTCAATATTGATACAGTATATATATAGTAGATATAGATCAGTACAGCTTCAAGCAAAAACATCTTATTACCGAGTTTGTCCCCATTTAAGCCGGCCAGTTGAGTCCTGTTAATGGGGATGGACGCAGTACTAATGATGATGTTGTCTTTGAGAAAGGATAAAAGGAGTGGAATCTAGCACTGTCTGTCAGCCTTAGCCCTCAACACAGAGGCTCAGTATCTGTCTGCACAACAGGATGTCTATAATCGTACCTCTGACGCCTCCCTCTCTCTCATGCGAGCTGTCTATCACAGCAGGAGAACAGGGGTGTCTGGAGAATACGTAATGGCGACTTACAGAATGGTTTCCTGACTAAACATAGCAAAGTCCCTTTGGCTGTGGCTGAACTGCGCCTCCTCTATTCTCCATGTCTGGCCTCGCTGCCATGTGGGGGCGCTGTGGAGCTTCAGCTGCTGCAGGTGTGAGACACTCTTGTTGATTCTGCTCTACACTGGAGGTTTAAATTAAACATTAAACACGGAGGAAAATGAGAAGAGGGGGAGCGGGAGGATGACAGGAAAGGAGGGAGAGAGGAGAGATTCTATTCATGAAACGTCTACTTTCTTTCTTTGCAAAATCTGACATAACAGTGGGTGGATGATTCATTGCTCGTGAGGGACGATGTATTCCGGCAAAGGATGAATATTTTGGCGCCTTGAGACCTTTTACTAACAGCCCCCGTTGTGTTGTAAATGTATGAAGTCCCAATGGACTGGCTTGAAATGGTGCTTGGCTATCATAAAAAAAACTACTATTAACCAATCAATTCAGAATATTCACAACAGCGACAGGTCTCAGGAGGAGAGGTTAGGACGCCGGGTTGATCATGCTCAGGGTTATTGCAGCTATGTTGTGTTGCGGTTATTGTTGTGTAAGTTTGGGGTTTTGTCACAATAGGATTTTGGAGGGTTAGTGATCTCGATTTGCTTTTTCAGGGCTCTCAAGTGTCACGCATTGAGCGTGACTGTCACGCATTTCGGTCTTAAGTCACGCCCTCCCGCCACACATCGTATTTCTCCCGCTGAAAAAAAACTCTAGGCTATTTAATGTGCCGCAGCGCACAGACATGACCTGGTCGCGCTGCCCTCACCATGGAGGAATCAAGCACGTCTCCCCCGAATCCCCTGGAGTTCTGCCGCGGTGCCACTCATCAGCCAATCAAAAAAAAGGAGGAGGAGGAGGAGGAGGAGGAGGAGGAGGAGGAGGAGGAGAATATGTCACTCTTACCTGTCTTAAAAACTTGAGAGCCCTGCTTTTTTCAGGAGTTTAATCCTAAAATGGCGATGAAAGACGCGGGCCTTTTCTTTCCCATTGCAGGGCCAGATGTAATCGAATGGCTGAAATGTCAAAAAGTGGGTGCAGGCAGCAGAGTGAGCGGATTAATGCAGCGGCTCTGAGCCATGCAGCCGCTGTAGCTATGTGACCTTGTCAACTAACTGCCAGTCAAGTCAGACCTCCGAGGGTTTCTGCTTCCTGAGCCGAGGCCGATGCCGCTTCTGTTACGGGAAAAGATCCTCAAGGCCCCCGGAGACGCTGCATGGAGGTAGAGAGCAGGATGGAGAGACTTCAAGGAGCACACACACACACACACACACACGCACACACACACGCACACGCGCACACACACACACACACACACGCGCGCGCACACACACACTCACACGCACACGCGCACACACAAACACACGCACGCACAGACACGCACACACGCACGCACACACACACACTCACACGCACACACACACACATAAACCCGCACACAGACAAACACGCACACACAAACGCACACACACACAGACACACACACGCACGCACACACAAACACAGACACACGCACACGTATCACACACACACACGCAGACACACACACACACAGAGATTAGAGACCCAACTCTATTGGCTTGAATCTTCCCTATGAATTAAGAAATCAGGGACAATTGAAGTGATTTCTCTTTGTGTAGCCAGAGGTTTTGTGTCGAGAAGAAAGTGAATAAATGAAATCACATTAGATAGCGCCTAAGTACTTGACACCGGTGCCCAATTAAGATGTGTCGGCCCGGGGCCCAGTAGCGCTGGAGGAGCCTATAGCTCTTTAATAGCAAATATATGACAAAAGTGCTACTTTCGACTTTGATAACCTTGTTTTAATTACACAATTACATGGCCGTGTCCTAACCCTGCTCTCTTTGGTGCATTTAAAAGCAGCTTGCACAGCGAGGGCCATTTGTTCAGTATAACGACAGCTTTGAACTTGTGGGAAATAATATGCAGAAATCTCTCCTTTGATGCCGAGCAAAGTGCGCTTATTAAACAATTAGCATAGTTATTCTGGTAGTAATCACCCAGAGAGACTGAAAATTGGCAGGAGAGTTTAAAAATAGACTTGTTTGAAAATTGTGTGCAGCATTTAATACCTGACTGTCTGCCCGCGGCAGAACATGGCTCCAGTGTCTCCAGTGTCTCTGCAGAATGCAGATATACATCGATAAAGGCAGCGCTGTAATGTACATAGTTTCATCCTTTCTCAGTGTTTCCTGTGATGGTTCTGTCAGAACAGCTCACTGATGTCGCACAGCAGCAGTTTCCAGCGATGACGAAGACACGACAGCTCTCCCTGGCTCGGTTATGGATACAATACTGATGAGCTTTTTATTACCTCGAGATGCCTCGGCGATGACGGGAGCGTTTTAGCCGACATCACACATGCACAACATGAAAGTGCGAGTCCCTGGGATCACTCCTTTGTTTTGCGCGTGTCTCCATCTGGGTGCTAAGATGTGGCGTTCCAACGCTGCACATCTCAGACATCGTCTGTCAGTCAGCAGCGTTGTGCGATACCTGAGGTGCAAACTCCAAATGGGTGAGAAAACTGACAGTTTTGCTATGTTTTTTCTCTCCATTTTCTTAGCAGTGATGTGATGCACAGAAGGTGGAAACATTTCTGTAAATCTTATTAACAACGCCAAAAAAGACGCTGTACGGACAAAATGTGAGGACACGTCACATGTAGGTGTTAGTAGACCTGTGATCTGGATCGGTCCTTCCTGGTTTGAAGAGAAGGCTTATTACTAAAAGGATATTTTCCAACTTTGGGGCAACTGTGACATTCATCCATCCATCCATTATCAGCCGCTTATCCGGGCTCGGGTCTCGGTGGCAGCAGGCCCAGCAGGCTTCCCTCTCACCCGCAACACTTTCCAGCTCATTCTGGGGGATCCCGAGGCGTTCCAAGGCCAGCCGGGAGATATAATCCCTCCAGCGTGCCCTGGGCCTTCCCCGAGGTCTCCTACCAGTAGTTGGACGTGCCTGGAAAACCCCTAATGGGAGGCGTCCAGGAGGCATCCTGATTAGACCCGGGAGGGGAGCTCTCCCGGAGCCAGGCCCGGGAGGGGAGTTAGTTGGGCTCACCTTCACACACAGCACGGGTTCTGGAACCAAGCTCCTGGAGAAGGGTTGGTCTTTGTCCTATTCTGAAGTTGCCCAGGATGAGAGGCGGGAGTGGGGATACTCACGAGCCCCCGGCTGAGCGCCGCTGTGTTGGAGTTTTCCCCCGGGGAACGAGAGGGTCGCCTCCCTGCGCCTAAGGGTTGCGGGGAGTAAGGCTCTGTTTGAGCTTGCATCGTCCACATTTTTGGGCTATTGGGGTTTCAAAATCATGGACCATTGTCAACAGAGTACTTGTAAAGATAAATATGTTAATTAAAGTTAAAGCTGTGAGCAGCGAGCAGGTTTCAGGCTTCACACAGCTGAGCAAAGTCATGTGACCTATTTTAATGTAATTTATAAGAAGAGTCTTTAGAAAATAGTACTTATGTGACAGTGATCCATACCAAATAAATTACACATTTACAGTTTATTTCCTACTGCGTTACTACGGCCATGTTACCCACATAACTGCCATAAATGGAAGTATTACAACATTTAACAGTGTTTAATACAATATACAGAGACACTATTTGATGACAAGTCTGCCTACTTATTTCCATATTGAGATTAATTACAAGATAACCAGAACACTTAGTAAAACATGTATCAGTTATCATTATACAGACACAGAATGCTACTTTACAATTCATTAATAGAAATCTGAAAGCTGTTGACACACCCACCATAATTAAGAATAAATGTATTCCCTCTCATAACATAAATCAGATTGTTGAACCAAATTAATCACCCAGTATTTCTAGAACGTTGTCTTTCAGTCTGCACCAGTCTTAATGGAGCATTATAATATCTCAAATATGATATTGTGTTTGCTTCTTGAGTAATGCTAACACTAGTTAGCTGATACCTCTCGTATTGATGGCAATGCACCAGACTGCCTTTCAGAAAGGCTTCCAGGTTAAGAACCAGTGAGGCGCTCAGAACTTTTTTAGCTGGCAGGTTAACAAACACAGACTTCACTGTGAGGCCTGAACGCCTATAGATGTATTATGATGTTTAAAAAATAAGTATCTATTAAACTCATTTTACCCCAAAATAATGTGCAAAAGGCAAATGCACTTAAAAAAATGACAGCTCAACTGTATACTTACTGTGTACTTCTACTTTACAAAGGAAAAGATTGTAGTACTATGTTTACCCGGCAGAGAAATGTTAATGGTTACATCGCAGATTCAGATTTGACACAAATGTTGACAATTGAAATATGACACATTATGCATTAAATAAATCATATCAGAGTTGAAAGCTCCATCTTGATCAGACATCAGTTTACATTAAGTACTTCATTTCACTTGAAGTGAACATTTGAATGCAGGACTTTTACTGTGATGTATCAACAGTGTTTAATACTTAACAGTTTTAAAATAAATAAGTAGGCCTACTTGCTCTACCTCAGAAACAGACAGACAGACAGAGACACAGACAGGGGTTCATGCTTTACAGTTAGATGATGCTGAAAGAAAGACATATACATTATATAATCTATACACACGCAGGTATGTAGAGTACAGACTGTGAGCTGCACACATCAGTCCTTCCCTCTGATCATTTAGTCCAGTAGATGTTGACTCTCCTCGTGATCATAAGACTGAACAGTTTGTTGCCATATTGTTTGTGCGGTCACTTGGATTTTGTCTCAGTCATCCTGCTTTTCTTATTTCCATCTGAAGATGTTTCTGTCGGCACATTGTTGCTTTTTTAATTTGACTTGCTCAGATGATCGATTGCATCTTTTCTCTCATCTTGTTTTCCCGCCATCACATTTCATCAACTGTTTTTCTATTGTCACTCAGCGGCTGCACAAATAAACTCCAGCCTGGTTTTGTTGGTGCAGCTAATACACTTTTCCTGCCACCTCCTCTCAGGATGACTATAAATCCTGTGGCTTATTTTTCCTTAACATCATAACCCATTTGAGTCAGACAGAAAAATTAACCACCTGTCACACACACAGAACAATGACGGAGTGTTCAGGCGAAAGCTACGGATGAATATTTATAAATGATGATGAAAATCGTTTACTCCTTACAAAGACAGCCGGTGAGAGTGTAGACGGTTACATCTAGACATGAGGAAGTAGCAGGGAGGGTCAAATGAAAGATGCAAGTGAGCTGCATTATGGGAAAACAAGTCAGCTCACACACTAGTGTGTGTCTGACAGACTGACAGCATATATGAGACGGTCCTCTTCCAAATAACAACATAAACAACACTGCATGCATATTGTATGTATTTATCACAGTCAAATGCCACAAAACGCCCAATAATGTCATTTTCACAGTATTACCTCATTATGTGTTGTTTACAGTAACTTACTGAACTGTAAAGTGCTGTTAACACCTACAGGTGACTGGGGAACAGATACTTATTTATTATAACAGAAGATGTGATAATAAAGTCCAGTGAAGCTGATGGCGTTAGACTCCACAGGGAGACTTGTAGTGAATGATGACTCTGTGAAGACTGATGATGAAGGTGATGAGGAGGCTGAGGGACGTGTGCAGCGGCGCCATGAGCGCAGTGAAGACAGAGAGACAGTCCAATTCAAAAAGAGACCACAACACCATGAGAGGCTAACGGCGCATCGTGTCGCTGCTACTGGAGAGAGACCAGCTGATCAGAAAGGATGATGTCATGATTGACAGCCATAAGCAATGACAGCAGTGGATTTATGGTTTGGCGTGCATGAGAGGAGGGAATGGCAGGATGAAGGAGAAATCAAGACCTGAGAATATTAAAGTATCGTTTTTAACTTTCGTTGGCACTCTACAATGTATATATACAAAACCTAAGGGTTGCCTTATTTGGAAATGACTTAGTGACCAAGTGTATTTGATGTTTCTGACAGCGATTAAACCCAACCTGGGTGTGTTTTTCAGGGTCAGATTTAAAAAACGTGGGTGCCCCGGACAAATACTGTCTTACTTGAATAGTGAAAGAGAGCAATTATCAACACAATGTGCTTAAAGTTACCTAACGTTGTTCAGGAGGAGCTTTCAGTTCCAATTGAGATGTTGAATAGTTTAATGAATAATTATTCAACATTTTATTTGTCAAATCTGATTCTGCAAAGTAACGAGAAACATTTATCTGTCAGGTAAATTAATTACTACAAGTATTACATACTTCAAAATGAGAAATTCATAATATAAGCTGCAAATAATGTCCTTCATATTTGGTTCACAACGAGCAGACATTTAGCTGGGAATAAATAACACATGAGGCGAGGATTTAAAAGAAGAAACTAAATGGTCAGCGCTGCTTTCTGCTTTGATCTGTCTTGATCAAAGTCAGCACCATGGACAGCACCATGTCAGCACAATGGACAGCACCATTCTCCGTCTCCCCTTGGCAGCCCGTGTCGCTCTCCGTGGTGCTGACACATTCATGGCACAGCCGAACAAGATGGGCATCATCTTTAGAACGTTAATCCATTGACATATTTTCTTTATTTTCTTTGTAAATACTCTTTTCCCTGACTACGGAACCGTTGGTGGGGGGGACACTTCTCTCAGTGGAATCTGCTCACAGAGAGAACCGTCACACATTAGTTCTCCGTAGGATCAGGTTGCACACACATACATCTCATGCAAAAGCCTTCACACCTCACTAATCATTGTGCCATTGTTATAATCTGAATCATCTGTATTGGCCATGTTTGCACATGTGTTACTTCCTGTGAAGCAGGTTGTACAGAATGCAGCGGTGGAGTAATGCGGCGTTCCTCTGAGTCGAGACTTTCCCTCTGACAGAGAGACACATCAGTTATTGATTGCAGCCATTACCAAACCTCAAATGGTTTATTTGTGAAATCAACATGGGATAAACAGACTCCAGACGAGCCTTGAAGAGCAGCTGCCTTTGTTTTCCAAGGCTCTGGCTCTGAGATGCAGCCCCGGGGTGCAGCAGCACCTGCCTGCTGATGGATGAGCGCTTTAAACAACCATCCGCGCTGAATTACCACATCGGGAAGCTGTTCACTCGAGGTGTTTCCAAACGCTGCTCTTTTAGGATGCCCATGTGTCATTTTAATGTCAAATTTACCTCAATGAACTTCTTTTCTTCTTTTTTTGTGTTCTGTATGTTAACGCTGCAAGTGCCTTCGATCTTTACTCAAGCTCCACTTACTAGCTTGTTATTGGATCTTTACACCACATCTCCTGGCCTTCATCAGTGGATGGGCATTCAATAATAATAGGTTGTCATATGTTGGCGATAGTAACTGCTGTCTTTATTTATCGATTGGATGACGACTGAACGTCCATGGCCACAGAGCAAATAAAGATGAAGACCGTGAGACACAGTTGAAAGCTCTGGAAAATGGCTAGATTAGATAGATCTGAAAAGTGCAGCTAGATTTATGTTTCTTTTGTACAAAGTACACTTTCAGAATTGACTATTTAAAAGACTACAAGGTCTTTTCTATATTGTCTATTTTGCCGTGATAGAGCTTTTGATCACCAACATCAGCAGATCAAGTTTGACCACCATATCCAAATATTATTTTTTATGTTGGTTTCACAGGTAAAATGTCCGGACAACTACAACACCTGGTTTCACTTTGAAACAAAGTGATCTACAAAAAAACATCTTTATAATAATTACTGTACTGCGGCGTAATACATTCCAGAGGAGTCTCATCTTGGCAAGGTTAGGGTTAAGTTTCAGCGGTGCTTTCCATTTCATGCATGTCTGATGGAAAAGGTTCCTCCAGGTCTGGACATCTGACAAACCAGACATTCTCTCTTTGGGGCAGACTCAACCAAATCACAGGTTTTCTGTCCGGCCCATAAACCAGCAGATAAGACCTTTGTCCTGTTTTCTTAATTGACGTTACAATGGTAATGAGGACAGAGAAACATGCTTTTCCATCCATGTCATTCCCGTCCCCACATGCTCTTTGAATGTGTGTGCCTAGTTGAGACTTCACTGATTTTAGCAAAATAGTTGATGGCGATCAATGCAACTCTTACTGTGTAAGAGCTGCATTGATCGCACAGACAGGAGACGTCCTCATTAGACGGCTACTTGATGACAATGCTTTAAAAAGTAAAGCATTTACCCCCAAAACGCCACACAGACGTTTCTGTGCTTCATGAATGAACACATTAATACATTATCTTTATTTACTTAACCCTAGAACACTAACGTTAAAAATAGTCACACTGTCACTAACGTTGGGTATATTTCACTCAATATAATGGACCTGATACGATATACTTCTCATCAAAATATATTAAATTCAACAATACAAGGCAAGTTGAAGTACTCTTCCTTTATTTTACCCTATTGAACTTCTCATAAAACTAAAAACAGGTATCATGGGGGGGACCCTGAAAAAAAGGCTCAAAATCGGGTGAAAAATTAGGAAATCGTCAATAAAACATGATTGTAACGACTCTGCGTTACCCCGTGAGTTCTGGGCGGCACACAGGGCAACACACTCGGGATGGGGTGAGTAACAAGCTTTATTGTCTGACTCGGGTGCGCTCTCGGCCTCGCCCCTGAGCGCACCTGCCTGCTTGTCTCGGGTCCTGTCCCGTCCGCGCCGTCACCTCGGCATACTGCTCTTCAATCAGCTGCGTCACCTCCGCTCCTCCTTCGCTACTGCTGGTTTTTAAACAGGGAGAGACACATACATCAATTCTCCCTTCAATGTTAAAACACATTCGGAATGTTTTCACCCTCTGTCACTAACGTCAGGTGAAAATCACCCGAACACGTGAAGGTTGAGAAAAACAGGGATCGGAGCAGAGAGACACGCCCACATTCAATAAGACACGCCCACATTCATAACGTGAGCAGCATGAAGCTACACAAGGACCCACACAACTCAGACAAAAGGCAACACGTTCAAAATAACATAGCCACACGTTAGTGTTCTAGTGTTTAACATCATTGTGGCAAGTGAAGGAGTCAATTAATTAATACAAAATTAACCAAGTTAGGAATAGGGGAAGTTTTAAATATGACTCTTTACAGACTGTGTGGGATGAAAATGTACAAGAAGCCTAATTTTCCTTTAAGATAATTCACTACAGGAATGTTTCTCATCATCATATTTAGAACATTTAAAAGGTTGTTGATTAACATCTAGCAACTTGCACAATGTTGATACGAGAGTAAATACAAACCAAGTGTTCCTTGAGCAGCAACTAGAGCATGTGTGTATTTTATGGTTGTGTTTAGGTGCTCACAGCAGTTTAAGACACTTTAAGGTCACGTTCTGAAAACTTAATTTATAGGCGACATGGCTGAGGACTGAAGCGGCTGCTGATTCAATTTTCAATTCAGTTTATTTTATATAGCCCAACATCACAAATACAAGTTTGCCTCGGAGGGCTTTACAATCTGTACAAATGACATCCCTATCCCAGGACCTCACATCGGATCAGGAACAACTCCCTCAATAAAGATAGTAAAAACCCTTTCACAGGGAAAAAAAGGGGAAGAAACCTGAGGGAGAGCAATAGAGGAGGATCCCTCTTCCCGGATGGACAGAAGCAATAGATGTCATGTGGCCAGAATGAATAACGTAACAGAGTTACAGCACATTCAATGAATGTGACAGAAATTATTCATATAATGAGTAGGATGCATGGTCCATGATCCAGATAGCCACGATCCATTAAGCAGAAGGATGTAGAGAGGAGGGGCATCCCAGGGGCAGTGGGAGGAGAAAGCAGGGCCATGGCAGCTGTCAGGACCGGCTCCAGGCCAGTTGCATCAGCAGGGCCAGGGGGGAGGACCGGGGTCCTCCCCCTGGTTCCAGGCAGCCACGAATCCATGGAAAAATAAAGTAGAGTTAGTAATATGCATTGAAGAGACAATCATTTATCCAGAAGGAGAGAAAGAGGAAGAGAAGGAAAGGAGGAGCTCAGTGTATCCTAAGATGTCCCCCAGCAGTCTAGGCCTATAGCAGCATATCTAGGGGCTGGACCAGGGCAAACCTGAGCCAGCCCTAACTATAAGCCTGAAACAGCCCTAACTATAAGCACTATCAAAGAGGAAAGTCTTAAGTCTACTCTGAAATGAGGTGACCGTGCCTGCCCCCCGAACTGATAGTGGAAGCTGATTCCACAGAAGAGGAGCCCGATAACTGAAAGCTCTAGCCCCCAACCTACTTTTTAACACTCTGGGAACCACAAGTAACCCTGCATTCAGTGAGCGTAATGCTCTCGTGGGGTAATATGGCACTATAAGCTCTCTAGTGGGGTAATATGGCACTATAAGGTCCTTAAGATATGATGGTGCATCACCAGTTAAGGCTTTGTAGGTGAGGAGAAGGATTTTAAATATGATTCTCGATCTTACAGGAAGCCAGTGGAGAGCAGCTAGTACAGGAGTAATGTGATCTCTCTTCCGCGTCCTCGTTAGTACACAAGCTGCAGCATTCTGGATCAGTTGGAGAGATCCAAGGGATTTACCGGAGCAGCCTGATAATACGGAGTTACAGTAATCCAGTCTTGAGGTAACAAATGCGTGAATTAATGTTTCTGCATCGCGTTGAGACAGGATGTGCCGGATCTTTGAGATGTTCCGTAGGTGAAAAAAGGCAGTCCTTGAGATCTGTTTCACGTGAGAGCCAAAGGACAGGTCCTGGTCAAAAATAACTCCGAGATTCCTTACGGTGGTGGTAGATGCCAGAGCGATGCCATCCAGAGAAACAATATCATCAGATACTTGATTTCTGACGTGTTCTGGTCCGAGTAAAATAACTTCAGTCTTGTCCGAGTTCAGCAGCAGGAAGTTGCAGGTCATCCAGGTTTTGATGTCTTTAAGACACGCTTGAAGTTTGGCAACCTGGTGGGTTTCATCTGGCTTGATCGACAGATATAGTTGAGTATCATCGACATAACAGTGAAAGTTTATGGAGTGTTTTCTGATAATATTGCCTAAAGGAAGCATATACAAAGGTGAATTAAATTGGTCCAAGCACAGAACCTTGTGGAACTCCATGGCGAACGGCAGTGGTAACCGAGGCCTCATCGTTTACAAATACAAACTGAGATCGATCTGATAAATACGACTTTTTGACCTTTAATACCAATCAACTGGTCTAGTCTCTGTAATAAGATGTCATGGTCAATGGTGTCAAACGCTGCACTAAGGTCTAACAAGACCAGTACAGAGACAAGTCCCCTATCTGATGCAACTAGAAGGTCATTAGTAATTGTCACTAGTGCTGTCTCTGTGCTATGATGCTTTCTAAACCCTGACTGAAAGTCCTCAAATAAACTATTGTTATGTAAAAAGTCATACAACTGATTTGCGACTACCTTCTGCAGTATCTTAGAGAGGAAGGGAGGTCTGTAGTTAGCCAACACCTCTGGATCCAGAGTGGGCTTCTTAAGAAGAGGTTTAATTACAGCTACTTTAAAAGACTGTGGTACATGACCCGTTAGTAAAGACCCATTGATAATATCTAGTAGAGAGGCACTAACTAAAGGTAAAACTTCCTTAAACAGCTTAGTCGGAACAGGGTCCAGGAGGTAGACGATTTAGAAGTAGAAACCATTGAAGACAGTTAGTCGAGGTTGATGGCAAAAAATCCATCCAGACACACAGCAGGGCCCACAGCCTCCTCCATGGCCATCCCACCTGAGGATGGACCGGCAGTAGTAGAGGGCAGGAGATTACCGATCCTGTCTCTAATAGCCATAATCTTACCATTGAAGAAGTTCATGAAGTCATTACTACTGAGGTCTATAGGAATACACAGATCCATCGAGCTATAACTCTCAGCCAGCCTGGCCACAGTGCTAAAGAGAAACCTAGGGTTGCTCTTGTTTTTCTCTATTAGTGATGAGTAGTAGGCTCCTCTGGCATTACGGAGGGCCTTCTTATATGTTCTCAGACTATCCCGCCAAACCAACCGGGACTCCTCCAGACCGTTGGAACGCCATATGCCCTTAAGCTTCTGTGATGCTTGCTTTAATATACGGGTCTGAGGGTTGTACCATGGAGCGAGCCTCCTTTGCTTAATGATCCTCTTTTTTAGAGGAGCTATCGAGTCCAGTGTCACTCTCAATGAGCCAGTAGCACCATCGACAAGCTGATCAATCTGGGAGGGAGTAAAGTTAGCACAGGAGTCCTCTGTTATATTGAGACATGGTAATGAATCAAATACAGAAGGAATCGCTTCCTTAAATCTAGCAACAGCACCGTCAGTTAGACATCTGGTGTAAAAACTCTTGCCTAACGCTGTACAATCCGGTAGTATAAACTCAAAAATTATAAGGCAATGGTCTGATAAAAGAGGGTTCTGAGGAAACACTACTAAATGCTCCACGTCAATGCCATATGGAAGAACAAGGTCGAGGGTGTGGTTAAAACAGTGAGTCGGTTCCTGTACTCTCTAACAGAAGCCAATCGAATCCAACAATGAGCTAAATGCAACACTAAGGCAATCATTGCTGACATCTACATGAAAATTAAAATCCTCTACAATAACAACCTTGTCAGTCTTAAGGACCAAACATGACAAAAACTCAGAAAATTCTGAAATAAATTCTGAGTACGTTCCTGGTGCCCGGTACACCACAGCAAACAGAATGGGCTGTACTGTTTTCCAGGTTGGATGTGAAAGACTAATGCCGTGTTCACACCGGACGCGACGCAAATTTGCGGCGCGACCAGTTTACATGTTAAGTCAATCCACAGACGCGTTGCGGCGCGAATTTGCGGCGCGAATTTGCGGCGAGATAGACGCGTTGGAGGCGGCGCGAACAGAACGTTTGACCTGGGGCGAACAAAGCGAAGGACGAGGCGCGAATTCGCGTGAGTTGAATTCTCCCAACTCTGGCGGAGAAATCGTGTGACGCAAAGTTGCGGCAGCCAATCAGCGTTGAGAATCAGCGTTGAGAATCAGCGTTGAGAAGCTCCGCTCGTCACCACCGCCGTCTCCCCGTTTCTGAATGAAACTGCTGCTGCTCCGCCTGAACCAGCGCTGACAGCGGCTTCATTGAGACGCTGTTGTGGGACTACGGATAATAGTATGAACCCAGACACCATGGAGTTTGATGTTCCGACATACGTGGATTTTACACAAAAAGTATAAAGCAGAACTGGTGGTTATTTCCATGGTGGATGGCATAATCGGTATCGTTTTACGGAGATACGCGAGACGCAGTTCCTGGAGGAGTCAGTGAAATTCACCAAGCTGTGTGCGGCTACGGATGGTGTTATGAACCCAAATACGAGGGCGTTTCATGTTCCGACATGTTTAGGACTTCCACAACAAGTATAAAGCAGAACTAGTGGTTATTTATTCCATGGTCGATAGTGGAAATGAAAGCTTCGTCGCTTGTCTCTCACAGAGGCAAGCAACAGAGCTAAGCCACGCCCCTTTGGTCGCGCCGCGAATTCGCGTTTGGTGTGAACACCCTCTTTCTACTCGCGCGAGTAAACTTCCGCGGTGGACGCGGCGCCGCAAATTCGCGTCGTGTCCGGTGTGAACACGGCATAAGAACAAGGCTTTCAAATGAGTTGCAGTTCAATCCAGGTTTAGGACCCATTAACAGACCTGAGCCAAAGATGGCAGCTACTCCACCTCCTCGGCCGGTGCCTCAAGGAATGTGCATATAAACATGACTTGGAGGACTAGATTCATTTAGGCTGACATATTCCTCATGTCTCAGCCAGGTTTCAGTAAGACACAACACATCAATATCATTATCTGATATTAATTAATTTACTAATACAGCTTTAGAATACAAAGATCTAATATTTAGGAGTCCACATTTAATTCTCCTATCATGTTGCACTTTTGCAATAGTGGTGTTAACCTTTATGAGGTTTTTTTCTATAACTCCTCTTTTGGTTACTTTTAATTTAATTAATTTAAGTGGCCGTGGGACAGACATAGTCTCTATAGAGTTTTTAAAGGTGGGCAGCTGTCCTAAAGAAAATGCAGGGAATGCAGAGAAGGGTGTACGACTACAACTCTGCTTCTGCTTTCTGGTCTGTCATGTACGAGGTCGACCAATAAACTTGGTCATATTTGCAGAAAGGAGATCCGCTCCATCCGAAGTGGGATGAATGCCGTCACCCCTAATCAGACCTGAGTTTCCCCGGAAAGACCGCCAGTTATCTACGAAGCCCACATTGTTTGCTGGACACCACCGTGACAACCAACGGTGGAAAGTTGACATGCGGCCAGAGAAAACTACGGAGTCCGCCATTGTTTTGGCATAAGCACACACCGACTCCCGTTGATTTTAATGACCTCCGACTGGCGAAGTCGGGTGTCATTTCCGCCGACGTGTATTACAATCTTACTGTATTTACGTTTGTCTTTAGCCAACAGTTTTAAATAGGACTCAATGTCGCCCGCTCTGGCCCCAGAAATACATTTGACTGTGGTCCCCGGTTTCACGATCTTCACGTTTCTAACAATTGAGCTCCCGACAACCAAAGTTTGTTTCTCAGTGCCGCTGAGTGGCGAGAGGCTAGAAACGGGAAGAGGCTGACGGTGTCCAGAGGACTGCTTAAATCCCGGCTTCTGCCTCCCTCGTACAGTCACCCAGCGTCCCGCCTGCTCGGGGGCTGCCGGGGAACAGTTAACGTTATCAGAAGCTAAAGCTAGTTGTTCCGAACCGACTATGGGAGTTGGGCTGGCTAACGTAGCTAACGTCTGAGCTTCAATGGTGCGGAGCCGTGCATCTAACCCACTGAGACCTGCCTCCAACCTAGCAAATAAACTACACTTATTACATGTACTGTTATCGTTAAAGAAGGCAGGGGAATAGCTATACATGTGACACGCTGAGCAAGAGAGAGCAGAAGAGGGGGAAGACATCGCTAGCTGCTAAGTAAGGTAGCTAACGATTAGCAGAACAAACAAAGTGAAAAATAGGACAGTTAGATTTAAGCGTTGAATCGCTAAAAGAAGAAGAGAGTTGAGTGTTTAGATGTGAAAGATGTACAGCAGGTGATGAGGCGCTTGTACTGGAGAATATCACACAATTAGCTCGGTTTAGCTGGAGCTGAGACAAGTACGTTATCGGCTAACACACACACACACACACACACACACACACACACACACACACACACACACACACACACACACACACACACACACACGGTGAAACCGGAAGTGACGTAGGACTGAAGCGGCTGCTGATGTGGCCTTTACAGACCAAATAGACCCAAATCAGACCCAATGTCTACCAAAATCCCACCAACTCCATATTTGAGCTTCTTACCGTCACACGTGAAACCAAACAGACAAATTGAGTTATATGTCAGGAAGAAAACTAATGGTGCCGCTTGTAATGACGGACACAATAATGGAGCCTAAGTCAAAGCCTGATTACCCATTAGGAGAGCTTTAAAAATACCTTTAAACAATTGTTGGCCACTTAAGCTAGTAGTGAACATAACATTGACATGTCACGTTTTAATTTTAATTCCAAATGATCCACTATAGGAGTATAGTGCTACTCAGCTTGCTCTCCGTTTCATGTAAGTTACAGCTGGAAACAGTCTACTGATGTTGGCTCTCACGTGAACACTGTGCTCTCAATCATTGTGCTGGAGAACACATTAAATGTGTTTTTAAAAAGCAGAAACTGATCATTCTGAGAGAAATGCGGGAATGTGTTATCACAGGCTTCACATTGCTTTCAGAAAAGCTCAGAGAAAGTTAATTAAATACAATGATTTTACACTTGACTCTCAATGTAACGGAGGCAGTGGGGTGCTTTGCCTCATTGGTATTCAACTGAGCGTAGGCTTGTTATTATAGTGATCCTTACTGCATGATACAGATAAAGCTGCAGAATCTCTTCTCAGCATGAATACACATGAGGGAATGTCACTCAGGTCCGTTTTCTACATCATTATTTACATCTCACGTCCTATTATTTGATGCCCACAGAGACATCCATTAGCGGATTGTCAGCCAGCAGGAATCCCATTATTCTGGATGGACAGCAGGATTAGAGGGGAATGGGTCAGCAGTCGCTCTTCACTACGGTGGCCTGGAGAGCTCAAAGCAAAGTAAAAAAACACACGCAGGTAACCACAACACAAGCAAATTAAGAACACGTCATCACCAATAGAGACGCACAATGATGTGCATGTGTTGAGAAATAGGAAACATTTTCTTGATTGGCTTGTCATGTGTCTCAGGGACACCGTTATGTAAAGTCTGAAGGAATATACAATAACAAATTCATTCTTAAGCATGAGATACCTGTTACCTTGAACACAACATTGGAGTTATGCATTTTCCAGAAGTACACTGAACAGTCTTTAGCAAGAAAAGTGAAAATAAGGACGTGCTACTTGTTGGTGCTTATTGAAAGAGTAACTACTGTCAATGATCAACACATAGCAGGGATTCAAGTAATAGCTGCAATACTAACCAAATAAGAGCCAGTCTGCTTGAACTAATGAAGGCCAGATCTTTATTAACCAATACAGCCCCAAGCCCCCCGGAAAAAAAGAATCTTGTTTTTAAAAACAGAAACTTAATTATCTCCGCAACCAAAGGGTTGTTTAACTTCATTTCAATTGCTACAATACGTAACACTTGTGAGAAGAGACCTATGGCTAAAAAAAGTAAGTAACCGTTAAGTTTAATTAATTACGTAAATGCCGTAACTTGCCACGGTGATCGTAACGTTTCACTAAAACGTTAATAAGTATCCCTAACAACTTCGGATTTCAATAAAAGACACATCTCTGTAACCCTACGGGCTTGTGGGAGTCTAACAAATCACAATCCCTATTAGTACCTGTAAAGTCACAAAACATCCCGGAGCTTTCTTGTTCTTTTTCCAGGACACATTTCTAACTCCTGAGTCCTTCCTAGTCCTAGTCATAGTATCGCAGTATCGTGATAATATCGGAGTATCGTGATAATATCGCAGTATCGTGATAATATCGTATCGTGGCTCAAGTATTGTGATAATATCGTATTGTGGGACCTCTGGTGATTCCCACCCCTACCGTCTAGTGATTAAAGCACCAGACTTCAATATATTTTGCAACAGGTTATATCACTAAATTGTCTACTGAGACACAACAGACACAAAAGACACAACACACACAACAGACGCAAGAGACACAACAGACACAGTGCGTTTGGCTGCAGCCTCGGTGGGGGTTAAGTTTGGGCTTGGGGATCCGGTAGCTCTCCTCTGCAGTCTGCTCTGGGACGTGTTCAGTCTGCTTCCCCCCGTGCTCGTGCAGGGAAACTGTCTATTTTGGGATTGGACCACACCGGCTGAGAGGTCTCCGGGGCCTAGGGGCCCCATCTGCTCCGGTACCAGGCATTCATCATGCAGTTAAGTAATAGCATGTGTGCAAGTATCGGGAGAAATAAATCAAGACATGTAAAGAGAGACGGATTCAAAAAAAGAAAACATCTAAGTAGAAGCACTGGAGAAAAAGATATCCTGACTTGTATTTGTCAAACACTAAAGACATTGATTGGATCCTACATTTCTCATAATGCTTGACATCTTTTTATTAGACCTCTGGCTGCTACACGTTTCTGAGCCAGTACAGTACCTGGCAATGCTGTGCTCTCTGACAGCAGCAATAATAACTGATTGTTATTGTAGCGAATCTCGAAATACTACACGTGAATCATCGATGGCAGTAGGTTGGGTCGAGAGGCTCCACCAATCGTCTCACCAAGACGTTACCAGATATAAACAATAGTCCTGCTCTTCCCATTCTCTGGCTGATACGGTCCAATAGAGCCCCAATTAGTTAGCAACTGGAATTACCTGGGTGAGTTTACGTTGCTCATGTCAAGAGAGATGTTTGAGAGATGTTTGCTTTAGAACCCAAGAAGACTTCATCCAACAACCTTCCCAAGAGGAACCTGAAGGCCTCTCAAATTCACCAAAAACCACCGGAACACTCACACTTCCAGTTCTCAGGCTCAGTGTGTGTTTTCGGATCAATGGGCCTTCAGAACAAAGTGTTTGTTAAGGAGACAACGTCTTAGCTGGTGGAACAATGGGCGGTCCCCTTTGGGCTGTAGCGGCTCATCTGCTGCTCCTTACTTCTCACAGCTGTTCAGTGATGTTAGCCGGGCAGGAAAGGTTCCACAGATCAAGAGATGGAGCTTCACACAGAGCAGCGACGAGCAGGACAATTACAGAGGTCGACTCCAGTCCCTCCTTTACTTTGTCTCTGACTATAAAGGAAAAAGTCAGTTTTACAAATGTGACTGTTGTCTATTTTTGTCTGTTATTGTGTATTTCTGTGTTTAGTGTTTGTAGGTGGCAGCTGGTACTTGAAATGGACTACCTAGTATTCTTAATATGGATTGACTATATTGTCGCACTAATAGATTAAGTCCCAAAATCATATTGCACAATAGGACTCCTAATGAAGTGTTCTACTCCATGTTATAATTGATTGCTGCTGGCTCTTCTAACTATGGTATTAAAGCTTATTACCTCTTTAATTATCATCCCGGTATAACTTTGTCCTTTCCAATATATCAGCCCCTTATCACCTTGTTATAATTCACTCCTGATATAAAGTGCATCTACCTTTTTACTTTTAAATTCACCCTTTATCTTCCCTTTCATGGTATGCTGAGGAGATTAAGAAGATTAAGAAGATGATACTTTTCCCGTAACACTTAAATTGACCGACAAGATAATCGTCCCAAACCTCCACTATATGTGTGTGATATTAGTTCCCTGGGTGATGGTGGTATTTGAGGGCTATTGTCACATCTCTCACTATAGATTCCTTCTTCAGCGCTTCCACCTGTTGCTCTTTCCTTCTGAAGTGAGCAGTGTTTCCCCTCTCACTCTCTGCAAAGTCCTCTCTCTCAGTAATGACCAGTGTTCTGACAGATGTGTGGAGTGTGTGCAGCCGGAGCATCGACTGCAGCCCGAGGCTGTGATAGAAGAGTCCCTTTGAGCTCAGTTACACTGCTCCCAGCCATCACAAACAGAGGAGGCTAATTAAAATCTGACATGTCTCTGTGATCGAAAATTACAGATTAATGTTGCAATGGATTTCCATTTTAGTTAACATTTCTCTGCATTCTGCTGTGTTTGTACTCTCAAAGAATGCCATATTAAAAGTTATGACCAGGACTGTAAATGTAGGTCTAATTGTCATTGACTTGTCTCAATATTGACATCCACATGTTGCCGCACACTCGGATCAGATGCCATCAGATATCAAATGTTTCTGCAGCATCATCGCGGTGTGACAGCGCGCGGCTGGTGTGGTTTCCTAAAGTCTGTTGACAGCTGAACCTGGGAGTTTGCTGTGACATTCCTCAAATATACTTCAACAATATACCTCATCGCGCACACACACACACACACACACACACACACACACACACACACACACACACACACACACACACACACACACCTGTCAGCAGCATGAGGTCCTACTTTAGCTTCACATATTTCATTCAATAAGCCTATCTGTCTGCTCTTGCCGTCACCTCATTACTTCCAATCATCCTCTCTTCTTATCATTTGCATAATAAATGACATCGTACAGGTCTGTGTCACATCAACTCCTAAATGAAATCATTTTATCTAATCATTTTATCTAATCAAAGAATGTAGGAATCGCTGGTATGTAAGTATCAGACTTGTGTCCTAATTGCTAAATATCTCTAAATCTAAAAAGCACTATTTTAATCTATAACCCTTAGCCTTCAAGATGGTTCTTTTATGTATTAGAGGAGCATTTTTTCCTTCAGTTCTATTGCGTCCCTTTCCCCCCCGACAACACGGAGTATCAATACAAGAGCCAAGCAACCAGCGCGTTGTGAACGGGCACGAGTTCATAAGACATCCTGATTAAGTGATTTACATGAGGAAGAACATGTGTACAGCATGAAATGTACAAACATTTTTACATTTAAGGAAATGTATGAAAAAGAGGATGTTTTTGAGGAAGGGGCTGTGATATAAAATAGTTCTAATCAAATTGTCTTGACAACAAATGGGTTTTCAGACTGAGCTGCACATCATTTGCACCAAAACATCTTTGGCTGTCTTGAGCTTGTACATGTTTGGGCTAACAGCTGGTGTTTCATGTCTGAGTGATAGTTGCAGTTAAAATGGAGCCAATCTCATCATTTACCAGCTGCACCATGATGGCTCTGCAGGAGATCAAGAGGATGCATTGAGGAGCCAGATATCCATGATCAGTTTGTAGATATCCAAAATGCTCCCACATTAATGGCTGTCAAGCCTGAAGGAAATGTAATATCTCCGATACTATAGTTAGGAGTTTATAGGCTTCTTTGTTAATGTAGAAGCCACAGTGAACCGTTCTGTTCGACTGACCCCTCAAAGCAACATTTATAGCAATAAGGCCAGGCTCTTTTTGTATTTATTTATATACATTTTATTTTGTCTGTTGTGGTTTTAACAGATTTTAAGTTATTCAAACCAGTATTTTCCTTTTTTGACTGACACAATTTGGTGTTTTTTAAGCCTTTGCGTTTTTAAGCCTTTGCTTAATTTTGCAAATACATAAATGAAGCGTTAAATATGAGCGTGGGAAAAGGCTAGGCACAAGGCTACTACTGGTCAGCGCACAACAGCAAAGCGAAGCAGCTTTGTGAGTGAAATCCTGCTACTTGCTAATAATACAATAACAGATGGATTAAGAATGTCTTTAGTACCAGAAACACTCATATTTGGGGTTGGGAAATCAATTCCAATAAAAGAACGATTTAGGTTTTCTTCAATATAGGGTCGAAAAATACAACTCGCGCGCAGATGAGTACAGAAGAGCGATTCCTCAACTGCTGCAGCAAACTGAGTAAAGTAGATATACTTTCAGGAAGTGGATCACGTCTCCAAACTCCACTACTGCTGCTGGTTCTGTGTCTCATGAGACACTGAGGCGTCTGTTAGTAAAAACGGATCCGTCCTCCGTTTGCGGTGCTCTAGTGAGGAGGACGCTCAGTGTAAACGTAGGAAAAGATATGCGTTTAAAATGTAAAACTCACTGAAGAGGACAGGTATCAAACCTGCTACCTTGCAGTTACAGGGCAAACACTCTACCACATGAGCCACAAATATAGATAGACCTGAAGGTCTGTATAGTTGTGTTTTTAATTAACCTTAATGTAGCCGACACATGACTATTTTTTGTTTGATCGTTATAAACAGGTAAAATAGCAATACAATGTAAAAAAAAATCTTTATTATTGTTCTATAATTTCATAAATACAACAAACTATAGTTTTTTTTATATATATAATATGATTATATATAAAACTTCAGAAGCTGTGATATCAAATATTTTTTGCGGCTCCAGACAATTTCTTTTTGGTGGAAAAAGGTCAAAATGGCTCGACGGGAATGATCTTCCATATTTTCGCATGTGTTTCCAGTAACGTTAAGTGTTGATGGATTTCTTCAGCCACAACATGGACCCAGGGCTTCCTCTGAAAAGCTTCCAGGACAGAAGTAGTACAGCAGCTGCCCACTAATGAGGCTCTCTGAGAGGCGTCTGTGGTTGGACGTGTCTTTCTTTCCCGAATTGAGTGTGGGGTAATTTCTCTGATCCATTACCCTTCACTCCCCTGTGTCTGCTTGGACTTGACGTCTGCCGGCTGGCTCCTAATCTGTTGGATGTGAAACATTAACTTGCGATTGTGCCCCAACCTCAAGGGTGTTTCTGGGCCTCTCACCCCTGACCGGGAAACACAAGTAAACACTACACTGATACTGCAAACACTCCACGAGCCCGGGGCATTCTGTGTCTGTGTGTGTGAGTTGCTGGTGTGTCACAATGACCATTAATAATTCCAACAGGTGAACGGACAGATAACAACCAACGTGGAATCCGACTGCATTTTGCCCATTAACTGAAGCACCAGCATCACCAGACTTAGTGGATGATTCATAGACTGTTTCCGTATTTCTTGACATTTAAATATATTATGCTCAATTAGGCTGCACTTTGCACATTTGATGAACTGACAGAGCAGCAACACAAGACTTAGTAGATCATTTGAAGGCTGCTTCAGTATTTATTCATATTTTAGTTTAAGAAATATATTGAACAAAGGAATTGGGCATCTGAGTTGATAAATAAAATATGAACACATCTGTTACTGAACACTCCAACTCCAGCAGTAGTGTCTGTGTGGTGCTCTCGAACGCTGTTGGGAAACCGGTGAGGGATCAAGTCCATTTAACCTCCTGACTCTAAGAGACTCGGGGAATGGCACAATATGTTGTTCCATGAAACATGTGGAGTGGAGCCGTTTTTCAATATTAAAACAAATGCAGTACCTTTTTTTTTTTTCTTCTGGAAATGACATTTACAAATACTGGCGGATTTTACTTTTGCAGTAGATTGTCTTTAGGTAATTGAAGCAAGTACAACTGTTACTTTGCGAGTTTCTACCAAACCATCTTCAGTGTGTTAGTTATGATTAGTAAAACGGTCCAATATAGTCATTTGGGTTATGTTATATGCTGGTTGATATCTAGCCTCATATATATTAACATGAGTCCCTTCATTTTAACCAATTATTTATATATATTAATACTAATTACTCAGTGGAGTGTAGCTTTCACACTAAATGACAGCACAACAGAGGTTATGTTTTAATTTATGCAGATATTTATTGTGTGGAAATACTTCTCAACACTAACTTTAAGACCTTAGTGGCCTCAAGAAACAATTATGTCTGGGCTTCATATTCACTGTAATACTTTTAGAATAAACATGCACTCAGAGGGTGCCTATTGTACTGTATTTTATATTTCATCACATACCATAGTAGTAAGCATCCATACCGAGTGTGCATCGAGTAATGCAACAATTTACAGCTAACGCTCACTTTTGGGAATATGTTGATTCGACTTTGTGCTCATCTTGGAGGTCACAGTTTGTGCTGCAGCAGAAATGAAATGCTTTACACTTGAATGCATGATTAATGCTTGGAATGGGCCACTGCTCACTAGTGCAGAGTCCCAGCGCTGTAGACTTCTGCCCTTGCCAGTGCCACTGCCTATACTTGTTATTGTGTCACTGTGTCAAGGTGTTTGTTCCATAACAACAAAAAAGGAACATTATTTCTGGAATTCTGTCGCGATGATTGCCTTGTAGGTACTGTTTCACAAGCAAGGCACGATACATCATCAGGAAATACTATGATATACTTTATACACAACTAATATTATGTTTTTCAAATGTTCCAAAATGTACATATATTTGTCATGATTTACGTCTACTTTCCCCCTTTTTTACTGCACTCAAGACAACTCTCATATGGCAAAGACGTTTTGTGTCATTTTTAAACTCAGATAACAATATTCATGTAGTAAATAGTTTAATTTTATTCGGACAAATCTATAAACAGCATTCATGGTGGTGTTTGGGTCTGAGGGATCCGTTTTAATTTTTTCATCAAAAGAAAAATGATACAGATCATTATTTTTTCAAACTCATTGGCTCATTTTCACAGAAAAGGTCTTCCATATTTAACATAACATAAATCTGAACACATTTTCAATGATCACACACTGTACACCCTACACGACCCGGGGCTAATTAATAAGAGCCTCTGTGTGTGTGTGTGTGTGTGTGTGTGTGTGCGTGTGTGCGTGTGTGCGTGTGTGTGTGGGCCTCGCAATTGATTTTGGAAGAGATAGAAGCTTTTGATGATGTAGAGAAGTGATTCTCAAACTTTTTCTGTCACGCCCCACTTTGGAGGAAGACAAATGTTCATGCCCCAACAAAATTGTCAAAAATGGTCCATGCTGAATTTTTATCTTTGTGACTCCATCTGTGCTTTTTCAAGAGAATAAAGAAAATTGCAATCACTTTCAAGTAAATCAGATCACTCCATCAGACAAAAACTTCTACATTAGGCTTTTTTTTCTCTTCTCTTTTTCATCTAATAATATTATTATTATCATAACCATCATTATTGTGATGACAAGTTTTGTCTTCCAACGATACAAGTTTCATGAGTATTTTGTTTTTTAAAAACTACATTTTCAAACTCGTAAACATAAATTAAAAAAACGGCAACATTAGGTCATGTAATGTCGTGAGATCCTTCTTTCTTGATCACCGTCATCCCGATTCAGTTCTCCGGTGCGTTGCCATGGCGACGCTCTTTATAACTGCTCCTCACTCGAGTGTCCCTCCAGAGAACCGCCCTTGATCCGAACGTCCAATCCAATCCTCTCATCCAGTGCGTTATTATAGAGCCAGGATCCTTCATGCCGTCGGAATCTGATGCTCCTCTTCTCTAGAGCGTCATGACTTGCATGTCGGCTTTGCTCCAGCCTCGGCTGCATCGTGTTGATAGAGAACAGAGGTCTGCCATCTATTTAATCGGTTTCTGCCAGGCCTTTTTTAGTTCCATCGCTACAGGGCCAAACTGGAAGAAGTTGACAGTTATGAATGGCGGTGTCTTCCCACAGTCTGCTCTCCCGTTGAGTTAGCAGGCTGGACCCTCTGGCAGTGTGAGCTATGCATCTTTGACAAATCGAGTCTCCTTCCACACTCCTGGTCCGTAAATGTTTCTTATAGTTTTCTCTGCTTGAAGAGTATTGCCAACCAACATTCCATGCTCTATGTCTCCAGCTCCTCAACTCTTTGGGCCTCGCATATGTTTTCTTGTTTGTTGGTGGCGAATTGTTGTCTGGAGTTTGCATTGAGTTCTTCTTTAGAACACTGCAAGGTACGTTTTAATATCTTCTTAGAGTTCTTGTATGTGTAATGTCAGCCAAACACTCCTGTGTAGAACCCCTGCCTGGGTCTTTCACCTTCTCTGTCTTTCCTCGTTTTACTTGAATGGTAGGAACTGTTTCTGAAGCTTCATCCCTCTCGACGCTTGACCAGAAGTCTGATAGTTCAAAACTCAACAGGTACCAGCTTTAACATCATCAGACTGTCATAAATGTGTTTGATTATGGGGAAAATATGCTGTTGCCAACTATTTTGTCAGTGCACTTGGCAGCTTTTCAGACCTTTAATTACTGGATTTCCATAAAGGGGCTGCAGCAACTAGAGGCTCTCTTGGCATTGTAACAAAAAGGTTCCACAACAGATACAAAACCAGAAAAATACACAAATTTAAAATTGGACATTGCTTTTTTCACATTCAGCACAGTTTATAATTTGACTGAGCACATAACTGCTCTGCTAAGCTGTTTTCCTGTTTGGTGATGCTCTCAGAAAGATGCTTGAGATCCTGAAAGCCTGTTCTTGACTAGGTACGAATAACATGCTGGAAGCAATAGAGGGTCCAGCCTGGAGAACCACTCAATGTTAGATTATTCTCTACCAGCAGTTTGCTTTACAACTGTGGGCACAGAGTTGTTTTTCTTTAACAAGTGGATACAAGGTAATCCACATTGTTCAGCTTTGAAATAAAGGCAATGGGTAATTTGGGGAAAGTCAAATTAATGGGACAGTTATACTTTGAGTGGTGGAGTAAGTATTTGGAGCATTTACCTAACTAAAAATACATGTACACACTGAAAAAAATATTTTTCATGTAAAAGCCCCGCATTGAAAATGTTAGTTCAGTAAAAGTCTGTAATATAGCACGTTCTCACAGCCCAAAGTAACACCTTCACAATGCTTGCTTTGTCCAACAAATGTTGCACAATTCAAAATGTTATGAAATTAAAAGTAATCGGAAATTCAGCAAATGATAAAATGTGTGAAGCTGGAACCATGACATGTTTCAGCATGAATAATGACTAAATCATTATCAATATAGGTTCAGCAGGAAGGTTTCATTAGTTCTATCGTCTGCAAGTTCATTTCACAAGGCCATGATACCAATACTTAAACATTTGACTGAATATTTAACTTCTGTGTTATTATTCAAATTGAAAAAGCTGCAGACCCTCACACACTTGGTATTTTGTGTTTGAATATGGTAAGTGACTCGAGGTTACTTACGAGTCATCTTGCATTTCAGAGGTAAAAGTGCCCGAATTATGACATTAATAATTGGAATTAACCTCCCAACCTATTAAATATGAAATGTCAAAGTCAGGTGACCTAGAATAAAGAGAAAGATTCCACATAGGAGGAGGTCGGATGGATGGGTCAAACAAACAAGACTTTCCACCAGGAGACCACTGTTCATTTCTTATGTGAAACCAAAACTTGACACATACATTTGTTTTACGTTAAGAGTTTGTTTTGTTTGTATTGTATTTTAAGATTTATAACCACATACCTTTACAAAAAGTCAGTTTATAAGCTAATTTTAAGCCAATAGATAGCTAAACCATCGCTAGACTGCATTTTGGCTAATGCGTTCCATTTCTATTGTTCTCCTTCATGCTACTACACGGACTACACATAGAAACCAGAACGCCTCCGACCAACATCTTGTCCCTCTGCCGACAGATTCTGCATTCCATGATTGAGGTTATTGGCAAATGTCCTATTCTGTTGTTGAAGGATCGTGAGATTTCCATGTCTTTAATTATTATAAAGCAGGTCAAGGTGGTATAAAGAATATGAATTTATCAGCCCGTTTTTATAAACTGTGCCTTTAATTAGTGCAGATGAACTCTGTAGTTGACATACACAGAAGAGGGCAAGATAGTACAGATGCAGAAGACTGGAAAACGCCGACCAATCAGAGCTTTTCGGGGGGGTTAAAGAGACAGCCTCTACAATGTAGCGTAGACAGTACAAGAAAAAATATGTTTTTTGAACATCAAAGCATGTCAACGTGTTCTAGTAGAAACCCAACCTAAACATTTAGCATGATAAGTCTCGGATAAGGCAAGAGGTGCAGTGACTTTAAGCGAAAAGGGGGAGAAATTCAGTGCTAACAAATGAAAAATGTCTTTGACATATTTTGTAAAAAGCATGGACCTCTAGTGATTCTGTTCACAGGCCTGAAGATTCTTCAGTGCTGGGCCCTATTTCTCGTACCTGGCTTACTGAGTTAGCGGGCTAATTGTCAGGATAAGATGACGTAGGTCAGGCGTTCTCGGTTTCTCAAAGCAAGCTTAGATTAATCACCATAGCAACACATCCAAAAATTTAAACCTGCTCCCGGGCAGGCTTACTGAACTTCACTGGATACGCTGGCCACTCCCACCGGACAAAAAAAGCAGCTCACTTCCTCATTGATGAAGGAGCGATATTAGTTATATTAGTTTTATAGGGAGAGAGTTCTTCCAGATCGCCAGGATCCATCCTTTACATTATCATGACTTCCTGTACGCGGCGATATAGATTTTGCCGGCAAGAAATAATTTATTTACGAGAGTTTCTCGAGCCGCGGACATTGATCACCACAGGCGCAGCTGATCGCCCGTCTCAGACATAGACTATCACCGCTGCAAGCCGCTGTTCTTAAGTTTATTTAGCTCTTAAGAAACTTATGGATGTGTTGAAAGCACTCATAATTATATGACAGTGCTATTAGTACACCATACATATCATTATTGTAGAACATGATTAAGGTGATCGTGATGAGAATACAGAGAATCACACATAATTTATTTTCACTGCTTCAATTGATTGAATTTCTGATTATGAATAATGCATACATACTGATCCGCCCATACACATATTCAAACTCATGTACACATATATAATACATGATTCATACGGGCATACAGTACATATATCCTCATAAGTATATACTTATTCGTAAATATAATCTGATTGATTTGGGTGATGAAGCACTTCAAATTAGCCGATACATTTTCTCAACACTGACGCATTTAACTTGTCTGATATATTTGCGACGCTTATGTCTGGCAGCGGGCGATGTTAAAGTTGCGTTCACGGCAACAATGTTGCAAAAACGTTGGAATATTCGCAACGCGTTTGCTGTGAATGACTACGGTATTGACTTCCTCAAATGCCTTCATGATCATCTCCTGCTTCTCATTAGAGAAATAAAAAGAGGTTCCTCTGAGTTTATTTGCCATTGTACTGTTAGAACATCGTGGTGTCAGTGCTCCATTATTATCCCTTCTGAAGAGAAGCGGGCGCATTTATCCAGATGACTGACGTCTGGCTAGAATTAACGAGACCGTTTCAGCGCGGATCAGCCGTGAAGAAACCCAGATAGCCTGATGTCAATCATCTCGCTAATTTAAGATGGAGATTAGGACATTTGCTTGACTTTGTTTAGCCAGGTACGAAGAATACCCCCCTGTTCAGTCACCATTCAGCCCCGTGTCTGGTGTCACGCACCATGGTGCTCAGTGCCCTTCATGCAGGGGGAGGCCTGTGATTCACAGCTTTAATAGCCCAAATAAAGTTTTCATGTCCACAGTATCGCTGTCACCTTGCCTCTGCTTCCTGGTTGTCAGCTAGTTTTCAGCTGGCCTCTTTTCACAGCGCTAAAGAAAGCGAGGAATAATGTGGACTTATCAGTGCAGCACGCGGCAAAGAAATCAAAATGTCACGAGGAGCTTTCAAGGCTGTTTCCGGCCCCGACGCCGGTCTCGGTTTCTTTCCTGCTTAGGTACCTTAGAGCGTGTGATAACAGAGCGAGGATCCAATAACATCCTCCTCCCATCACTCACTATCCTCCTTCCCTGTGCACTTCCCACTGCAGCTTCTGATCAACTTCTGTTGGTCAAAGGTCACTTTGCCTCTGAGCAATCAGTGTTTTTGGCAACATTACAACAATACTCACTGATTACACTGAGCTGACACAGATTTAAATACCAGTTTCATAATTTCAGTATCTCTGCCTTGCAATAATAACACTCAGATTATACTAAAACTGCCCTCCAATGATGTGTTAAATGAAACTGAAGTATGCATGCTCATTTGGACTGTAACAGAAATATATTTTTGCTCCAATCACTAATGAACCCAATTCCTGGAGCTCAATTAAGTTGAATTGGATCTGCTTACTGTTTGCCAGTATTAATGTATTCCTATTAAAATGTTTGATGTCAGAGCACTTTTCTAAAAAGGTTTATAATGGATTATTTATATGAGTGCTTATATTTGAGTGCATGACAATGCCTCCCTTTAAAAGCCAGACAAAGTCAATATTTGGGAGCACAAAATTATGTTTAGATCGCTACATTTGGCAAAACAACACTAAACCCTGACAATACATTAAAAGCAACTGAATTCAAGTTGTAAATATGGCGCAGCACGAGTGTCAGTTTGTACTGGGATTTCCATGCATAACCATATCTCGGGTTTACGGATAATGGTCCAAAAAGGAGATAATATCCAGTGAGCGGCAGTTCTCTGGGCCTTGTTGATAGAAGAAGTCAGAGGAGAATAGCCAGACTGTTTTGAGCAGATATATAGGCAACAGTAACTCAAACAACCACTCGTTACATCAAGTTAAAGCTTAAAGCAGATGGGCTACAGCAGCAGAAGACTACGAGCTGGAGAGATTAGATATCTTGTTGAACCCTTGCTTGGCCCCCAGCAAGAGCTGGAAAACGTTGCTGGGGAGAGGGAGTGTGGAATACCAGGCTGAGCCTGCTGGGCCTGTTGCCCCTGCGACCCGGCTTCAGATAAGTGGAAGACAATGTACTGATGGAAAAAATAAAGTGTGCCAAGAAAATAATTTGAATGAGTAGGGTTGAATCTATGCTTTCATTTAGTGTATGACTAATTCTGACCCTACCATCTGCAGGTTGCAGGAGAAATCGAGATTCATCAGACCAGGCAATGTTTGACCAAACTTCTATTGTCCAATTTTGGAGATTATTTGTAGCTTGAGTTTTCTGTTGTGGTCAGGGAGGCCACTCTGTAGCCCCCTGGCCATTCTATTGACCTTTGCTATCCACAAGGCCTTTTCCTCCAGAGAACTGCCATTCACTGGATATTTTATCTTTTTCAGACCATACTTTGTAAACCCTAGAGATAGTTGAGTTATGTTTAGATATGTTTCTGAAATACTTAAATCACCCTGACTGGCACCAACAACCATGCCACATTCAAAGTCACTTACATCACCTTCCTTCTCTCTTCTGAGGCTTTGTTTGAACTTCAGCGGATTATCTTGAAGGTGTCTAAATGCCTAATACAAAATATGTTAATTCAGTCAATATATGTCTACACATTATCCCACCACTCACATTTGTGACCGAACATAAAGCACAACTCTTCATCGGGTTTTCCATGAAAATTTAAAAGCGAATGATTGTTTATTTCAAAGAGTTACTAATGACATTATTTAGATATTTTCATGTCTGGGAATAATTCAGGTTTAAATGGGTGAATACTGATTGTCTTTTATACCACACACACGCAGGTTGAGTCTTTATATATTTTTATGTCACGTGTGACCTTGGATAACCCAGGCCAGAATTTTCTTGCAAATTCACGAGATTACGAGTAACTAAGAACACTGACGGTCATCCAGGATTCAAACGTAACGCTTGTTCTATCTCATCCTCTCTGACCACCAGAAGCAGTGTTTAACACTGAACGATTTATCTACATTATAAAGAGGAAGCAGAGGAACTCGGCAAGGGAATCACACCCAATGTTGGTGCAAGTCGCCAGAGACAACCATTCACTCTCACATTCGCACCTACAGGAGAGTTAAAGTCAATTTTAACCTCAGCTGCATGTTCTTTGGATTGTTGGAGGAGACAGAGAAAGTGTAAACTCCACATAGAAGGGCTGGATCAAACCTGGGCTGGGCTGTGAGGCGACAGTGAGCCACCACACCACCATGCAGATCTGACCCCAGCATGCTGTGAGGACATAGCAGGTACAAACTGGTTCAAGGTGGAGGAAGACTGTCCACCATCTAGGAGGGACTGCAGAAAACTGATGGTAAAACTCTTTTTTTTACCATCAGATTGCAGTAACCTGCAGATGAAAGAATGACAGTATGATGAGTGATCTTATAACCCATCCATCCAAATTGATCTACACATTTAAAGGTGTCGGCTCGAAAAATTAAAATGTTTTCATTGTAACCGTCTCCCTGATGGGAGTAAATATAATGAAAGGAGCCACAGAGCCAGCAGGGGACCCGTTGAGATTACTCATATGTTATTAATAGCTTGAAAAAACCCACATTCCCTCGACTAATAAAGGCCTTTAGGACATGAAAGATTTAAACCATTCCATCCCAAGTCCTGAGAGACCGACACTCTTTTTTTAGGCTCTGCATCAAAATATGGCGATCTGCTGTATCAAAAACAGCAATTAAATCAAAGCAAAGCCATGTTACATCTAAAGCAAGATATGCCGATGGGTGATGGAGGCCTTTGGTTTCAATACGTAAACAGAAAAGTTGTAGAATTGGCTTTAGGATTTTTCTTGTGGAGATTCATTGTGCAAACTAAGGCTACATCCACACTGTTACGTTTCTGTTTGGATATGCATATCTTTTGCTATGTTTACTTGCGTTCACACACTACTGCAGAGTTTTAGAGCACCTAAAACGAAGAAGTTTGAAAACTCTGGGGTTTTGTGGTATTGTGGATAGGTGCAGAACCGGAGACCTTTAACAACAACGACGTAGACACCTGTGTTTACTACTTGATTGGGTCTCATCAATGGAATAACTTCCTCCTTGAATCCAAGTCAACGTGTGTGCAAATTTTAAGAAATGTCTTCCCTGCGTTTCAGAGATATTGCATTCACAGATATAGGATGGATGAACCGCCAAGTTAAGGGTCAGCTAGAATGCCAAGTTCAGGGTCTGCCAGAGGGCCAGGTTGGAGGTCAAACATTGTAGGTGTCCAAACTAGTTTTCTGAAAGGCAATCTTTCGTTGTCAGCCTCCTGATTGGCCTGAATGTAAGGAGAAAGTGATCCATCTAAACCTACATAATGTTCCCCAATGGGTATCCCAGACAATAAGGCCAATAACCAAAAGAGGCAGGGTTTCAACAATGACAACTGGATGGTGGGATTACAGGAGTTGGAGTTGATTCTCAAATCAGATCCTTAAGAGAGACTGTCCACACTGTTATTTGCAATTGATCAGATTGGGTTTGTGTGTTTAGACATCGGCAACACATCTGCATGGGTTGCTGTGGTAACGGCGTAGGCGGAAGTAACTACGTAGCTACGCTAGTTATATGCAACAAGGAAGCATTCGATCTCAAAACACTTGTGCTGTCAAGTTTGGGTGCAGAAGTCTTCCGTTGCAGCAGACAAACTCAGTAACAGAGGAGGCTGCTATACATTGAGAAAGTAGCAGAAAGTGAAAGTAGAGGGACAGTGAAAGTTCCAGTTCTTCTCAGCTTGTTGTTCTCCTGCATGTTGCCCTCCATAGCGCTCTGCTAGTAGCAGCATGGATTCTGCTCAGCACTTCCATGCTTTGAAATCTGACCACCGAACTAAGATTCATCTGTAGATATAGGATTGGAATCCCCTCCAAATGTGGTTGTTTACTTCAGATTTGTTATATTTGAATATAAGTCATATATAAGTCTTGCACAGCATTGTGTTGCCTTTTCCTGCTTTATAGTCTCCATTTGGTTATCCTCAAACAAATGTCTGTTCTTTTGGTTGGGTAGTGATTTGTGGGTTGGTAGACAGTGTTCTTCATGAACTTGAGCTGGGAAATGGGTTAATCAATTGAACAGTGTATGACTGCTTCTTGCAGAGTACAGCTGAAAAGCTTACATCAAACTCACAGCCTTCTTTGGGTCTGCATTCATTATCCTTGCACACATTGGCAAATGCTTGATTCAGTTGACTCCATCTGCTTGATAGTTAACTAGGTCATGCATTATATTTTCCCTCAATACATGGGGGCTACTCTCCACTTAAACATGGCTCTGGGGATGGCCGGTTCGGAATAAATTTCACCTCAAGAGATTCCATAGTTTTTTTTTTTGTATTTCCTTTCCTTGATCATGCTGTTAAACAATGGGTGGACCATGCTTCGAGAAGTCTCCTCAAGATGTTTGGCAATCTCAATGCTGTGTTTACTCTTCAATTATCTTATCTACTAAATACATGTGCTGTGGATGTAACTATATGTGGTTCGGCCATGCTCACCTCTACATTTTTCCCATTTCAAGAAGGCAAATCGGGTATAGTGATCTTCATCTGCTTAGCTGGATTTCGGAATGGGTTTGGTTCCAAATGTTTCCACCAGAACAATGTTACCAAACAGTTGGCACCCACAAGCTCTGGAAGAGGAGACGGATATTTGCTCAATTCTAGGAGAAGTCACAGTTGGAGGTGATTAACTTGCCGGCCACTGACTTTGATGAACTGAAGCTTTTCTATCCAAATCTGGCTCAACTCTCCACCATTCCCATGGCAATGACCTGGCAACGATGCGTAAACCATGCTGTGGCACACATGCTAGCAGTTTATGTTGGTATACACTCTACCAAGTAATGCTTTTGTTGGTCAATTATAATTGCCGATGTATGTATACTTATGTGATTATTGTTCAATAATACAGACCTCAGAAACAGGCTGCAAGGGGCAAAGCTGACAGATTGCATGTGGTTAAAAAATAAATAGACAACCTGTAGCGGAGACAAACAACCACAAAACCTGCCTTTGAACAATCTAGAAAATATAATATTGCAGTCTTGCGCCGCAAAAAGTAAAGACCCCATTTCATTAGCTTATGTCCTCTCCTTTATGAGCACTGATCTGAAGAGGGACTAGATCGTTTAATACAACACGGGAACAATACTACTTTGCTTGCTTTAACCTAGGGGTTTTGAACTTGTTGATGTACTTATCCATAGTCAGTGTATTACCTATAGTATATTGGCGATTGGCACGCCCCAGTTTGGCGAAAGAGGCAGGAATACCAGCATGGGAGCAAAGCAATGTACTGCTGTGGATGGAGGCAGCAGCAAAACGTATTTTAGAAAACCTAAAAGAATGACCCACCCTAAAAATATACATCACTTTAAGTGCAGCTATATTTAGAATATTTTTCGACGTGGAAATTAACTGAAAGTCAAACTTATCGATAACATTTTGTCAACAGAATCTACTAGCTTTGAAGACGGCATAGATAACTTTCCCATTCAGTTCAGTTTACCATCAGAAAAGTCTATCTTTTAGGTGACTAAAATGTGTTGTACTTTGAATTGCTTTGCTCTCATATCATTTTGCCAAACTTGGGCCATCTACTTTAGCTATACATTGACTATGTATTAGTACCATATACACTCGTTTCAAAAGACCCAACCCATACCTCTCACCAAATGGAATTCACCAAGTGCCGATTTTTCCCCATGAAAAATAACATAAATGTGGATCTCTTGGTTGTTCGAACACCCTAGCAGATTAGGACATGAATATTATATAGAGTGCAAAAACATTGATAATATTAATTTTACAATTGAAGTTTAAACTATGTTTCTTTTAGCATAACTTATTGTGTACTGTTATCTCACAATCCTTGCACCGAGCTTTGCTTGATGGGATAGCTGGTGCTTTTGAACGAGTTGGTCTGTTATCTCAAACAGGTTAGGTTAGCATACAGCTATGCTATGCATGGCTTACAAACTCTGATGCAGCTATATTCACCCAAATGACATGCGCGAACAAATGGGTTTGCAAACTTAACAAACTGCAATTCTCTCCAAAACATTTACTAGAAACAAACTTCCCAAAAGTAGCCACAGGAACCAATCTGAACAACGAAAGTAAAATCTTCTGTAATGCTCCCAAAACAAAATCTCACCCACAATGCTGAATACCAGTGGATGCCAGACAGAGGGAGCATAAGGACCAGATGAACTGCATCAAGCTGATGACCCTCACATGGCCGCCTGCTGAGGTTGGCCAAGACAGCCTCCAAGACAGTGGGAGGGACGTTAATGCCAAGAATGAATGTGACAAGAATATTCAGAATTTATAGGCTGGTCTGAGATCAGCTGCGCCCGCGACAGTAGACTTCAGTCAGGAGAGTCCCAAACCTCCTCTGCTCGGGACATTGTTGTGACATGCTAGATAAATATCCCACTATGGACTTGAAGAACACCTACGTGAGAGTATTAGTATACTTTCAAATGGTTGTCAGCATTAATTATTTATACATCAGAGACAATTTGTTTCTCCTAACAAGTCAAAAGTTACTGAATAAAGACCGAACACAGACAACATAAAGGTGTTGTGATACAATAAACAAACATAAACATACAAACAAAACTTAAATTAAGCAATGGCCATATAGAGCAGCAGCAGTGATGGCAACACTACACATGAATGTGACTCAAGTGTCTTTAAGTAATAAAACAAATCCAGAAATGGGGGTGGACTACTTTATGTAAAAGACTGAATTTATTATTTTACCAAACAATTTTAGATTCATGGAGAATGCTCAAATGTGTTAAATTGTTAATGTCAGAAGTGTGCTCATTAAATACATGTGTTACAGCTTCAGATGTTACTGCTTCAAACTGTGGAATAATGATGAAAAATGATAATGGATTTGTGGCATTTTAATTGCGAGTGGTGATGTAAAACTTAAGCAGAGCCAATTGCTCAGTGAAATTAATAGAACGCAGTAAAAACTCCCAATGAGTTGTTGATGTTGTGCTTTGCTGGAAGCCTTTTTTGTCTTTTTATTTGCATACCTGTTTGTATAATTACTCCCAGATACACACACACACGCACACGAATATGTACTGCTATATTTCCACAATGATGGAATCAAAAAGGGGAAGGATATGTAAAGTCTGGTTGATAAAGTGATCCATCTGTAGAGAAAGACAGCAGATGGGCTCTGGCTGGAAGCTCGGATGGGCATCGACTTCATGCTGGGATCTACAGGTTGTGTCTGTTTGTCTCTCGTCGGCCTGCCCTCTCTTGTCTCCTCTCATTTCTCTCCTCCTCGAGCACAATTACTTTGAAAAGCAAAAGAAAAGTACAACCTCCCTGTGTCATAATGCAGCCAGTCAAGTGTCAATCCAGGCCGAGACAGAGTGTTGTGAAATACATCTTTTAAATCAGAGACAATAATCTTTGGCTGAGCTTGAGAAGAAAATAGAATGATTATGAAGAGCATTCATGCAGCGTGGAGAAGGACACGCGTAGGAGGATGCACCTGTTCACCCTCTGTCTAAAAAGCAAACGTTATCCACTTCTAGATGATGAGTGGACTAACAAAGGGAAATACACATCTGGTTCTCAAATGCATACTGAGTGGTGATTTGCTCAAGAAGATAATTAACACCTCAGTGTTAACACAATTGCATTTGTAACTACAAATGATCAACAGGGAGACTGTGGATCAAGTTGAGAGCCTGTTTCTGGATGGATAAAAGATTTTTTTTTTCTTAGCCTCATGTTCCCATGATTTTGTGTTTAATTAATGGGGACAATCATCTTTTAATTGGTCCGGTATTAAAGAAGAATGCTATGGATGCTAGCCAATGAACGGGCTGTCACATAGTCATCATACATGACCATTTTACATGAATCTGGCTCAAGAATAAGTCTCATTAAGTCAAATAAGTCATATAATATAAGTCATATTCCCATGATTTTGTGTTTAATTAATGGGGACAATCATCTTTTAATTGGTCCGGTATTGAGGAAGAATGCTATGTATGCTAGCCAATAAACAGGCTGTCACATAGTCATCATACATGACCATTTTACATGAATCTGGCTCAAGAATAAGTCTGATTATTACATTTTGCTGGGGGACTTATGTCGGAAGACAGCGGTGGAGGCGTTCGTACCGGGTGTGCAGCTGTGTACAGAAGAGTTTTAGATCAGGGGTCTCGAACTGGCGCTACATAATGCCATTCTATTAAAAGTTTTTATTTAGTTTGCTCAAAAATAATGGCAAAGGTCAAAGGTGACCGCATATGACTGGGCAGTTTTGGATAAGAAACAGCCGGCTACGCTGACAGCTGTTTCAGAGCCCTTCAGGATGTGGAGAGTCCCGAGTCTGTTGCAAATGGAACTTATTGACTTGCACAGCAACAGTGATCTAAAATCTAAAGCGGCACAAGGAAAACCATATGTATCCTTATGTTTACACTGTTAAAAGCTAACATAAAAATGTATAGAAACTGCTGGTTGCCGTTATGACAAAAATATGTTATTAATGTAAAAGTAAATAAATTAGTAAACTTTCAAAAATATTGCGCTTTCTGTGTGGCCCTCCGATGAGATCACAATACCAGCGGTGGCCCCAAGCCAAATTGAGTTTGAGACCCCTGTTTTAGATGTTTTCATCTAAAACAGGGGTCTCAAACTCAACATCTTTTATTTGATGGCTACCCGTATTTATTGGAACCGGAGTATAAGGATAAAAAGCTTGTACGAATAGAAGAGCAGACGAGGAGAGAGGTCGGGCCACCAGCTGCTGCTTGGCGCTGTGAGAACGCTTATCCCAACACAGAGCTCGTGGTCACGTAGAAAAGGCTGCTACTTCATTCAGAATAGGCGAGGACAACATCAAGGTAGAGCAAAAGTGTGATATTACATTTAATTCTACGTGTCCATGTGGTCACCATTGTCAGTCAAGTGATGATTCACGTTGTCTTTTCATATTTCAATACTCAACCACTGTTTTACACATCATACGCTAGTTTTTTTTCTTCTCTTGCCAGAATGGATGATCCACATGTCACACTGTTCCTTTTATTTCTGGCTCTTGATTAATTAAACCATACACAACGTGCAGGTCACTGCTTCCGAAACCAGAAAGCCGCAAGTTCACTGCATGTCAGTTACATGCAAATTTCTTCTGATAATAAGCACCACTAATATGCCTATCAACTGAGGCGACGACTTCATTTTAAGCCCCTGTTATACAAATAGTGATAAGAATCAGAAAGTTGATTCATCAAGGGAAGGCTCATTTTTATAATGTTGGTTCAAGCATCAGTATAATGAAACAAATAAAAACAGAGGAATTGGAAAACAGATATACAATACAAAAATAAGTAGGAACATTATACAAAAAATCATTTTACAACTGTACTGCAAGGATGTACATATGTACGGATAAGTACAATGCAATCAGTGTTTAAGACAGAAAACACATCTATGTATAGTGTGTTAACCTGTTTGGATACAGTCCACATCATGTGCAAAGTACAGAATAGAAGAGATTTACCCTCTGGGGTCTTGCGTCATATCTCTTGCGTTCATATCTCCGCGAAAAAACGGCGCAGAAAAAAGAATCCGCTGCTGTTAGAATCGCCAAACTCTGCAGTTTTTCCGGCCCCCTCTGTGTGCTTCTGTGTGCCTGTACCAGGAGCTGACATTGTTCCCATAGTGTAATTGCATTGTATTGGTGAAAGGTATGTGGTGGTATGTTTTTCATTGTTGTTTTTCAATAAAGGGGAGGAATTACCATTTAATTATGTGTCCATCTTTAATGTACCCATAGCTTTAGTTTTTTTTTCATCTCAAACACACATCTGTAAAATGATGTAACTCTACATTTGCTCATATTTATGGAAATAGCTATGTAGTCATCTGGTCAGATATGGAAAATAGGTCAACATAGCTGTGTATAATCAATGCTATGATGGACCATGTAGTTTTCATTAATATCTTGCTGTAGGCTAATACTAATATTAATGCCATTTCTTAAGAGTTCAAAAAGCTGGGCAGGAACAAGCTGGTAAAAAAGGGAACCATACAGACATTTTATTTATTTCTATTATAGATAAATATACCAGTATTGTATCGTATTCTGGTATCGTATCGAGTATCGTAATACTTATGGCAGGTATCGTATCGAAGTCATAATTTTGGTATCGTGACAACCCTAGTGTGTGTGGCTGTCTGTTGAGGTTCTTGGTTTCTTAGTTTAGTTGGATATTTCTCAACTATTTTATTCTGTAAACTTAAGCTGTCCAGAAACGGAATATTGACTCAGCATGTCCTCCTTCAGCCACTCTCCCTCCTCTCTGATCTCCTCCAGGCTGCTTCTGGTGGTTGATGGTTCCCTTCCCCCGCTCACAGGTGTGTCTCATTTATCTCCCCACCTTCCCTTCCTGTCAGGGTGGAAAGGGTTAAAAAGCAACACAGCTGGAACCAGAGAGTTGATAATTACCAGTTGCGGAATGTATATTTACTCAAGTACTGAACTGTATATATATATATATATATATATATATATATATATATATATATATATATATATATATATATATATATATATATACATGTTTGAGGTACTTCTACTTGGAAGCCTGTTTTCTACCCACTACTCCACTACATTTATTTTTTCGACTCAGATTATTTCCACAAACTCAACTAACATTGGATGATGCAATGTTATAAATAAAGCTACACCACAGCATGATGCATTATTGAAATTAGCTCCACCTTTTCCATTTGCATAATAGCAAAGCTTTCACAATGATATGTCAATAATTATAATTCAGTGATATTACATATATTACATGGACCTGGCAGCAGATGCCAGTGCCTCCCACCCAGCCGCCTCCTTAATACTATGAGTCATGAAGAGTAGTTCATCTGCAATTTGTGTAGGGTTATAAGACATTTTCTGAGATCTGTTTAATATCCGTCCCTCTTACATATCTACCAGATGAATACTGGATGAATAAAAGCATCACAAATAAAGCAAAACAGCCTTGAATCTCTCAGTTGATGATGAGCACACATGATGGGAGTACAGCATGAGTCATCCACAGCTGGAAGCTATCACCAATGAAGACTCTTCAGAGAGACCTTCACAACTGAACCGTCGTGGACATTTGGTCTGACACAAAGAAGGTAATAACTCCTTCCCTTTCAAAGTTAGCAAGCGGCAGCTCGCACACAAGCGTAACATTGATGGACGTGTTTGGTGCTGAGTTCAGGGAACAGAGGCCACTGCTGCTGTCAACACAAGATGGATCTCAACGCTGAGGCCATTGATTCCCAAGTCTCCAGTGTGATCACTAGCGTTGTCATGTTCAAGGAAAGGCCGGACACAATGAGTCGTCGTTCACAGCATGGAAGTGGAGTTTCTTGAAGGAGTTGTTGTACATCCTGAAGCCATTTGGAGAAGCAACCATTTTGACACATGGAGTGAAGACAGTCACAAGAGGTTCTGTTGTTCCCTCGGTCTCGTCCCTGAATCAGCACGACTCCTATCTGATGGGTGATTTAAGGTGGGCTACCAACACTAAACACCCCCAAAATATATCGTATTCAGTGTTTGGTTGTATTTAGTTACGCAAAGCAAATTTTTCACGCGAGTAGATTACATACAAAGCCCATGCAAAGACGTGAATGGACACGAGTAATGCAAATTTGCGGCGGGCGTTGAAATTCTTCAACTCTGCGAACAATTTGTGTGACACTGTATCGTGAAAGCCTCTCAGCGGTGAGATGCTCCTCCTCCCGTCATCACTGATGTCCTGCCGTTGTTGAAGTTAAAACATAGTTGTGGAACAGGTTAATAGTGGTAGATGTCAAAGTGCAACGTCAGCGTTGCTGTTTTATGAGTCAAGTGCAGTCACGCTAACCGCCATTCAAAATCATTCAACCTTTTTGTAAATGTATTCATTCATATTGTAAAAAGGAAAAATGGAGGAAAAAGAAACTTTACAAATGGAAATACCTCAGCATATGAAAACCTTTGTTTTAATTGTGCATTAAAATTGCTATTAATTTGGTCAATTCATGAACTATTACTGCAAGCAATAGTATTAAATAACCCTTAGAAGTATCTACACCTGGTTTACGTAGCAGTAAAATTCCTGAGGAACAGTTAATTCATTCAGAAACTGGATCTCATGGTCTTTTTTCAACGCAACATTCAACTTGAGTTAAGATTATTTCATCAAAGCGCCACAAATTAACTGACATATTGCAGGTTTACAGACAGACAATCATAATCCAGCCAGTATCACCACACACCCAAAGATGGTGGTTTATATTTCATTCTTGAACTCACATTCAATAACCTGTTCACACCACGCTCTCACTCACCACACACATCTGTGTAGGCGGTGGAGGGACAGAGGTTACACGTGGCATACGGTGTGTACCTCAAAAGACCTCAGTGAAGCAAACCTGGCAGGAAAGAAAACAGCGCTATTATTTCAACTCTTGTTATTCTGCTTTTGCACTGCTGTTCTAGTAGGATGGCATGTCGTGAGAGTATGTATCGGAGTGAAAGATGCCTCACAACGACCACATCAGACTTGTTTATGACCTCCTTTCAAACCACCACCATCTGACCCTTCAATACATCGTTCAAGTTGTGCGCTGCTTGTCATTTATTAGATTAACGTCTCCAGTGGTGATACTGTGTTCTGTGCAGTGGAATCAACGCAGAGAGCAAAATGAGCACACGCTGGCATGAAGTGCATTGTTCAGGGAAATACATTCTCAAATACAATTACAAGTTATTGACTACATGGTGCAGCAATCCAACCCAAACAGAAACCTTTGCTTCATTGCCTTTATCGTCCACTGATGACAAGCAACATTAAAGATGTTAAAGGGAAGATATTTGGTCTGCGAAATGTGACAGTCCATATGAATTTACAATGCTGATTTACCAAGCTTTTGACATCTTTTTATTTTGTGCTTCAGTTGAAAATAATATATCAGAAGTCAATATACCAAACCCCTTTAGGATTATTTGTTTGAGATAGTCAGTTTACATTGAGACCACAAACATAACCCTCACAACAACGAGCGCCTCGATTTGCACAATAATTGTCTACGTTATAGAATTTGAAATTCGTCAATGAAACCATTGTTCACTCCCTGTGTTATACGAGAAGCAAACGTTTATTAATGTTTCACGTTAGGGACTAACACTAACCAAACAGAAACTTTCTCCAAAACCTGACTCAGTGGTTTTGTTAGTTTCCTGTGGAGACTGAAGTTTATTTTTAAAAGACTGTAATCAATGGAAAATACACAAAGAATTAGGACTAACTCTTCATGACATCATCTGTGGCTACCACATGTGTGCATTTTATACCTAGGCCTGCTGTCTGATATCGTATACATGAATACACGCATGACGGGATGCTGTTCAGCGCGCAGACAGACAAGGCAGGAGGAACAGACAGGAGACAGGAGCTGTGCAATGAGAAAATAAGCTAATAAAGAAACAATATTATAATAGATGTAGTGTATTTGTGAAAAACAATTAGATTATAAAATAGCTATAACTTTGTGATTCTGTTAGGGCCAGCAGAGAAGGCTTATCAGGCCCTGACGGCCCATCACTGGTGGCTACAAGGCAGGCAGTAAGACAAACGGATCTCAGTCAGAGATTCAGCTGCTGGAATATGTTTTTCTCTCGGCAGGTTGTGTAGGAGGAAAAATATCGTCTCCCACTGTGGCGGAAGGAGGGGAGAAGACTACACAAGATGTCAAAGTTTTCTCAAACTTTCAGTCATTAATAACTTATATTGTACTTTACTGAACTATTATGTGGGTTGAGGACAAAAATGTGCTTTTCATTTGACTGAAACAGCTATCAAATGTGCCATAATCAAAAGTAAAAGCCCGAGAGTTGATGGACCAGGACATCAGTGTCGGTCATGTCGTAACTGCAGCGGATCAGTCTGGGACCTAGACATTCCAACTGGGGAAATAGTGGATGAAAGCAAGCGTCTTGTACAGGGCTGCAGTCGTGTAATCCTAATGATGATCTCCATTGTTGACAATGAAGGAATGATCATCAACATTCTTTCACTTTTTAAGTGAGTGTGTCATTTGTGAATGGCTTTAGAAGGATAAGGAAAAAACAGAGAACAAATCCAATTTGGAAGCTAACACACCATTAATTCAGCATTATCCACATCATTAACTCTTCCACCAATGAGATTTAAATAGAACATTGTACCTACAATGGAAACAAGTTGGAGTTAGTTTTTAGCTGAATTGGTCAATGATGAAAACACTAAATACATTAAGATATTGGATTTACGATCCCACTCATTTCAATGGATATGACTTAACATTCCTGAGTCAGTAAGCACCCATTTAATCCATATATAATATTACTGATATTTGTTATTAACGCATGGTCCTCTACTTACATATTATAACAGAACTATAGACTAAAAGATGAACAAACGTGAAAAGGGATCGACAACTTTCCCTTTAATTTGAATTCTGAGCAATAACCCCATTGATATATTATCTATATCAAACCATCAGCCAACACAATCCATCGGCGGCCATTCTATATCTTCTATACCCGTAGTTTGCAACCCTCGACCCACATTTAGCGGAGGACTGGGCCCGGGTCAAGATGCACAGAAAGCTGGTGAGGCCAGAAGGAAGCCGAGCTGCTGCCGGGTGGTCTGTTCCAAAAGTCTGTTTGTGAGTCCTGGTATCAAACTGTGGGGAGTCTGGGAGTGGGGAGCACCATCTCCTGCTGCATTCATGTGCACTTGGACATCAGCATTTCCCTCTTGTTCATTTCTGACCAGACACAACTTATATATATATCTATATTCCGGTAAAAGTTCTGGTAAATGGGGCTTGTGGTGTCTTCCTGAAGTTGAGCTCAACGCAGCTCCACTGCCCCCGAGTTTCAAAGTCTTTGGAGCTCAGGAGCTATTGGTGCAATATTTCTTATTTTAATCCACTCCAAGGTTCTTTGTAGCTGGAGCATCCACTGCGTAAACTCTTCTTAGACACCTCTAGGATTGTTCACCACAGCTCCCACTACACTCCTGCTGCTGCTTCGTCACAATGGTGTTTCCCATGTGGTAATTAATCCCACTGCCAGAGGGGGAAGACAACATTTCCATATTCCAACTTAAAATTAAAGAGATGGGAATTTACATTATTCATAGTAGGGCTCCAGGAGTTTGTCCACCTGTGTGCTTTTCCCGCTGCGATTATTTGAGACCCGGCTTTTATTTGAGGGTTTTTCATGTTGACTCTGCACTAATTCGCTGGGCACACAAATCCCTTCTGCACCAGTCCAAATTCACTTTGGGCTTTTCAAAGTGCCCTCATGACCCCTCACAGACTCATTCAATACTCAGGAATTCCTATTGATGTGCCTCTGAATTTGCAAGTGTAAGGGTGACATTTGGACCCCTCGATGATCAAACTGTGAAACTAATATTATATTCATACTTTCTCTTGATGCTTTCACCAAAGTATGATTCCGTGCTCATCCATTCTTTGCTCCAGTGTGAGTCTACTTACAGTGCTGCCGTACATCCAGAGACACAGCAGAGACACACCGATGTGTTCACCAGTTCATGATATTCTGGGAGTTACCCGCGTGTCTATGGGAGGTAATCACTAGACAGTGGCATCCAGTAATTGACATTAGCCTGGCTTTCAGATACCGATCGCTACCACGGAGGTTGGAGGTGTGTGTATTCATAGCCGCCTGTAGCACAATCTAAAAGTTTGCCACGGCCTAACGGGTTGGTTCCACAACAACAATGTTTTTGAATTTAGAAAGGCATGCATATTTCATTTGCGCTAGCAGAGTATCAATCTCTGCCACACGGAATCAACAGTGGGGATATTGATTCAGTTTACTTTTTCATCTCAGAAATGTACCATGGGGCCCGTGTCAGTTATCTCTCTGCTTATGGAAAGAACAGCCATGAATAACTCTATAGATTTTCCCATTACTTATTTTTATTGTGGGTGATTTAGCGCTGTACACACCACCCGGGTTCACGCCCCCCGCAGACAGACACAGCTGCTTGTTGCTCGCTGCTCCTCGTCACTGTCAGCGGCGACACAAGCTCCATGTAAAGTCGTGTAAACGCGACGATGTGGAGGAGCATGAGGTGGAACGACCCGCACACTGTAAACCACACAGGACCTGTCATCACCCCACGGGGTCCAAGTCCATCCAGGACCCAATAAGAGAATCATCTTCTGCCAGCCATACCTGTGTTTATCTCATGTGGCTCAGCCGGCCCTCTGATTGCATGTACATTGCTTTTTTGTGTGTGTGTGTGTGTGTGTGTGTGTGTGTGTGTGTGTGTGTGTGTGTGTGTGTGTGTGTGTGTGTGTGTGTGTGTGTGTGTGTGTCTGGAGAAATAAATGGAAACACTCTGAAATCACAGGTTGTTTTTTTCTCTCACACATTCCATCCAACCTGGAATAATCTGCAGAGCATGTTATTTCTTTTCCACCTCCTCTCCGCTTCCTTAGCCCAGTGGGAGCTGCCTTCACTGTCTGAAAATACGTAGGAGGCTTGTAATGCAGTTCACTTTAACTACTCATACAACATTTATGAAAATTATCAATAGGAGTAATTTGTGAATCATTTCATAATTCAACAATCAGCTGCTTATCTATCTGAACGACAGATTAAAGAATATTACTATTTTGACAAACCTTCACAACGGAGCATCCTGGACATGTTTGTTTCGCGACCTTAAAGATACATTTTATTTTACCACTCGTGGTAGAAAATAGCAATGTTTTTATGAGCGGGTCTCCATTGTCTTTGTATCTGGAGCACACAGGGGGCATGAGCTCAAGTGGGCGACGGGAAGCATATTACTGGCAATGTTTGAATGCTCTATATATATATATATATGTATATATATATATATATATATATATATATATATATATATATATATATATATATATATAAATAAAGCAAATTCTGCTTTCTTCTAGGGGCTAAGGATGGCCAACCCACTGCCTGATGCTTTCTAAAATGAATACCATAAATAAATCAAAATGCTGAATAATAACCAGGTCACGCTGTCTCAAGGTGGTAGTGTATACAATAAACCATAATACAGTACACATAGGGAAGTAAACTGTAGTAATAGCTTTCTATTTTCACTCAAATAACATGATATTTCTTAACTTCGACCTTAACTTCTCAGCAAATATTTAAGTACATTTTCCCCACAGAGCACGATCTAAAGCAAATATATATATATATATATATATATATATATATATATATATATATATATATATACATATTTTGTTTCTGCTCCATTGACGATACTGTATCATTTATCATTTCAAAAGCTGTCTGCAGAAAAGATAACGCTCCTGCAAATGTAGAAGCCAATGAGTAAAGCACAGAATCATCAGCTTAAAAATGCACCTTACAGTCATTATCAAAAGAGACAATATTATTCATACACAAGAAGAAAAGTAAATGACCTCAAAGTGAACCATGTGGTACACCTTTAGTCACCTCCATAAAGGTAGATCAAATAGTGTCAACAACAATACATAGGATTCTATTTGTGAGTATTTATAATGAAATTCCTACTCAGGAAGTAATGACTGAGAATTAACCAATGATTCGAGGGTCTTCGTAAATAAGATAGCTTGGAAAATAGGGGAGATATTATTTATTTCTCTACAGACTCCACCCTTGCAAAATGGAAATATTTGGGCATATGTGTCAAGGTCCAAACTATAGCTGAAGCAGCTAACCTCAAACGAACAGTCAAGGTCAGCACCAATGGAGTGTCCCTCACGTCCATTCCAGAGAGTAAAGAATAGACAGCAAGAATTTATTTTATTTAAGAGTCCACCTTGTCATTTAAAGGAGCAGAGGATGAGCGGAAGGAAGCGAGGACGTGCGGAAGGAGGCGAGGACGAGCGGAAGGAGGCGAGGATGTGCGGAAGGAGGCGAGGACGAGCGGAAGGTGGGAGGAAGAAAGTGAGGACGAGAAGGCGAGCGGGAGTCAGTAGATGGGTTGGTTAGTTAGTGGGAGAGTGGGTTTTGTTAGTTAGTAGGCTGGTTGGTTAGTTAGTTAGTTAGTTAGTTAGTTAGTTAGTGTTGGTTAGTTAGTTAGTTAGTTAGTGGGTGGGTTGGTTGGTTGGTGGGTTAGTTAGTGGGTTTCTTTTGTTTCCACAGATGTTGTATTCCATCACAGTAGATGCTGTGTATCTAACCAATCACAGCCTGTTAATGCATCACTCTACAGACGACGTCCAGGCTACAGCCAGTCCGACTTTGTTGATGACACAACAACCCTGTTGTCTGTTTGGGACTTTATAGGCTCGTAATCGTCAAACTGCATTCTGGGCTTTCACTGTGTGATCGTGAATGACACAGCACGCTTGTTTCTCGTATTTTCTCCCATCGAGCGTGTACTCCTCTGCTCGGTCTGATTTATGAAGAACGTCACACTGAATGAAGCAAGACTTTAATCTCAGAGTCTTCCTTCTCTTACAGACTCTTTTTTTTTGGAATCCCTCCCAGGCATCGAACCTTCACACGTGTAGCTTGTCCTGCTGAGATATGGTTTGATAACCTGTTCCAGGCTGATTTTTATGGGGAAAAGTAGAGAGCAGAAGTACGTTTACTCAAGTATTGTACATACGTGAAAGACTTTTCTGCCTTTTTTCTACATTTCAGAGGAAAATATTTGACATGTTATCCAACTGCGTATATCTGACAGGTATATTAGACTCATATATCACTGTTGCCAAGGAAAAATCTTAGAACTCCACACTGTCAGTTTTCCAAGAAAAACAGTCTGGGTTTTATCAACCGTGCATTGATAAAGAAATAAGAGTTCTCTCCACACCTGGGAGGACCGTTATCCTTGAAGTGATTGAAATGCACGGAAAAGCTACAAAATTGCAGTGATTATGTGATGTAGCAACATTTAGTCTGACTTGGCTCCATTAAAACATTTTAAATGCAGTCCACATATTAACGCCTTCATTTCACACTGACGTGAATGAGCACTGGTTTTAGCGATCAGTTAAATATGAGCATTACTATGGAAGCCCAATAATCATGTTAAATGATCATCAGCTTCTGCTGTAATTTATTACCATTATTTAATCCTGACCTAACATGCCTTTAGTTTTCCACTTTGCATATGTCAGACCCTTTACTGTTAAAACGTTATATTTGTTTGTCTTTTTCTCTCAAAAATATTTCCCCATTTGCTTAAATTCATTAAATAAAGTTAATGTAGTACTCACAGAGAATACTTATTGATAATATGGCTATGAATCTTAATTTAATCAATATTAGCAAACATCATGACATATTGACATCATGGCAGCAGAGTAGCATGGCCCTAGACTGGCCCTCTGGCAGACCAGAATCCCCCAGTGGGCCAACATTTGTCCGATAAATAGGACAAACCATTGTTTTTTCTAGATTGATACGGTGCTGGTGACGATAGAGACACGTACGTATATGTCTGTATCAGTCTTGCTCCTACATGCTCTATATGAATGTGTGTGCTCAGCTAAGCTAAATAATAAAAGAGACGTGAGTCCTTAGTCATGTGAGTCCAGTGCCATTGAAATAGAGAGTTGCCACACTCCCATAGACTTCTGTTGTTGATCTGGTGTAGCCAGCGGATATCCAGGCCAAGACTTAGTTTTTTCGTGCTCTCTTGCCGTTTACAGTCCGGGTCGCAGAGAGACGACATGTATGACCAAGTATCCAGTTTAAAAGCTGATTTTAAACCAACAAAAAGCAACATTATGAACAAACGATGGACGGTGTGTTCCAACATTGCTTCTCGGCCAAAGCGTTAAATGGTCTGTGCGCTTTTCTGACCACTCAAACCGCTTTAACACTACTTGTCATTCTCCCCATTCATTCACTGATGGCAGGGGCTATCATGCAATGTGCCACCAGCCCATCAGGACAAGCTAATCATTCACACCCCACTGGCACAGCCCGCGGGAGCAATTTTGAGTTAAGTGTCTTGCTCAAGGACACATTGACATAGACGAGAGCCGGGGATCGAACTGCCGATCCTCTGATTGAAGCACGACCCTTCTCCACCAGAGTCACAGTCGCCCCAATTATGCAATTTAAAAAAAGTATCGTGTTATGCAACAAAACAGGTTTCAGTTTCGCTCTCAGTGCCTTCTAGTCACCCAGTACCTGCTAGTCAATACAGTACACAGACTTTTTTTCCTCCCCAAGGGCCTTTCACATTGCCCGATTAGGACAATAAAGTTGAGGATCATGTGCTTGTGCTTTGCCCCTTCGGTGGAGTTGCCACTGTACTAGTCAAGCTCTATTTGCCTCCACGGTGTCGTGCTTCCTTCCAACATCAAAAGACACGTCCGTGTGCGCTCCTGTGCGGCCGGATAACATCCAATCCACATGAAGTTTCCCTGCTCCCAGGTACAGGGTTAGGGTTATCTCATCCAGGCAGCACAAACTACCTCTCCATCTCTGCCATGGCAGCTTCCTCCAGCTATAGCATGTCAAACAGCTCCACTAATTCTCCTGGTTCATGTGTATGCTGCTGTCTTCTCTGCAGGGTTCCGATGTCAGTGAGAGTCTCTTTGCCCTGGAGCAGCCGGTAGTCTGTTAAGCCTGTGGCAAAATGGAGTTATATGGCCTTTTTAGTAATGTTGTTTCCTCTCATCTCACAACCCTCTTACTCTTTGTACCGATCACCTTTATTTGATCTTTAGAAAATATTGCAGCAAATTTCTTTTCTATTACATTTTTGTAGTAGGACCACGTCCATTCTTTTCTGTTGTTTTAGGGCTCCCTGTGCTTTTCTTGGTTGATCTTTTTGTTTTTCCAAGTCCTCCCGCAGGATTTTGTCACTGTCTCCTTGCTCACTTTGTCCCTCAGCACTGGTTCCTGGCTTATTGGCTTCTGGAATGTCTCTGTCCATCTCCCTGTAGTCTTCATTTTATTTGTCCTCGTATCCCTCACTCGTGAAAGATCTCAGGCTGTGCGTGGTGTTGAATAGAGATTTGTGTTTTTGTGAGATGCAGTTTCCATGAGTGACTCCCCACAAGATCATCTGTCAGATCATCTGCCATTTATTTATCTACTCACAAATTACCATTCATTCCTCAGAAAACTAGCGCTATCTGTAATCTGTTATGTGTCTTGTCTTCGTGAAGTCATTTTGTTTTCACCTGTGTTTTATGTAGTTTAATATTATTTATGCAAATCTTTCCTTTAGAAAATCTTTTTTTTCACTTGATACATCTGAAAATAACCACACATTTTGGCATTTAACTGTAATTCTTTCTGTATGCTTCAGGAAGGTCAAATCACATTTATGTGCAACATACAAAATTAGACGAGTGTAAAGTAATTATTTTGTGCCAAGCTCTTAAAAACTTAAGAGCCCTGACACACCATGAGTTAAAGTGTCTGTGGTCAGCCTCGTGGCTGATAATTTGGATTCTCATTTTGTGGCAGGATTTGTCAAAAACTTCTCAGGATCTTACGTCTGCCAGTTTTGTCTCAGGGAGCGAACTGAGTTTCAGTCTAAAGAAGTATGATGTGGGGCGTTTCAACGAGACCCGAAGAGCAGCACACACTGCATGTTCAGGTGGCTGAGTCGAGTCCAATTGGCATTGTCCGTTGATGTCTTGATCAAGAAGAAATTTTTTTTTCTCATTGGACTCAACAATGCCATTTAAGTGGAGTGATAAAAAAAAAAAATCGCCCTTCATCTTGTTCTTGGTAAGTTTGCCACAGGAAGATCAGTGGGAGGCAATGCCTGTGAACATGGGTGCTTATTGTATCTGCTGCCTCTGCTAATGGGTTTAAAAGTACCTGAACTAGAGATGCTGATGATCTTGAGAGACATTGTTGACATTGTCAACAAACTCCTCTCTAAGAACGCCTTCCTTGAGCACTACCCTGAGTGCATTCAGGAGTTTGGTCCTGTGGACAATGAGATTTGAGGCTAAACGGTTTCTTCAAGATAATTGTCAGACAAACTAGCTGTTTCAGGAATATCCTGTTGTTCCTTGCAAACAAGCTCCAGCTCATGATTACATACCACGAATCACATCCTGTGATGTGAAACAATTAGTCTTCAGATGTACTTAAGGATGACCGAAAAGACTTGGTGAAGGGAAGTGCAGATTCCCAGCTGTCACTACAGCATGTTGCTGATCATGTGTGCTATTTAGGTGCACACTATGCAGTTGGGATGTCCGTGTGTTGTTGTTCCGCTGCAGGATTGCTTGACTTTGCAGAGGTGTTGCAGATAATATTGATTTGTGACAAACCTTTTTTGTCAGATTACGTAACGCATGGTGCATTGCACACCTCAGGAGTTGGGACACTGGGAGTGTGCAGTTATTCGAGCAGAAAGATCTTGCATATATTTATCCTTTGGCTGATTACACCCTTGTAGAAAGACGAGTGGTAACCGTGAATCTTTTTAAGTATCACATCAGGCCAAAAGTGCATTACACATTGCACAATTTGTTTCTGATGCAGCTTCTTCCTGGTAAAATTGATCATTTTGGAAGATTATGACATTCAAAAACTGGTTTTACCTTCAGGCATCCCCACTACACTTGAGGACCTTTTCAGACATTTCATATTCCAGGGACATTTACTGTATTAAGGAATTTACTGTATTCATTTTGGTGGCCAGTTTTTTTACTCTGAGCTCCTACAAGACACTCCACTACAAGACAAGGCTACACTAAAGCTCGTCTTAAAACAACCGCTTGTTCTAAAAGGCATCAAAAGGCTAGGGAAAGCTGAAATGAACTACCTGCCATTTGTGAGACTGAGGGCACTCTAGAGAAGGGGAGAGCAGATTTGTTGAAGGAAATATAGAAGAAAAACAATTAGAAGATCTTTCTTAGAAATATTTCTCCTATCAAAGAGTAGACGTTGTCCAGCAATGCCCTGCAGTCCAAGAGCTCATAGAGAGATGATGGACTGCTCTGTTCTATGAAACTCACGTGCAAACATTGCATTTAATTTAGGTATAATTAACAATTAGGTGAGTATTTTTATTCTTTCTGTTTAAACTGTTTAACATAGGTAGAAATAAATGATTAAGATTGATGGCCGTAGTTTGTGTTGCTGCCCAATAGTACATTATACTGGGAGGACTACAGTATTAAATGTTTTAGCAAGGTAGCTCATCTTGATCATGTTATTTATATTGTCTTTTGTCTCGGATCAAAGAGGAGTTCAAAAGAACAACAACAGTTAATCTGGAGCGAACCTTTTTGGCGATGTTGGACAATTACAAGACAATTACAAGACCAAATTCCTAAAGATATTTTTGGGCAAAGTACGGGGCAAAAATAAGACCCATGCTGGATTCACTCAGCCTGGTAAAGTTTATAAATCATATAATTGTGTTTGGTTCATATACAATGAGAATAGATACATTTAGTCATGTATAAATACTCAAGCCAGTTAAAGCATGCATTCATCCTGATATCCTACAATGTCAATTCAAACCAAAGGTTCCTGAGACCAGGGTCTTATTATTTTTTGCACATGGGTCATGTCAGTGTGAGTAAAACTGGCAGTGTAGAGCATCTCCATGCTTTTAGCACATTATTAAATTAAATAATTTTATATAAATGTCTCTTTTCTCAAATTGCCTTTTTGCAGGCTTCTATTGCCAATAACAAACATTATAATTGGATTTGTACATGCAATACATTCACTTCAGTTTGTTTAACAGCAACATGTTGAGGGAAGAAGAGAAGTCATCTGCTGCTTGAAAGAGTTCCTCGGAGAGTCTGGAGAGGAACTGAAAGTACACTAATATGAGAGGCATGGACCGAGAAATAGATGAGAAAAAAAATTCACGACATAACTTATTTACCTTTTAGTCTGACTGTGTATTAAAAGTCCCCTTTTAATACACAGAAAGCAAGTTCAATTACATTCACTTTATTTTGTATAGCTCAAAATTACAAATTTCCCTCTGAGGGCTTTACAATCTGTCCACATAGACATCCCTGTCACATCGGATCAGGAAAAACTCCCCCACAAATAGAAAAAAACATTTCACTCCCCGGATGCAGAGAATCAATAGATTGTCATGTGTCATTGTACTTGCGTTTCTCGATAAGATGTTGCACTTTTAAGTTCCATTGAACATTTTATCTCTGTAAAGGATCTCCTTTCAGGTTCTGTTAAAAGTAATCAGAGATCAACATTTCCTATCAAAATATGTTGATGATGAAGCGTTTGTGTGCTTACATTTCTTCTTGGCCGCACTGATATAGAAATGTTTTGACTGGCAATGCCAACCAGATACATACTGTATGTTGGTATTAGTGTGTCTGTCACCAGTTGCCAAATAAAGGTGCTACAGTTTAAATAAAGCTGTTTTATGTTTGTTCAAATGTTATATAAAATATGCGAGAAATGCATATGAGAGTAGTGGTACATATTTTTGTATAAATATTACTTAATAATTCTCAATAGCAAAAGTAAAGCACATTTTACAGGGGATTTGCACTTAGATGGTAAGGTTGAGTACATTTAGTCTAAGGAAGTAAAATGTACTTGCATATTTTGGATTAAAAACTATTCTGACTAGATGTAAATTTAATTTTAAAATTATGAATAATTTCGTGTGGAAATTGTTAAACAGATTTGTTTTAAGTAAATGCCACTCCAAATAGTTTTCAGTGCAGGATATTGGCCCTGAAAAGAGGTCAGCACCATTAATTAGCCAGCTGACCATTAGTGATGCCGTTAAAACCTGCAGGGTCAATAACCAGAGACCAGATCTGAATGTAAAGTTTGAGTCATGAATATTCGCTGCAGCAGTTATGTATTGAAGTCCTGTTTTACATGACACAATAAGAGTAGTAAGTCAGTTTGAAAACGTGAGAATTTACCAGGCCGGCTGTTTTATGTGACATTATCAAATTGCATTGTGGGAAGTGTAGGATCCAGCGAATTGACTCTAGGCTACTTCAGCCCTGCTGCTTCCATTTGGATTCATTAGAATGATGTTTTTTATGTTCTTATAAGCTCTCCAACTGTGTGGGTGTGCAATACATAATTACTGAAATAGCCCTTTAAATTAAGGGTTTGAATATTTCACACTTGGTGATGACTACATTTACGAGCATTTTACAAAGTGAAAATTAAATATTGAGAGTTTGCACAGAACTGAAAAGCTGCACATTATGCAGTGATTGCATGAAGATGTGTTAATTCTGTAGCTGTGTGTGTGTGTGTGTGTGTGTGTGTGCGCATGTGATCTGTCCTTCGTGCTCCTGCTTGTTCTGGTGTGAAAAGCTCAGCTGCTGAGAAGCAACACAACGAGAACTAAAGCAGGGGAAGGCGAGTGTGACGTGCGATTATCTCAGCTGTCATTCCCATCTGAAGGTCAGACGTCACACTGAATCATTACCAGCCTGGGATTGTATGCCCAGCTGTGATTATTAATAATGACAGTAATATAAGGCAGCCTTGTAAAAAGCCCCTCCCTGTTTAAAAGATGTCTTGTAATTAGTATCTTACTGTGTGATTGATTGCTGGCGTAATGATCCTCTGATAGATGGTTAAATAGGTCATTCTCACTGATGGTGTTATGGATACCAATGAGGAAGCTGCTTTATTCCTGTCATGTTCAGTGTCAATTATATTAAAGGCATATTGTGTTCAACAAATAAGAGGACTATGTGACAGCTATTAGGGTTATGCAGTGTGAAGGAGGCGTATCTCCTGCCTTCAGCGTACATCTTTGAGCCTCTCTGTGTGACGGCATCTCTGTGATGACAAACAGACTGCTGCTGAAATGAGAAGTGTAATCCAGGCTGATAACAAGGTAAAAATGAACCTGAGCACAGTCGAGCTATTTCAGGCCACATTATAAGGCGATCACATCCCCGCTCAGACTTAGCTTTCATGATAGAGGCGGAATAATCAGTCGCTTGAGATAAAGGCTGGGTAATCTGTCATCGGACAGCGGGGCTCTGGGGTTTCCAACCCGCAGGGTGCAGGGGCCCTTTATACTCCAAGAGGACGATCCATCATTTAACTTGCTAACAAGGCGAGGGCTTTTTACATGAAAGATAACGCAGGTGCGGTGTTATCGGGCGCTCTCAGAGACCTCTGCTCGCGCTGCTGGGAAAGGCTCCCTTATCTTCACCCGTGAGAAAACTGACCTTGTGACCCGCAGAGAGAGCCCTCAAAACAAAGTGTTACACTAACAAACATCTCGTGCTTAATTAATGAAAACATTTCAGGACAAGGTCAGCGTATTATTTATCTAATGGCCACATGAATTGAAGCAATTTTACTCAGATCTGAACACGAACAAACGATTATATAAAACATAAGAGGCAGCACGTAATAAACAGCATAGAGTTCATGTGAAGTTACTTGTTTAAAAGTTTTAGCCTGATAATCAGACTGTAGTTGTTTCACTTCCTCCATTCAGCCAGACATTGTGGTTTTCCAAGCCTATCAGAGCCTTCTGCACAACCCAGGATCATGTTCGATGACGAGGCTTTTTTTTTATTGTGAATGACTATGTCTAATGCAAAGGACAGATTGTGGTTATGTTTGACATAAAAGTAAACATTGGTTGGAGGTCTGTGCAGCAATGTGATCTCTGGACTCCTGCAGTGCTACATCAGGACACACTGCTTCCTGCATTGGCACTGACCGTGTTGAAGAATAAGCAAATGTGACCTCATCTCGTCTGGCAGAAAAGTAGGGGAACCGTATGACCTCCAAAAGGTCAATCTGTCCCATCTATGAACATTGTACAACCTGATTGGAGGGGAAGTGGCGTGCAGTGAGGTATATCAGTGAGACTTCGGGAATCTGATTCTTTGGAATTGTAAACGTGTCATCTTAAACGAGAAAATAAATCTGTACACATAACATCCCTGTCCTGGGACCTCACATCGAATCAGGAAAAACTCCCTGACATGACGTTCAAAATTAAGTGTGGAGCGCTGAACACCTTTAACAGTCGCCATCTTGGCTGCCTAGCGGAAGGTGAGGTCTTCAACAGCCGCTGCTGTTGCTCTGCTGAACACTGCGCTTTACAAATGTCAAGTTATGTATCACGACAGTGTTCTCGGATCATTCAATATTGGGCTGATTTAGCAGTTTGTAATGATTTGGTACCACAAACAGTAACACGGCTAGCTAACGGCGGCTTTGGTCAATTCAAGCCGTGTTAGTTTTGAGACAGCACTACTCTGTCAATTCATGTACGATGCAAATATATACATATTTTTACACCGTGTACAAAGTGTACTAACAGAAGCATCCAAATTGAACCGGTCCCATTCACAATGAAAAGTCGAGTCCGTACATCTGTTCGTGTGAATAGTTACAACCTGTTCATCTGTTTCAATCTCATCTATAACGATTGTCGTTTTTGTGGCAATTTTTCTGTCACAATAGCTTTTAGAAGTAGCTGTTTTTGTTCTGCCTCTGGCACCATTAGATAACGTCCACATTCTTCATCCTGCCAACAGAGCTGATCAATTGGTCAATTGATTCTTCAACCATTGGAAACAGATGTCAATGAGCACAATAACTGCTGCACAAATCAAATACATGGGCAATGATTCAGGTCTACTTATATCTTCAAAACATTCCCTGAATGTTATACTTTTGGAAATATAGAGAGCTGAAGCCCTGCCGAGCCTCTGTTCCACTAGCATCTGTCACTCAATACAAACCCTCACTGAGGGGCTTACTTTCTAAAATAATGGAGTACCTACTGTTATTCTATTAAATTGTCATTTTTATCTGTTAACTTATGAAGATATGAGAATATTCTTCTCTACGTGGTTTTCAGTTAATTATTGACATGTTATTGATGTCAAACTTGATCAAAGAAGGATCTTTTAATTAAGTAAAATGGGCAAATTAAGGAAAAGAGAGGGATGAAATATGGATTTTCCAAAGGCATCTCGATGTCTGAAAGAGATCTGAACAGTTGTTCATTTCCTGAGTGTCCATCCATCTGTCTTATGCTACTGTACATCCACCAGTTGTTGGGAAATTTGTCTGAAAATAATATTTCAAGGACATGCTTTTGCAGCCTGAGAAACTACTTGCCAAGTGCTATTCAGTTTCCCCCGTCTGCTTCAAATCAATGCAATCAAAGATGTTGCTGGTTTCTGTTCTCTGTGTAGACGGACCAACTTTTCCAAAAGTCCACCACGGTAGTCACACTCCCTGTTTCCCTGTCCTCCCCGCCTCTCAAGGACAGAACAGCGAGGAGCAGATACTGTGCTGCAACCTGATCTATATTCTGGACAGGAAGTGTACTATATAAAGAAAGTGATGGGCCTTTGTAAGTCTACCTGCCCCACTTTCCTCCAAAACTTCCCGAAGCCTTCCACTACAAGCGAGCGTGAGATAAGACTGGCTGTTGGGAGAGGTGAGGAAGTGTGTGTGCACAAACACTGCCGTCTCCCTCCAACGCCTCCTTTCTCATTCAAAGGCTGTTTTCACAGCTCCTGTCCCTCTCTTCCTCTATCTACTCAATTGATATCGCACTACATTTTCTTGTACCGCAGTTGTTTGATATCATCATGTGTAATACCAGATGGAACATTTTGAAAATTCAACCCGCTCTCCAATTTTAATACCACATTCACAGCGCACGGCAGAGTAAGAGGAAGTTTCTGAGGAGATTGTTCTGTTTCTCAACTTCTGCTCAGTGATGAGAAGATGGAGCACGAGTGACAATAGATTGCCTGTTAAAACTTGAGGGTACAAAGTAACACTTGTCCACAGGACCCATTAAGTCCATGCTTCCTATTCGTTGTCCCTGGTAGCAGCATTCTGGCAGCACGGCATTGGAGAGACGGACCACCATGTTGGCAGCTCCAAAGTTGCATAAAGTTGAGGTCTAGGGCAACTTATCACCTCTGGAAACTCTGAAGACAGAGACCGATTCAGCAACTGCATGGCTTATTTCTTGCCTCAATGGTTTCAGAAACACATATCGGTGAACTATTTTTAAGAAAAATATGGTCCTTTTGGAGATCCACAGGTAGCATCTAGTGGCACGCCCATCAAGCATCCAATGCTGGAACCCTTTAGGTTCAAAACCAATCAAATACCAGGCACCAGGTGCAAGTATTTCCTGGTGCCTGGTATTTGATTTCATCATCATCTCAAGTATTTCAATTTTGGATGGACCCAAGTCATTTTGGCTGGGCCTTTTTATTTGCATAAGTTTATACTGTCTGCCTTCCTTTGACGCTTACCAACTGATGGTCTCGTTAAAACAGAAATGACTCGTGCTGTGGAAAGAGACAAGTGCGTTTTGGTGATTATGACACTTTTACATTTTTTCTAGCACATTTTAAATGCCGAGATAGCTTATTAATTTCCCACAACAGCTTGTAGACTATTTATTATATGCTGCACACACAGGTATATCACTCTAATTGTACCAAAATGTAACTATCTATCAGGTTTGTTTGCTGGATTGTGTAGAACTGTGACATTTTAATTATGTATAAGAAAAAACCATATTGTGTGCATCATCTGGATTATTATGTGTTTCCTTTACATTAATTGCAGGGAGAGAGAGACAGAGAGAGAGAGAGAGAGAGAGACAGATGGACTGTTGGATGAGTGAGATTGGCTTTTAACGAGTGACAGCGACGTACTGCTCTGTCAATTCATAAGCTTGTGTCCACAGAAAAGGCTCTGGTTTCAAGGCAATAAAGAGAAGATGGTAACAGAAACAATAATTCCTCTCTTCTTGCCAACATTGTTTTCTGGGTTCTTCTAGTCTGAGTCATCAGCTATGAAGTTAAAGAGTGACTCTAACTCTAGCATTCTAAACACACATTCTACACATAGAACACTAAAAATCCCTTAGGAGACGTATCTATTTACAATTCTCATAGTCACATTGCTGCATTCATAAATCCAATCTGATGCTTCACAGTACAATTAAAGTATTGTTCAAACAGAGTGTTGATTTGTTCATGAATTAACAAGCAACAATTAACAAACGTTCCTTTCCATATGTATTGTGCTAAATGTCACCAGTGAGGATGACAATGATTATGATGAGACGTGAGACTGGAGCAATATGATTATGAACGTTGGCTATAGCTAACGTCAGTGAAAACGAGACAAAGACTACAAAATAAAACGGGAAACAAGACAAACCCACATCATGACAATGGCCTGTTGTGATTCGTCCTTTCACACATGAAAGTAGTGTAATAAATACTGTCTGTTACTTTTTTTTACTTGTATCTGTTTGACGTGATGTTAAAGGCGAGGCTGCTGTTATACATGACTCTGAGGCTGCGGATGTGTGGGGAGGGAGACAGAGTGGAGTTGTTGATGGTGAGGCAGAAGTTGTGACTGATTTTAGTGAGGCGATTTGGGACCGATGATGATCATGTCAGATTTATCCCAGTTGAGTTTGAGGGAGTTGGTTTGCATCCATGATTAAATGTCAGTGAGGCATCTCGGTCAGAGTGGCGTGAGTAACAGTGGTAATGGCCTTTGTGGAGATGTAGAGCTGGACATCATCGGCGTAGCAGTGGAACATGTTGACGTATAATGTTCTAGATCAGCGGTCCCCAACCTTTTTTGAGCCACAGACCGGTTTTGTGTCAGACAATATTTTCACGGACCGGCCTTCACGGTGTGGGTGAAAAATATGACGTAATAAATGTGACATAAAGGATACGACCGGCATAAAGACAATTATAAAGTGCATATACATACAACTCATCATTACGTCGAATTAATGTGAGCCCTGAGCTTGTTTCTCCCATCTCGGGGTGACGGGAGAAAAAGGCCGTGTGTTTATGTCCAGTCTACTGACTCTACTCCGTAACTTAAACCTTTATGTGCACTCTGTCACTTCATTAAAACCCGCTTCACAAGGACAGGATGTTGAAATGGAGGCAGGGTTTCAGAGCTTTTTTGGCGATCTCAGGATAATCTGCCTTGATTTTAATCCAGAACACCGAGTTGAAACGGACTTTTACGTTTCATTTTTGGGGTAGCGTATCACGGAACCTCTTGACATGTGTCAAGATGTTATGTTTGAGGCTACGCACAGACGGATGCATCCGGTCATTTTTCAGAATAAAATTATTTTCCGACTTTGATTTTCCGGGGGGTTGGGGACCACTGAGGTAGAGGATGAACAGAAGAAGACGGTGTCCTATATGTCTAGTATGCGTACATGTATTGTGCTTGTTTTGTGTTGCTTTGTTGTTGCTTTGTCTCCCCCTCCTGTTGTCTTTCTCATACTTCACAGATGTACACACCTGGTTCCAGTCATCCAATCACCCCACCTGTTCCAGATCTCCAATCAACCAGTCCCCCTGTTAATAGTCCTCTGTTTGTTAAGTCTCTCTCTGCCTTGGGTCTCTGGTGTCGTGTCGTGTCGTGTCGTGTCGTGTCGTGTCGTGTCGTGTCGTGTCCACTGACAGTTCTTGTAAATTAATGTGTGACCGTACCCGCTCTTGTCTAAATCTGCTGTTTTTATATTGCGTCCCACTCCGAGCCACCACGGGGCGTAACAAGGAACAAGCACCGAACCCTGGGGGACGCCTTGAGACAGAGGAGCGGTGGAAGAGGTGCAGGTTGATACTGATAAACTGTTGTCTGTTTGTAAGATCTGATTTAAGCCGCAGGAGAGAGCAGTTCCGGTGATATTGAGGGACGATTCGAGGCGGGAGAGAAGAATGCTGTGGTTGATGGTGTCGAAGGCTGCAGTGAAGTTGAGGAATGTTGAGGTGTTTTTTTTTTTTATAACTATTTTTATCTTTATCTCATCCTACTGAGAAAATGTTTGTGTATCATTTGTGTCTTAATATTCTCGTTTAATAATTTTTTGAGAGACCCCAGAGAATATCAGTCAGCTTGGGACCTTAATAAATAAAGTAAAGAATGCTAGTAACAACAACAATAGTTACCCTAACCCTAATGGGCCCTAATAGCAGTGCAACTGTTTCGGAATCAGTGTATAAGGCCATAACATAAGCTTCAGTGCGTCTGAAAACTCAAGTGCAGACCATATAATCCTGTTAGAGATTGGGATGTGATTCATGATCTTTAGTGGATGTCATCCCTTTTCTCTTCCTCTCCCATTTCTCATGTCACTGTCCTCTGTATGCAGCACTGAAATAATCGTATACTCTCTAAGACGCTTCACTAATACTCAGTGTGAAATCCGGCCGTGTTCAATGGGATTCCTCTCAGTCTGCGGTGGAGAACGGGGGATTTAAAGTTTAATACTGGGCTACAGTTTGGAAAAGAAACCCATTAATTAGACGTAGATGCAAATAGTGTTTTTCATTTTTTGTAATGTTTTGTTAATGATACTGAAGCCTCATCTGCCTGCAGGAGTTAATTGTTAAAGATCTCTGACACAAAATAGTGTTTTTCTACGTCCTCTAAATTATCCAACCTTGACTATACTGATTTGTATCAAAGTGTTTTCCCAGTACTCTGATGGAGGAGGGGGATGTCTGTGCACTTCAGACAAAAATGAGATTCAAATGTACCTGAGGCAAGCTAGATTTGGTACATCACAAGATTAAAATCCAATCGCTGTTGAATATATAAATGCACATATTTAAAAAGGAAACAGTCTTCCACAAAACACCAGTGGAAACCTTCAGCACACTTTTTGTGTAAAAACAATTTTGTGTATTTTCTTTTTTTTTACTTTAAAAAGTGTGTGTGTGACGGGAAACTTCAATTTCAGAATCCAGCATTCTGTAAAACAATTTTCTCTAATGTTAGTGCTGTAAATATGATTAAATGTGTGCAAGGTTTTTGTTCATTTGGTCCAGACCAAAGGGAATACATACATACATTTTGCGTCGGTGGCTTTTAGTTCTAGTCTGTTTTTATGTTCATATGTTTAAAATAAACAGGAAGAGGAAACATGAACTGACAGGTAACCCAGTGATTGGACACTATTTCTTACAATCCATTTTGAATGAAGCATAACTTAGAAAGCATGAAGTAGTGTTCACGTCTCATTCATGCTCAGTATCCTTGAATCATGTTTGTCTACCAGCTGACTGGTGACACCCATTTGCATTCAGTGTCCGATACGCCTTACTAACCATAAGTTGTCACCATCACTCTGCTCACATCTTCCTTCCCCACGGCCAATTCTGCAACTCTCACAGTCGAGGGTCAGCTGAACTTAGCTAACTACTTAGCTTAACTAGTTAGCTAAACCTTCTTGTGTCGCTTTTGGTTGCAAAACATAAATATGTTTAAAAACATATGGTATAAATGATCAAAAAAATAGATGGCAATGGCCAAACTGACTAACTTGAAAAATACAGAATGACGTTAATTGTTCAGTCTTTCATAGCAACACACTCACAATGCTGAATTCAGTGGCCCGACACTTCAAACTATAACTCTTTACGGTCCCGTCTAGCGTTGTTTTCGTATGTGTCAGGTACATGAGTAGTGTCTTTTCAAAATAAACTACTATGCTCACAGGAAATGTAGTTTCCACTAATCAGATCATACATTTTCTATCAAAATAAACATCCAATCTCAATTTAGTTTTAGGTTTATGTAATTAACAAAACTACTTTTGTTAGGTTTGGGAAAAAAGGTTAGGTTTGCGTTAAATACGTATTCTTGTTACGTAATAAAACTTAAAATAGGCAGACATTGACTTGGTTTCACCGGCAACACAAACAGCCGTCTCATGAGGTCCGGTGTTTGCTTGACTACCCTCCACCCAGACCTCCTTCCTCATGGACTTTAAACTACCTCGGCCCCTCTGACATGGATGAGTTTACATTGGAATTAGTTGAAAGCCCGGTCATCGTCATACAGACGCTAAAGGGTGCCTCGGGGCTTCGGTACACTGAGCATCCAAACTTGACCAGTTTATTAATTGGCTGCACTTTGGATCACACTGAATTCAACTTCTCTGTGTAATTTTGTCTCCATGTTTCTACCTATTAAAACATTTAAGAGTGGACGAAGCATCTGGCACCCACTTTAAAACGTCTTGTTTGCTCTTCGCTCTGCGGCAGGTCATCCTGTGCCTGGCTGCTGCTAATGTGCTCCCAGACAGTCAGTAAGTGAATGGCCTCTAATTTCTGCCCTATCCTGGAGTCTTAACAGAATGGTATTGCCTGCCTGTCCAGTGTGAGGCACAAGGCGATTGTCCTCTAATGAGGAACAGTCGAGAAGCAATCTAACCCCGGAGCAGGGATGCCATTGTTCCCCTTCAACATCCAATTTGCACCGGATTCATCTTAATGCAGCAGCTCTTGTAGCTCTGGATTAGTGATATAACTGCAGTAGCAGGAGCTTAAAGTCCCAGACATCACTGATTGATTGAGCTTTAGTCAGGTTCATTTCTGCAGGACCAAATCCAGCTCATTTGCTGTTTTTTCCACTTCTTTCCTGTGTTATCTTTCAGCATAATGCAGCACAGAGCGATCCAAGGAGATGCGACTGTTATCTGTGGCGCTCCCTCCACAGGCGGACGGACTAAACGTTCCAGCTGTGTGTTGATAGACTGACCTCAGATGGGCAGCAGTAGGCCAAGGTCGCCACGTTGAGGCAGTGGGCTGCGTTCAATAGGGAGACAATGACAGAGAAAACAAGCATCTTTTATCTTGTGAAGGTGAAGCACTATTGACAAGGACCAGAGCACAACCCTGACACAGAGTAATAGCTGTATTGAGAAGAGGTTAGAGGAGGCGCATTGGATGCACATGTGGAAATGTGTGGTTGTGTCCCTTTCTTCACTCTTGTCAGGGTTTTCTATGTATGTTTCCTTCTTGGTTCTTTCTGTTGCACCAGACAGTTCTGCAGCCAAAAAAAACTTAATACGCAAGAAAAATATTCGTCGGATTATTTTTTTTGCTGCACACTGACTTTTATTGATTTTAAAGTACTGTTCTTCTGACAAGGATGGCCTCTAAGTGAGGTGGAGTTCCTGAAAGATTCATGTTTTCTTTAATTTTCACACTCATTGGTATGTATTGTACTTTATCCTGATGGTCTGATATTTTGCCAATGGTCATCAGATAGAGCCTGAAGCTGTTCCCGATGTCCTCTCTGTTTGAGGCAAAGGTCCTGAAAGATACATACACATTTTTTTACTTATGTTCTCTCTGTGAAGCAATACTGTACCTGATTACATCCACAACAGATTTTGCAATACTAAATGTAAGTATGTGTACAAAGGGAAAGCTAACATGCTTATTACAGAGTAGGCGTGCCAAATGAGACACAATGTTTTCCCCCCTTCCAATTTATAACTTTTATTCTCAGAAAAGAGTTTTTTGTGTAAATCCAGATTTTTCTTCTCTGACTATTATCCCTCTGTAGATATATTAACTTTTTGTGAAATACTGCCTACTTTCACCACTCTAAATCTCATGGGAATAAAAGTAATCAATTGGTTTAGCTGCTCACACCTCCTGCTCATACTAACACCCTGACCCATGACGAGGGGTCGTGTTGAGTAGATATGAGTTCATTTTAAATGATAATGACCCCAAAACATCTGGCAGCATATGGTGGTGAAGCAGTTAGGGGAATTCAGACCTTGAATATGTGAGCTAATAATAGTGTGATGGATGTAACACTGCATAATGGAAGCTCCTCTTGGAGGGTTTTGTTTAATGGGTAGAGCATCTATTTACAGATGAATTCTCAAATTGTTATGTACTGTTAAAAACAAGTATGGGATCATAAATGTAAATGTTTAAGTTGTTAAATAAGTGTTACATTGTGCTGCTGTTCTACTGTGCACGTGCTTCTCCAGCAGTGTGACATGGTTTTGATATATTTTCTCGGGACCTCACACACAAACCCTCCAGGCACTTGCTATGCCTCCATGCAACCCCCATCCTGCATACTTGAAGTATTCTGTATGTATCAAAGGTGGTGCAATAGCATTATTCCTTCTTGGTGCCCTCTTTGCATTAAAGTTCCTCGCTGTGATTATATCCCCCCTGACAGCGGCCTTGTGTCGAGGTGGGTGGACGGGCAGCGTTGATCTGCAGACGGCATACTAATGAACAGACAAGTCACTCTAATGTGATGCTTTGCTATATCCGACACACAGAAGTCTGAGGAATGGCAGGAATCATGTGAGTTAAGAGTTAAAGCTGCATGAGACTCGGAGCCAGTCCGATTAATATGCAGGGGTAAATTGAACAATCCCCTCTGACACGGCCCATGCCACAGCATCAAAATTAAGAGGCAAGACTTCCAATTTCCACCTGTTTCTCATGGCGATGCCGGGGTGCTGTATCTTGACATTGCAGGCCATTAAGGATCAAAAAATCTCTGGAAAGGCCTGCAAATGAGGCTCTCCGGCTACCTGTCTAATTAAAAGCAGAAAGGAGTGGCACTCGCTTGTAGGAGGTCCTGAGGGAGACGTAACTTTGCAGTTGACCAGATGTGTCTGCGGCTTTTATCCCTCTCTCTTCCAGTGGACCGATGCCGCATAGTGCCTCGCAGCATAAACAGCAGATCTGAGGCACGGTGCCCAGTGACACAGGGGGAGGAGACGTAACAAAAGAAACACATATGCCTCGCAGATACAAGTCCAGCATATGAGCTCAAACTTTAGCTCAGTTTTAATTGCGTCTTTCATGGCTTCAAAAGAGCCGTGATGGATGGAACCGCTTTCATCTTCCTCTGGATTTAACTAAATATCGATATGTTCTGTGGAAGAAACATGGGTTTGTTTTTGGCATAATAACCCTTCTTTCACTATTAGCGCAGGCTGACAGACATGTTTTGCAAATTGCAGTAACAAAAAACATTTGAGTTGTTAACCAGGTTTTGGAGCGGTAGGGGTACGAGTGAAGTTCTTAGAGGGATAGGTGATAGTGTGCAAAAATGAAAACTAAAATGGGAATTTTCCATTGCACAACAGTTTAGTCAGTTGGGAGCTGGTCAAACCAGGGGGCAGCCGATTCTGAAGAGCCTTAAAAAGTCTGAATCACTTTAAGTACTGCTGACACTGAGTTATATAAGTTTGAACACACTAAAGTATAAGGATTTTATATCCGCCTGAACATTTCTTTGCAAATAGATGCCTGAAGCCTTATCTAGTCTAAGTAAAAAGCAGATAACAATATCTGAGAAAATTAATATTTTACACATGTTTTTCTAATGAAATGTCTAGGCGTTTTTCCATTTTGAGACTGAAAATATTCATTATATATATATATATATATATATATATATATATATATATATATATATATATATATATATATATATATATACCTATTAAAAAGGCTCATAGTCTTGCAAACTTATAGAGGTACTATTCATATTTACTACCAGTATTGCTGACACCGATGAAATTAAGTATAAATGCATTTTCGTGCTAATTCAATGCCAAACTGAGGATCCGTCAGCAGAAGTCTGTTCTCATCAAACTGAAGCCTGTTGGGATTATCTCCACCCCCTCTTGTTTGTATTAGTTTTTTAGGCAATTTCATTGGCTGTACGAAACACCTGTCATCCGAGCCATATGACGTGACAGAAGGAAAAGAGAGGCTGAGCCTGAACTTCAACGTAGCTTCTGGTTGAGTAATGTAGCCTGTCAGTCAGGACATGAAGCTCCTATTGGTTTAAGTGAGGATTCAGTAGAAAGGGTAGATGTCGGCACACATTTTGGTGCCCCGTTTTCCTCTGTGCTCTCATGCAAACTTGCTTTGCTTGTAAAAACAAAAATATATTGTTTCATATCTTCCAGCTGATATGAAATGTTAGTTTTCCAGAAACACCAAGCATATATATATTTATATGTATGTGAGGCCAGATGTTATAAACTACTGCAGAGGAGTTCATGTGTTTATTGCCTTCTTCCGAACCCTCCACAGTTCCACAGGGACGAGTCAAACATGGCTGCTGGGTCTCCATGTGGCAGAACCACAGATGTTGAGACGAGATCGCTCCGGAAGTTCATCAACACTTAATGACTGCACGAATAATTGAAAGTGTCCCTGTGAAGTCAGGAATCCTCCTGCTGATAGAAGCACCTGAGCAGTTTCACTGCTCGCGTTTAGTGTCACTTAAGGTACAATTAATGAGGGCAAAAGTTGGTGAGGCGGCAGAGCCCGACGTTTACGCTGCATTTGACACCAAGCGCTGCCCGGGGAACGATAAAAGTACACAGTAACAAAGGGCATTCTGGGATATTTCATGTTAAAGCGGTAGGTTAGGCCTTAAATGGGATCCTGTCACATCTGGTGCTGCGTCACCCGGGACAACAGCTGGAAAACCTGCTCAGCTCTGGCTGTAGGACTTCTGTTTCTGCTCTGTGTGACATGACATTCACGGAGCATTTTACTTCAAGTTTTTCGATAAACATTTACTCAAGGTCCTCCTCAGAAATCCTCTGACAGTCTTGAGAAAGGAGTTGCAGAAATGTGGAGTTGAAGAGCGACGGCTTTGCGGGAGAACCTGGCGGAGGCTTCGAAGGGGTTACCGACTGGAAGGAAGGTTTAAACACATGAAGGCTTTGTGGAGCCGAGTGCAAGTCCTTGAAGACTAGAACAGGAGAAACGATACGACTGGTGGACTGGAAAGACCAAAGAATATTAGTCGCGAGATTCGTCAATGAGCACAAAAGCTGAAGCGCGGTGAGCTGCTGTAGAATATCTCCTTATTGCTGAATTAAACTGAACAGGCACAGTAGCTGTGACAGTCCTTTGGACCAAATTAAGATTGAATTTGTTTTTCTTTTCTACCCCTTTTGCATAGTTGTACTTTGGGAACTTGTGTATTAGGACAGCTGTCTTGTTGGTATATCGTTCTGTTATGTGTTCAGAAAACAGGAAGATATTTGTGATTCCTCAAAGGCACTCAAATATTCAACTCAATTCAGTTTATTTTGTATAGCCCAAAATAACAAATACAAATTTGCCTCGGAAGGCTTTACATTCTGTACACATCCGACCTCACATCGGATCAGGAAAAACTCCCCCCAAAAAAAACAGAAAAAAAACTTTCACAGGGAAAAAAGGAAGAAACCTTTGGGAGAGCAACAGAGGAGGATCCCTCTCCCCGAAATATGTACAGCACACACACAGGTGACGCATTGAAAGTTGTGTATAGTAATAACTAGTATAACAATACAGAACATCCACTAATGGCCGGTGGGAGGAGGGGTGGTTGAGTCAAACACAGGACTTTCACCCAGGAGACCGCTGTTCATGTTCAGTGTGAAAGTAAACATTAACTTTACACTTGTTATGTAATTGTTGAACTTATTACATATTGTTGCTTAAGCATGTCAGCCAAGGGCAGTGGTTGTTTGTTGATGCTGGTAACATGGTTATGGATGAACCATAACCATGTTACCAGGGGGGTATTCTTCGTACCTGGTTTACTGAGTTAGCCGCGGACATTGATCACCACAGATCGATTGCCCGTCTCACAGACACAGACTCTCACCCGCTGCATGCCGCGCTGTTCTTAAGTTTATTTAACGCTTAAGAAACGTATGGATGTGTTGAAAGCACTCATAATTATATGACAGAGTTATTAGTGCACCATACATATCACTATTGTAGAACATGATTAAGGTGATCGTGATAAGAATACAGAGAATCAGACAATTTATTTTCACTGCTTCAATTGATTGAATTTCTTATTATGAATAATACATACATACTGATCCACCCATACACATATTCAAACTCCTACTTATATGGTAATCTACACCGGTAATCTACACCGTTATGCTGCGTTCACAAACAGGAAGTGTTGCGAATATTCGTTACGCTTTGGATGATCGCACCATTAGACGTTGCCATAATTATGGACTTAAATTCATCATATGTAGTCGTGGTCATCTCCTGCTCCTCCATGGAGAGAAGAGACGCTCTTTCTCTGAGTTTATTTGCCACTAGCGTTTGAAGATCATCGAATCTGTGTTCGACTCCTCCCTCTCCTGAAAGGAGCGTGCACGCGCATTTATCCAGATGACTGACGTTACAATCCATGATTTCTTGACTAACTCTAACCGAGTAGTTCTGTTTCCTAAACCTAACGTTAATCATGTGGCAGTATGTGTTCCTTCAAGCGTGATACTGGTATGAAAGATAAGATAAAATAATCCTTTATTAGTCCCGCAGTGGGGAAATTACAGGATGAAATTACATGTTGACATTTAAAGTATTCATGGCTTGCAGAAACATACTCGGCCAACATTGTTTTATTGTTGGAAAAACACTGTTATTAATATTGTCTCTGTCTAAGTCCCATATGTTTCGCAGCTCCTTTTAAAGTAAACATAATAGAGGGGTTATGTCATCATTATGCATCCAATAAGGGCAACTCTCATTTCTTTCTGAAAGACACAGAGAATTACATTATTTTGGCAGGTAACTTCAGCAAAGTCATCAACCCTATTATACATCATAGAGAGCTCCTTCACTGTAGAGAAGTGTAGCTAACAGACATTTGGATGCTAATCAATCCAACCATGAGGGAATATACTTTCTTTTCTCCCAGTCACAAAACATATTCCAGGGTAGACTTGTATTTTAATAGCCACTTCACTGAAAGATAATTGTATTATAACAGTAGTCTAATATCTATGAAAGATCACGCACCAGTGGAACTACTTATTAATGCACATTCTGATACTGAGAGGATAATGAATACAACTTTAATGCTATATTCCTCCTTCAGAAAAACAATGAGGAAGGATTTGAAATGTGTCAGGAGAGAGACAATGTGTTTGGGAGGATTGCAAAGCATCTGTGTGTAGATTTATAGCACAGGCAGCTGTAAAGAAAAGAGAGCATCTAAAGTCTAAAGGAGCTAGAAAAAGGAACTGAAACTGTCCAAACACTTTTCTCATGGGTCATTTGCAGGAACATGTCAGTTACACAAGATATAAAGTAAAAAACTAATTTGTTATGAAGGAGGAGAAAAAACTAACTATTTGCTCAAGACAGAGAGAAAACGTTTTCCAATACCAGTGATGAAACAAAGGGATGGACACATGTTTACAGCTAGCAAAACAAATAAGGTATTTCAGCAGTACTATGAACAGTTCTATACATCTCAAATATCTACTAATACATCACTCGGGAGATAAAACAGTTTATTTCAAACTTCGATGTACCCGAGCTTCAGCCTGAAGAAGCCGAGGAACTGGAGCCGCCCATCAGGAGCCGGGATAAGGAAAGCAATTCCCTCAATGAAAGATGGGGAACCACCTTGTTTTGGATGGACTCCCAGTAGAGTATAATAAAGAGTTAGGGATATTATTGCTCACGTATTGCAAAAGGACATGTTCAGGAAAAGATGTGCAGTATAGCTCCAACTTATAAAGGAAGCTTATGAATAGCTTATGTCTATAAGCCATTCTGTTGCGTCTCTATGACCTACACAAGTAAACAAGACCATCTTCAAGAACATTGGCTATGTCTATATCGATATTCTTAATTGGATCCATCAAAATCAGACAAAATATTGCATGTTCACCAGAAACTCCAACAGCTGAGACTCTAGTGAGGCCTCTGGCGATGACCATCGTGGACTGACCCAGATCTGGCTTCACTGCAGGAGGAGCTCCGCCGGGAAGGGGGTCCCAGTGCGCTGGCTCCTCCAGTCAGGAGCCGAGCTTCTCCTCCTCCAGTCAGGAGCTGAGCTTCTCCTCGCTGCTCCTTCGGTTCCCAATGGGAGCCAACAGCACACTGCTGGAGGCTCGGGCCATATGTCCCACTGGAGGGAAGGGAGGCATGGGAGAACCAACCAGGACTTCACAGGACCGCTTGTCAGACCCTGCTGCAGTAAAGAAGCTGGGGCTCAGAAACACGACCACTCTCATCCACAGCAACCGCCCAAATAAACACAACATGGACATTTCTCGTAGTATCCTCAATGTGGTTGAGCCAGAATAGAAAACAATCTAATAACCGTTATTCAGCTCGGTTTGGAGAAAGCCTGTAAGATGTAATGGTACTTTGTATTCTCCACCATATGTCACTCTGGCTTAAATTATGGGTTAACTGGGTAAATATGTCATATAAAGAACCAAAGGCTGCAATGATGACAAATGGATTGGAGTCCGCCTTTTTAACCTTTGCAGAGGGCCACGCCGGGGGTGTTCATTAAGTCCATTACTGTTCATTATTTTCTAAGAGATGCCGGGAGTTGCCATTATGGCCCGCCCTGACATTAGAGGAGTCAAGGGAGGGGATGAAGAACATAAGCTATTACTTTACAGAGGATGTTCTCGCAGCGATGTCTAACCTCTTAGCATCTCTACCAATTCTGAAGGACATCGTTATCATTTTTAATCAGGTTATAAAAACAGTTGGACTACACACCAAGAAATGTCCTCTTACAAAGTTTGTCTTCAATTTACAGTGAAAAGGTTCAACTTTAAGAGGTTACCATCCCCCAAAAAAGGGATTTTCTCCCAATTATGTGGAAATTATGACACAAATGTCTAGCAGGACAAAAATGTGCCATTTTGGACCGACATGTAAACTATAAATGTACAGAAAAATAACACAAGTATTTTATTATTTGTTTTGATGGCTTATGACGCATGAGTGCATTTATAGCAGAAATTCAGTGTTATTTTTTTGTCTCTCGAATATAAATGGCTTCTGAAAAATCTATACAGAGAGGATTGTAATTTGTCGCTTAATCCATCATAGCGAACATATTGTGAGGTTTGATATTCTCGTGTCTCGTCTGATTGTCGCCTGGTGCTGCAGGGCAGATGAAACCCGCTGTGCATGAAGACTCATGCATTATGAGTCTCCTGGTGCGCTAAAACTGAATGGCAAATCAATTGACCCGCAGGAACTGAAGATGATTTCAAAGGTATGCAAATGTCATTACATCACATGTAAAAATGAATCTCAGATTCCCCACACACGTTGAAAGCAACACTTGCTGCTGCGCTCGCCTCATCAGGACGGATAAACAAGGAGATCTGCTTCTAATTGGATAGCGGTCGGGGCCTGCCTTCATACATCTTGTAAATAGAAGCCTGCCAAAGTACAAAGTAATTAAAACCAAAATAAAACATGATGGTCTTCTAAAAGCCATGCCTTTAATGAACAAAAAGACTAATTAATTGCACTGTGTCAAGGAGCGCACTCGCTCTGAATTATAGATGAGCTGTGAGGGGTGGCAGGCTCGCAGAGTAACTGGAGATATATGGGCTGTGCAACAATTAAAGCCGCCACAGACACTGCGTCACGTCACGGTGAGGCTTCTCCACGAGGAAGGTCCACGCGTTACAGACAACGGCAAATTCACTTAACAGTCGATGATTCACTTATCGCCTTAATCCTGTGATAAATATATTTCCACAAAACCAGAAATCTGAATTTGCTTTATACTGACTCAATGTCTGGAAAGCAAAAATTACAGGCTATTTTTTCTCCAGTAATAACCATATAACAATTTAATTAATTTGATCCGCATTTGTAAAGAAAATTGTAGAAAATGTTAGTGAAGTGAGATGAATGAGGATCAGTGGAGATGTTTTCCCACAGGAAGATGCTCCACTCTCTCCTCTGTTTGTGTGTTCTATCATTCCTGAGTGATGCCGGGGATCGTGGAGAACTCCAGTAAACACCTTTTCATTTAGCCGTTGCTTCAGTACAAAAGTACAGTAATTAAGCAACAATGGCGTCATGAGTCCATCTTTAACACTCAGTGTTCACTGAGAGTGTCTCATCTTTCATTAGCTGCTTTTTCATTCAGTGTTATTAAAAATCACCGGATTGATTTTTTAGGGCCGATGTGATCAAAAGTAACAAAGATCTAAAGTACAAGGCTGGATTACACAACAGCTCAGGGGCAGCGGACCAACACATTATGGAGAAGCTTTCAATGTACACCACACTGTGTGTTTACTCGTTATTGATGGGAAGGTCCAGGATTGAGTGTCGGTGTGTTAACGTGCCCGATGGGCCTTGGAGGTAAAGGAGCAGATCAGGACTCTAGAAGAGGTTTTAGATGAAGCTTCCTTTATTTTTACAGTCCAACATCACATCAGAGGCTCACCGTCACCCACCGGTCACCAGACACAAACAAAATGAGCTCCTATCCACCTTCTCCCTCTAATTAGCCCAGACTTACCATCTACAGGTAAGTATATACAGTATATCAACAATATATATACAATACATATCTACATAATTTCACCAACCCAAAGATATCAATAATACTTCAAATATTTGCAATCCCTATAAATTATCTATTTACAGTGGGAGGAGCTATAGTGGGAGGAGCTACAGTGGGAGGAGCTACCCGGCCTCACCAGGATGAGCGTTCTGAGGGGAGCAGCACTACCATGCACCTCCTGCTGGTGAGAAGCCGTTTATACGCTGTGCGATCCAGAAAATAACTCTGTCAGTTCCATCTATGTCAACAATGAAGAGATGTCTCACAGCAACCAGAGAGGGAAATTGATTTTATTCCTTAAGTCAGCAGCAAATGACATTTCCACATATTAACAGCCCTGATTGTAGCACTTCCTGTTGCACATGTTTGTTTGGCTTTTGAAATGAAAATTTCAAACCACACATTTGACATTGTTTGAAGAGGATGCTGCGTGACACCTTGGCGGCGGCTCCACAGTGGGGTTCCTCCACTCGCTGTACATCAGTGGCAACAAGCTCAGAGGCTCAGAGACGGTTATTCAAAGGGGCCCTTTGACGGGCCGATGATGCGCCTCGTCCATGAAGGGAGAGGTCAGTTGTCCACTGAATGGAATCAAATAACAGTCTGAGAGAGGTCATTGAACATATGAGCTTAGTGCGGCATGAAAGCAGCTTATGCCATTATCAATGAAGCTAAACAGTGTTCTATCATGGAAACATTCTGGAGATTAACCAAAGTCTTTCTGACATCTCACAGCTTTTCTTTACCTTTTCAGGGCTACGAGAACTCCTTCATTATGTTTGGAAACCAAATAAAACTCCATAAACTGTGTTAGAGTTAAAGAAGGAACATAACTGGTCTCAGCACTGGTCTGCCTTGATGCGTTTCAATCAAAGATCCCTTTTTTCTGAATTTTAAAACAATATAGACTTTTGCTCATTTTAAGAACTTCTTTTACTTGATGGCCTTGCATGAGTTTAACTAGACCTGTGCAGCCAGCTCCTCATCTCTGGTCGAGGCTGCCTGGAGAAGATCAGGTTTGTACAAAGAAGAGGAATGTGTGGAAGTAGAGATAATTCCTCTGCTTCTGGCATCCGTTTTGACTATGAACAATTTGGCAACCCACAATGTTTTAGACTAAAGCTATTTACAATCATCTCGTGGGCCTCGGAGGAAATATAAAATGGTAGGATTCCAAAATTCAAACGTTCGGTCAGTTACAAAGCTGTTTTTATTTATTTTACTCAGTAATTCACATTAATAAAAAACATAGTAATTCAGACGAAAGCATCATTTCAATGACCAGTTACAGCACAAAATCCGTCAGTTTTTTTTAATAAAAACCAAAGCGTAGGAAAAATAACCCTGAATACATTAAATACTTCATCCTAAGGCTGCATCTTGTAGAGCGGCCCCAAGTTTTGATATCATTTTCATTTATAAAGGTGCTTATTTGAGTATTTCTCTTTTTTGCTGACCTCCAGTGGTTTTACATCTGCAGTGATGTACAAGCGTACTCCTGGGTTTGTCAGTAAACTGATACTCCACTATTACATGTGGTTACAGGTGAAACAAAGCACAGTATTAAAACAAAATATTCTCTTCAATCCTGCATATAATGATTTGAATACAGTCTGCAGTCGAGTCATTAGAAGCTACAACATAGTGAGAACACTTAAGATGTGACATCCTCATTCAGCTGGTGAGAAGCTGCTTGATGAATACATGTCAGTGATTTTAGAGCATATATTTATTTGTAGTGCACTTTTCTCTTCTGTATTAATATTGCGGCCGTGGAGGAGACTCTCAGCACCGCATGGTGGCGGGCATGGAGCTCCATTAGACGGAGGAAACATAAAAACAAAAGGAATCAGGCACATTTATTCGCCATAGATGGCTGGAATACCATGAGCCTACACACTAATATGTCAAGGATCTTGTAGTAAAGTATGATGCTAACGGCCGAGCTTTCAAACACAAAGCACCCAACGTTATAAAGACAAAGGAAACATCCGTCTCCGGCCCGAATACCCAGCTAGAAACCCTGGAATAAGAAGAGCATCCCATGGTTACCCAATCAGACCGCTGCTCTATTAGACGGAAGTGAGCAGATGATTTCCTGGAATGCAAACTGTGTGAACACGACCATGCAAATGAGCTCTTTTTTCCAGAACCTATAAACCAGATATGATCAAGTGCTCTCAGTGATGAGCGTTCAGCGCAAATAGCTCAATAAAAGAAAATGAAGGAAAAACCCACAGTCATTGCTGCCGCGCTGGGAACAAAACGTTGCCCGCAGTGCTTTCTAATCCTTAATGCGATGCAGTGCTGATGCAAAGATTGCACCGCCTTTCCTTCCGCTGCGCCCCGGCAGCGCCGCACTGCATTCTCATTTCATGTTCAGCTGAGCGGAGGTGAGAGTGTTCAAGGAGTGTTAGTGCCCATCACACGCCCACCGGAGCGCATTGGGACGCACGGCTTCACACCTCAGCTCTGCTCCGGGCGCCTCACAAACAGACACACACCTGAGTGTACTGCATGCAATCATGTGGACGCAGGCGAAAAGCACCACTGAGAGGTAATGTTCTCTAAAAAAAAAGTCTTTATACATCGTCTTAGAGTCATTGTTGGGTTGTCTTTCTTTGCCACAAAGGGCATGTCGCCGACATGAAACGACCACAAAGGCCGGGCCTTTTCCTTTCTAACATAATGGTATAAATGCATGACAACACTCTGGGTGGCTCTGCGCTGCTGTAGCACCTTTTAGGAGACTTGTGTTTGTCCATATTGAGAGATCGTCCTCAACAATGCACGTCCCCGGAGGATTTCGTGGGAAGCGGTTGGCTCGCTGATAAGCAGACAAGGAGGGCTTCTGATTTTTATGTTCAGCAAAACCCATGCTGAGTCTGCATTCCTCAACGGCGCTCCGAGGAGGAAAAGCAACGCCGTAATCCACTTACGACATGGAGAACAGAGATGAGAATGTGACATCTGTGTGAAATGTTCTTGTGCTTCTTTGGGTCTCAATTGAGCAACAAACTAAAGCATATAAATGAAATCATAGGGTACGTTTTCTGCATCACTATCATTCGATACAGGCAGGCAAAGGACACCTTTTTACAGAAATTGAGGCTTCATCCACCCGAATAGGTTTTGGTTTAAAACCGGGATTTTAAGCATCGTTTGGGAAATGATTTCCGTCCATACTAGCAAGCCTGAAAACAAATATCGCATGACTATTCACATATACTGGGCATACGACAGAGTATTGTAGTAGCCTTTAATAATAGCCAATTATAATATGGTTGGGCTTGATAATTAAGATATATATATATATATAACTCAAACAGACACATTTTGTAGAAAGAAATTCAGGTCTTGCTCTCGCTCCTACATCAAATTCACTTGAAAATGTAAAATATACATTTATAAATCAAAGTTTACAAGATTATAAGTCAATAAATGTGGTCAACACGTGTCTCTCACTCCTTCCCTGTTTCATTGTTGTCTGTTCTCACTCGTAGCTCTGCTGGTGGTCTCTGTCGTACTGGAGAGCATTTATGCTTTTGTTTCTTTACGCCGCTAACACTCGCTAACTGCTCCAATAACAGCTGCTTCCTCTGCAAGTTGGCAGTAGTAGAATTTATGAATGCTAGCTGCTAATGCAGCTGCTAGTATAGACAACAAGGTCAGCGACGCCAGTAATCAGTTATCCATGTTGAATTAACCTGGTAGTCGATCAGCAATCAAGGCTGTTGTTGCTTGTTTTCTTTCTGGAAAAGGGTAATGTGATAGCGGCGTGACGAATCAGGGAAAGACACGCAGTGACCGCCAAGACCCAACCAAGTCGTGAATGTGTGCGTCTACGTCTTCGTTTCCAAACGTATGCGTTTACGTCTGTCCAAACTAGGAGGTCACTCCGGAGTTATCCATCCTTGGGAGCATTTTTAAACATATCCATTTCCCGTGCTCTAAAACTCCGGCCTAGTGAAGACGCTCAGTGTAAACGTAGCAAAAGATATGAGTTTTAAATTGGAACCGTAGGAGTGGGGACATGCCCTGAGACTGAATCACTTTCCATTAGTGCATCGGACTTTACAGTCTATGTTAGGACCATGATGGACGTTATCCAGTAAATCTTTACACAGAGCTCTACATGCACACACAATAGCGACTGACACAATCCCATGGGCCAACACGATTCCAATAGAAAGCTGTTACGCTTGTCAGGCAGCCGTAGTCTGGGGAAATGTACACAGCTGCTTAAGCTAATCACAGTCTGTAATTCTTTCCATTGAGACAAATAATTGGCAAAATACCTGTACATTATCAAAAGCCATGTTTATTCACTGCAATACAAAAGAAACACAAACGAACTAAACTTAAAATATACTACTCTATCACTATCTATCTATCATATCAATGGAAAGCTGCTATTTGTTTTGTGTGTTCCAAAAATCAATGTTGTTTAAGGAAGTTCAGGTACATTCTGCTGATCTAAGCTCATTGTTCTGAGGCATTACTGGGAGGTTGGTCCTCGTGCAGTAGTCACACTGTTGTGATAAAAATGTGCTGCCTGATGTTTCAATTTGACCAAAAGTAACTTTTAAATGATATGCATGTAATATTCCCATGAAAAATATATATGCTCAATATTACAAACCATCTGGGGGAAAATATTAAGATCAGGGTTACTGGAAATTCCACAGAACATAATGCTATGATTGCATTGTTGGTGTAACTCCAGCCACAGTACCAGCCTCTTTCCTCGAGGCAGCCTTTACAGACTATGTCCCCCTACAGGCCGGACTTAGTACTGCTCTAGTGGAAATCTACAATACCGCCTTTGTGTACCCTGTGGATGAGAAAAGTCCTTCATTTTGTCAACCTGGAATGAATTAGTTGCAAAATGAAGGGCTCCCTGACAATATTTGACAAGATGTGGGCCCCCATCTTCGATAATTTGAGAGCTAGACGTCCAAGATAATGCTGAGTGATTGAGCCGGTACTTTTGCAACATTAAAGAGCCAGTATGTGGCATTCTGGGGGATCTCTTTTTTTCCTGCTTTGTTTTTTTACAAAACCAAGACAAGAAGATAATGTGCTCAATATTATTCTGTACAACATATTTGATTTGAGCTTTTAGCTTCAGGTCAAGCAGGATGACAATTGTAATTCTCTTTTATCATCACGTTGTTGTTTCACCTCCCAATTTTTATCCAAATGATATCACTGGGATTTGGGCTTTCCTGTCATATAATGCAGGGATTTTCAACCACTGTCAAAATGTCCAATTTCACTTAATCGGTCCCAAAAAGTAGTATTTAGTTGCCGCAAATAAAGTTCCATTGTTGAGCGTCTGAATCTGCAATATAGTGGCTGGCCTAGTAATTAAATACTCTTCCATGCCAGTAGGTAGCGTAATAATTACCCAATTACCTAGGTTATGCTGTATTATGCTACAATGTGAACCTTTTGGGTTGTTGGTGTGCCGCGGGTTTTTTTTATTGTAGAAAATGTGGCGCGGCTCAAAAAAGATTGAAAAACACTGATCTAATGAACATTTGAGCACTCGACCTGTTTGACCCGTCTCTGCTGTCATTGCAGACCCTGCGGCTTTGCTTTGCCCCTCCACTTATATTATGCTGCTGTCTGTGGCGCTGGTGGATCTCTGACTGGCAGCCTATCATAGGGCTCTATCTCTGATGAAACTAATCCACATGGTCAACTCAAAAGCCTTCATCAAATAAAGCTTCCACTGTTTGATTAACTTGTGTTGTCTTTTCTGATTGACATATCATTCATACAGGGTTATTTGCATTGCTTAACAAGCATTAGTCGTTGTATACATTACAGTCAGGTCCCTGTCTAATGTCCAAGAAGGTCCTAAATCTCTTAAATAACGATAGAGCCCCTTGCAACACAAACTGCTTGTGAATGACGTGTCGAGTGAAACGTATTTTGTCGTGGATTACTTTTGCTGTTGACTATTACAAATAAGTTTTAAATGAGTTCACGGAAATCCAGGTAGGGAGGAGTTTGGGTGTTGGATGGCTTTCAACCAGAAGGCTGCTGTTTTGTTAAACATAAGTCTAAACATAAGTATGTTTTTTCTTGTTTCAATTCATAGCATTAACCACGTTTTAAGCTGCTTAAACTGACTGTTATCCAGTTGTAAATATGTCTCCCTTAAAATTAAGATTTCAATTTAGTTTCATCGAAACCTCATTTTGTGGGAAACACGGTTGCCTCAGATCAAAAGGATCCCTTTTTACTCATTTGATTAGGGAAAATCAATCTGCAACTATTGCGATAATCCATGACTCATTGAACTTTGTAGGGATGCCAGATATGACCTTGTTACAGCCTCCTAATGGTTATGGTTTGATGCTTTTGTGGTACTAAACTAAACATCTGTTGGTGGAACAAAGCAAAAATAATGTGACATTGTGCTCGTCATAGCAGGTGATACTACAACATGAAAAGCTATGACAGCATACGGCAGCATGAACAACAGCAGGACCCTGAAACTGAAGCAGCTAAATAGAATTCAGTCATCATTCATTTGATTATTTGCGGCTGAAAATGATGAGTCTTATTTGTAGCACACAGCACATCCTCTCAGTCCGTATATAATCAAAGTGAAGTTACAGATTTCACCTAATTACATAAAAACGTGGTTGTATGTAAATCAGTGGTGTAGCTGGTTTCGTCCAGGAAGTAATTACTTAGAATTGAAACAAGAATGGAGATGAATAGACTGGATATACAAATACAAAAGTCAGTCGACCAAATGGGAATCGGAAGAATTAAATCAGGGCCGAGATAGAAAAGAGGAAAATCCCCCCACCTTCATGTCAGCCTCTACTTAGCAGCACTCCCATTAAAGTCTCAGTGCATCTGCAGAGTTAAAGATATGACTCCCAATCCCTCCAATGATACACTTTGATCCTGGGACACCCAAATCCTCTTTGTGCCTTAACAAGATAATTCAACATTCCTGACACTTTAGAGTAGGAACAGTGGTTTCCATTTTGGTAAGCACCACAGCAGGGGGTGAAGGAGAAAGCTCCTTGCTCAGCTGCAATATAGGATAAGAGATGCAATATCCCCCAAATGAGGTCCTCAACCCCGCATCTGGAACTCCACGCCAACGGTAATCTCTTTCTGCTGCTCGCTTGATGGTGGTGAGAGAGAGAGAGAGAACGCAAGAACGAGAGAGAAACAAGGTTTCCAGTTGTATGGCTTGCTTTGATTGGACGGGCAAAGGCCATGTAGCATTCAGAATCATTTGAATTCAACACAATTGCAATGACCTCAAAAAAGTGTTGAAAGGAAAAAGTCTGCTATGACGTTGAAAGACGGTTGGAGTCAATTGTGCAATAGGTTTCTTTTTATTTTCGTTTAAGGGAAACAGATTCCTTCAAAGCCTCAGTATTCACTGCAGCCCATCCAGAACTATGTAATCCCTTTAGACATAAAGCACCACAACAGCCTGTCATTTGGAGAAACAGGTTTTTATATTTTAGGTGAAGGGGTGGTTTGCATGCACCCTCCATGCTGGATTACTAATTGATCTTGTTTTACATTGCAAATGAGTCATTCATATTAGTGTTGGCTCTGGCTCAAAGGGAGGGTGCAGTGGTCTTATCCAGCCGCTGCAGGATTTGATTAGCATTGCACAGAGAGTGCGTCTTGGCAGCAGCCGACATAACCATGCAAATGTGAATGAATAGCTAATGTATCACGGGGAGGATGTTTGTTTCTCTCATGTTGGGGATTTCCGAGGGGAATGCATTTCCAGGAGATCAGGACCGGCAAACACTGCCGGTCCTGATCTCTTCTATTTCAGGAAGAAGAAAATGCGCCTCTGAAGCAGTGTGTAGCAGTGCAATAAAAATGCAAAATGTGTGCTGTTTCAGTGTCTGAGCTGATGGTTTGTGCTGCGAATCACTCGCCCGGCGAGTCAATCATGTACGCGACATCGACCTCGACACGCGAGAGGAGCTACAAGAGGAAGGTGCGTTTCGTTTTCCATTTGCTGCATCATTATGACAATGGCCGCCGGGCCGCCGGGCCCAGACGCACGACCGTTGTTTTTCTGCGGAGCGAGATGTGCCGTGCTGTCGTGCCAGGTTGAGTCTGGATGGGCACGAGCCTCCGTCACCAGTCATGGTGATCTTACAGGTCACGTGATGCGTGAATACAAGCCTGTGCACCTTGTTATGCTATCATGAGCCTGGACAGAACTCAAGGTGCTGAGCGGCCGTTGAGCCTCTCTGGCTGCCAGCCATCCGTGGTTGTTGACAGTCGCATCCAATTGCATTGCTCTGGGCTGTTGAGCCGTTTCAGAGCCTGCTGCCTGCAGCGAGTGAAGCACAATTGATAACATATAAGTATTTTATCTACTTTGCTTAAAAGGGCCAGAAATATTTGATATTTTTGTAAAAGAAAAACAAATTAAAAGACACAAATCACATTTTTTTTTGTCTCTCTCCAAGCCAATATGTTCCTGTGCTGATTCAAATTATTAACACGATTTTTAACACAGTGAGTCAATGGTGAGCAATAGTTTTTGGGCAAAGATGTGGTTCTATGGAAAAGATCAGAAAGACGAGTTTCATACTTTGATATTTTGGGAACTGCCTACAGATTGATGCCACTGGCATGACGATCCACTGAATATGAAGCTGAAGCGAGCAGCAGGCTAACAGTTTAGCACGCAGCTGCTGTGTTCGCCGGCCTTCACACAGAATGTAACTCACGCTGTCCTCTGCCTTTGTAGGAGAGTTGCTTACATTCACTAACATTGATTAATAGGTTCTTCTCCACAGGAAGATATTGACTCTTAGAAACTGACAGACACCCCCTGGTCTTATTACAACAAAAGGATAAAACTGGCTCAAGGATAACAATAACACATGTTCAGCTACTTCCTCCATGCTGTTCCCAGAGGATGGCAGTAATCCACTGCCGGTAACAGGAATATATGTCACGTCCACATTGTGCTTTCATTTCACATCAGGAACCAAACAGCCAGCTCCTCTGCTGACACTCACCAAGGACACGACCTGTTTGTAGCACCAGATTGAGACGGACTGATAATGACTGCTGGGGCTCTGGTCCTGCCTTTAATAAGTGAATTTGGATGATGCCCCCGCCTCTGCATTTATGTCAGGAACGTCTCGCCAGTTGTTATTGTTTGGCAATTGCATTATGTGTTGCTTGTGCCCTCCCTTTGGCATCGTTACAAGCCAGCATCTCACAGGCCAGTGTTTGCAGAACTTTCTGTTGTGCATAATATTTGGCAAGAAAACATTTGGCTTGGACATTAGCACAATCATAATCATAGTTAGTGGCCGGTACATGTTATTTAGCACTGCACAGAGACGGGTGAATTGTTTCCGCTACCTTTGGGGAACTTTTAAAGCACATCACAGGGCGGAGTGAACCGTTTTGGAGGATGTTCCAATGCTAAAATCAATCTAGTGCACTGAAGCAGCAGTGTAGGAATCTACTGTAAATATCAGAACCTTCCATGCTAACAGACTGGATGTGACTCCTTTATTATATACTAAGTAGTGCATACTTTAGATTCCCTACCTGTTAATATGGAGTGAGACTGAGTCAAAACAGTCTTCCAGCAAACACTGCATCAACATTGTCTCTATGTCATCAAACAAGTCTATATTTGCGTTTGTCCATTGAATTGAGAGTAAATATATAAAAAGCTTATTCGCATTACTACTGGAATCTTAAACCTGAACCTGTATTTTCTTGCACTGTTTTGTTTATTTCTTGTTTCTCCTTCAACCATGGTTGAAGTCAAAGATAAATTTCTGCTGAGCTTTTTTTGTGTGCCTAGTTTATGGAATTCTGTATGGCTTATCTCCACCTCCTCTGTCTGGTTTCATAGTGGAGATGCAGCTGGCGGGCTACGCCATCTCCCTCTGAAAAACTGCATTGAGCCAGGCAGCCCTTTCCATCCATGCAATGCAGTACCAACACCAAATATAAATGGCTTATTGAGAGTCAACCATGTCAACACTGCTGCTATCCTTATTCACCTTTAATATGACTCTACTCAGACTGTAGTTGTATTTGGGTTTTTAAGAAAACGTTGTATTTCTATTGTACATATTTGCATACATTTACTTGTGTTTGAATGTTAAGCAATGTACATCATCCCTTTTTAAGATAAAACGTCAATCTAATGAAACTGAGGGAGACTCTGAAGAGCTGTGTCTACCTTTTTCATGAAAACACTCACAAGATGATGAATCACTGGCCGTTTTGGCGACTGAACATCTGGTTAACTTCCCCACCTCAAGAGAAGTGCACAGCTGCTTCCCTGATCTTTCCCTTTTTAGGAGCCATCTAAAAGCATAACACAAGTAGTGTTCCACCCCTTTCACAGTACACATAGTGGTATGATCCACTGTTAATAAGCAAATATTGATTAGTGCTGCTGTAATCTATATTTATTCTTTTATAATAACAATGTACCCACAGAGAATTATGACTTAAATCTGCAGCTCCGGTCGGCTTTAGGGAGTCTTATAGAGAGTGTCAGCTCGTTTTTTATCTGTCCAGCTGCAACTTTACTGTTTCGGTTCCCTCTCACTTCTCTCGTATTGAGTCCGTTTGCAGCAGCAGACAGCTGTTTTCTGTAATAAATAAATAAAAAGCTTCTAATATTCCACTGTGCACATGCTGCTCAACACATAGTTGAACATAGTGTAGCATTTAGCAGCTAAAGAGGCTGATATCTCCCTTACCAAAAACCGCGTAGTAATCAGTATTGAACACCACTCCCAATGAATGATGATGTTGCTTCGCTACTACTGAATGTGTAAATAAGCAACTATTTAACAATAAGTTTGCCATATTAATTTAAAACGTGACATGTCAATGTTATGTTCACTACTAGCTTAAGTGGCCAACAATTTTTTGTTATTAAGAGTTTAAACATGTTCTCTATTCATCTTCTTATGAGTTTTCACAAAATAAATGTCTATCTAACGCTATGGGTACATGGTGTTGATGTGGCAATATTATAACCAGTGCAGTGCCTGTTCAGAACAGGCTGAATATTCGGCCTGCGGTTTAGCAGCTTTCTGGAGAACCGCTCGTACAAATAACTTCACACTCATCTGCCTCGATGGAGCCGGGTCTCCGTAAGAACGTGGGCGCAACTGACGCTGACATTAGGTTGCTGCGTTAGCTTGAATTTTATAAGGAATAGCCTTTGGGCCTAGCTGGGTTATCTTAGCATCTCAGCTGTCCTCCATTCATTGTTTTACTTTAGATGCATTTTTGACTACTTTGTCTTCCAATGCCAATACCAACATTCACAGTTAGAGAAAGGATCAAAAGTAAAGCAAGACAGTGTTTGCCTGGGGCCCTCAAATATTTGAATCCAGCCTGAAAAACACTCAGGTTGGGTTTACTCAAGATAAGAAACCCAATGAAATACACTTAGCGGAGGTCATTTCAACATAAGCTAGCTTCGACAAAATATGCTTGCTTTGACATAACCACTGCTTTATGAAGCAGAACATGGATTTTATGAGCCTTACAGTGGGGACATTGACACAAAAAACTCTTAAAAAAAAGTTATACTGGCTGAAACATCGGGAAATACACGAAGCAGAGGTATTAATCAGTCGTTTGCTTTTACATAACCTCTGTGGTTACGAAATAGAGCTTAGATTTAACATGTGAAGTTATTTTTTCTGGCAGTAAAGTTGGCACACACAGACGGACAGACAGATATTTGTAGTTGTATTGTTTGATGAGCAGTTCTGGTCTTTTTGAGGCAAATCAACTTTTATGTCCCAGTGTCCAATATATCTGTGACTCTAAAATCCAATTCAGGAGAAGTTTGTGTCAATACACATCCAAAAAGGCAGGAGTTTGACATTTCAGCTATCTTACACAATGGTACTACGTTTCTTTTCTGTGCTCTAAATGTGTTTATGTGTAAATGAGAGTATGCCAGCACAGAGCCTTGGCTGAGACCACAACACAATGCATTACCTCTCCAAATGATTTCATGCACAGTTATAGCACGATGCATGCTTTTCAGATTGATTTGACTTGCAAATCCTGGCGGTGGGAGGAATTGAATGTGAACTGATCCCTTACCTCACGCACTCACACAATCCCATAACAAGTAAGCTGCTTCAAAGTGAAGCTGAGATCCTCTTGTGAGTATTACATGCAGGTGATACGACTCGTCTGAGAACACATATTTCGCTAAATAAATGAATCCTCCAGCACTGTGGCAGTCCCTTTGAGCCAAAACATGAGAATTATTACAGAAGTAATGTTAAAACACAATATGGAGGCTGCATGATGTGATGCCAGGACTAGCTACTTTGCAAGTTAACTTAGTTTATCTCTTTAAGGTGAGAAGTAGGTTTAGGCTGATATATTAGACCGTCATTAAAAATGGAATCCGGTTCATTACTCCTGTTTTCAGTTAGCTCGCGTCAGCGCAGCTCGTTTAATCATCCCTTTTACATTGATGATTAAAGCCTCAGAAATAAGCCTCTGTTTTCATCAGGGCAGGATTAAAGCCGGCGACAGGTCATTCAACACCTTAACATGTATTTCAAGGCATGTTCAGAATCCTCACTGACTTTGATATCTTGCCTACCGCCACAAAAAACAATCACTCCGGTGTAGCTGTTCATTTCTGCTGCCATATGGCAAAATACAAATGATAGCTAGAATTTCCTGTGTATCAAAGTAAAAAAAAAAGTCATCTACGTAGAAAACCATGGCATTTGACAAACTGGAATTTATAAAAGCAGAATGCATGGTTAGAATGTGAGCATTAAACACAAACAAGAGTTCACATGTTTTTCTGGAGTAATCTAAAAGAATATGACAAAGAGAAGATTGAAAACATTTTTTAGATAGACTCTTAACCCTCTGGAGTTCATGTTTTCCATGGTCTATTTTTGCTAACTTTCTATTCATTGCCTTTTACCTTTATATGCACGTTATTCATTTGTCAACACAAACTCAGAAATATATCTGACTTATCAATATCTCGATTAAACATTTTTTAAAACTGAAATAATGATAATATATGTCATAGGAACAAATTGATTGACAAAGTCATGAAGAATTGGAATATATAATATATCACCGGTGAGATATGAGAGAAAGTATAACTGGAGTCCATCGGGACCCCAGTTGGTAAGATGAGAGTTACAGGTTCTAAACTCAATATTCAGTATAAATATAGCATCAAACAACTATTTGCTATGCAAAGATATAGTGGAGAAATGCATACCTGAGCATGAATGGAGTCACTCTCCCTGTCTGTATTGTAATGCGAGTTTTTGATTTTTGTGCGTGTTCGTGCATGTGAGTGTTCCCCGTAGGTTTGCTCACGGTTGCCGCTCTGCACTGCGATTTGGGTTGCCGTTCCTTGTTAGCACTGTTAGCTGCGAGCTATAATAGCCATGTTTCCCAATCTCGTATTTAGCACCTTTTAATTAAAACATGTTTACATGGCAGTGGTGTCAGATTAAAGGTCAAGGGGTCATCGAGATCCTGAAAATCACCATGAGGACGGCATTAGGGTCCAAATGTTCTTGGCAATCTCCCCAGTTTGTGTTGCTCTGAACTAGTGTGTGCCTGGACCGATGGATGGACCAAGAGACCAGCATTGCCATCTTAAAAGCACTGCCTTAAAAAAAAGTTCTACCCTCATCTGTGTCTTGTGTAGTTTAATATTTTACGTTGCAAGAGAACGCTCTGTTCTCAAAAGCCTCTCCAAGTCAGCTCTCTCTTTGCAGCTTCAAACTTGGTCAGGTGGTTTGGAGTTCAATTTGTTTTTCCAGATATTAGCCTTACTTTATTCTTTACTTTAGGTTTTCGGGTTAGGTTTAGTTGTCTCTTAACTGTGCTCAGTATCTCCTGATGTAAAACCAATATTTCTTGCTGCTGTTGCATTACAGGAAATGCAATGCGTTTAGAGAGCGGAGCTGTGTCAGAGCTAGCTGTTTCCTTTACGCTAGGCTAACCAAGTGCTGCTTTGCCATTAATATCCATCTAATCTCACTGTAGAAGAGAAAGCAAACAAGTTAATTTCCCAAAAGGTTAAACTACTCATTTACGATGGATGGAAATAACTTTTCCTTTTACAGTAACTTAACTCTGACCTCTGAATCAGCAGCTCTGAAAGCAGCTTCAAACACATTATTATTCCTCCCTGATCCCTGTGTTTAAAGAAAAGTTAACTGAAGGACTTTATATTTGTTATTTAATCTCTCGCTTTATTTGCTCCAGTACACACTACACTCCCAGGTGACTTGTCCTCACAAACACATTGTAGCGACGGCATGCATTTCACTACAGCTACAGGTGTGAAATGTCGACTCTTGATTTAGGTACCTTATGAACTGTGAAAACAATAGCCCCAACGTGTCACAAGTAATCCAGCAAGCTGATGCCGTCTCATGGTCGACTGCCTTGGAGCTCAGTCCCAACCAATGGTTTCTACTATGGCATGTTGAATTGCAAATAAGTCTACGGATGGACATTCACTGAATGCATAAATCCTCACATTAAATATACTCTATTAGTATATTCATGTGTCTCACTTCTTGTGTGACAGAGGCAGTGTATGTTCATGTCAAGGTTCAACCAGTCTTCTCTTCGTATAATACCTTCTACTCTGGTTTTCTCTACGTGCACATGCTCCGCCTGTCACCCTGCAGTGACAGTGGTCGTTGAGATATCGTAGGTGCATCAACAGCAGCCACAGTCCTTTTCCTGAAGTGGTGACATGCTGACAGCTCTGGGAATGGTTTCATGTGACACATCTCTGTAACCACATGTGACCATTACAGAGTGGCCCGCCGTTTCTACCCAGCTGAGGAGTGTTTCTCAGAGAGCTGTTTTTTCTTCATCCAGCTCCATTTTCTATGAATTCAGTTCAGTTGGAATTATTTATAATTCACATTAGGTGCCAATGTTCAGTGCATAAAGTAGAAGTGCATTCTTTACAAAGAGAGATGGGAAGTAGCGGGCAGCTGTTGCTCAGTACATTTAGGGAGTCGAAACCTCGTAGCGTCCCTGTAAAATTTGCCGAAAAACACCTATCCAGGTATACCCAAAGTAAATTGGAAGCTGTACTTGTACTATTTGGAGTAAATGCATGGTCTTGGTCTCTTTTGAAAGGTAACACTCTGAAGCCTTTTTCCCTCAATAGTCAGAGTCACTGTAAGTGCTGCTGACACTGAGTTATATAAGTTTGAACACACTAAAGTATAAGGTTTGTATTTCCGCCTATAAAAAGGCTTATAACCTTGCAAACTTATAGAGGTATTATTCATATTTACTACCAGTATTGCTGACACTGAGAAAATGAAGTATACATGCATTTTCGTGCTAATTCAATGCCAAACTGAGGATCTGTCAGCAGCTGGTCTGTCTCATCAAACTGAAACCTGTTGGGATCATCTCCACCCGCTCTTGTTTAGACCTAGACCTAGGCAATTTCATTGGATGTACGAAACGCCTGTCATCTGAGCCGTATGACATGACGGACGGAAGGAAATTTAGGCTGACCCTGTTGTTCAACAACACTCAAGTTGGGTAATAGTTGGTAGCCTGTCATTCAGGACATGAACCACTCCTATTGAACCACTCCTATTGGTTCAAGTGAGGTATCATTAGAACGGGTCGATTTCGGCGGACATTTTGGTGGTCAGATTTCATCTGTGCTCTCATGCAAACTTGCTTTGCTTCTAAAAACACATAGATATTGTTTCATATCTTCCAGCTGATATGAAATGATGCAACACCAGTTCGTGGATAGTTATGGATGTAATCACGTGTTTTGGACTAAATCTTTCATGGGATTATGCTCAGGTGCAGAGGGAGAGAGGGGGGGAGCGATTCAGAGAACAGGTGCCGGGATGAGGAATAATGAGGCTCACCTGGGGGCAATTGGGGTCTGTGTCTCTCCCTATTTAAAAGCCAGCAGTAGCGACGGAGGAAAAGAGGAGTGGAGGCGACGTAGCTGATTGAAGAGCAGTAAGCCGAGGCGACGGAGCTGGAGCGACAGGCAGCTGACCCGAGACAAGCAGGCAGGTGCGCTCAGGGGCGAGGCCGAGAGCGCACCGACTCAGACAATAAAGATTGTTACTAACTAATCCAGAGTGTGTTGCCTTGTGTGCCGCCCGAAACCCACGGGGTAACGCAGAGCCGTTACAGGATCAATATGAGGCGTCATCGGTGAGTTGCCTGGCTATTGCTATCGTTTGTTTGTTTGTTGTTGTCGGACATTAACGTGAACTGTAGCTGCTGTGGTCGTCTGATCTTGAAACGGAGTGCATAGTTGGAATCACAAGAATCATCGTAGGTTTCCAGAAACATACGGCACTCATACCGAACTATAAATAGATGTACAATATATAATGTACAGTAAAGGACGCCCGCGGGACGGCGGCACGCTAACAGGTGCAATTGATGGTTGGATCCACAACCACTTCAGTCCACAGGTTGAAGTGTGAGGTACTGAACTCTTAATCCAAATAGGAAAAGAAATGAAGGGATGAAACCATCTGCCAAATGAATGTAATATAGGAGGTGTGACAGTCAGACATCTTCCCAAAATGTGTGATGTATGTATCTATGCCAAAATAAAGCTGTACCAGAAGGATGTTCTGCAAGACCTAATGGAAATTTATAAAGTGTAATGTGTGTGTGGTACTGTACGTTTTAAGATCTCCATAACAAAAGTTTAGATGAGATGATTACTGCATAGTAAAAAAAAACAGTGTGATCATTGATGTGGTTGTCTTGTGCATTCTATTGTAAAATCCCTCAAAACTCCCGCCTATCAAATGCTGCACCAGGTAGGTGTTAAAGAAAGAGATATTTAGTTACAGTCCCAATGAAGCGAGGTCGTTATATTCTGCTAGAGCAGTGATTGTCAACCACTGTGCCGAGAGATCGTCAGGTGTGCCGTGAGAAAATTTCCAATTTCACTGAATTGGTCCAAAATAATATTATTTAGCTGCCACAAATTATTTTCCATTGTTGAGCGTCTGAGCCTGCAATATAGTGGCTGGCCTAGTAATTTCCTATAGAACAGGTCTGCACCTTGTTATGCTATTAAGCAAACTAAACGGCCGGCCGTATGTTATTGATCTCATCTACAAGACAGCATGTCATTTCTGGGTCGCGTTACAACTCTTCCCTGCTCTCTGTGCCGCGCACGGCGGTGTTCCGCCCCGATGCGATGCACACAGGTGAGCACACAGTGGACAGAGAGAGAGAGCGGCGAAAAATATACAGGTCAAGACAAACATCCAACAGGCTGCAGCCTGCGGAGCTCCATAAATGACGTTTCTGACTTCTCATATCGAGGCTCTGGAAATATTCTTCCAAAAGCCTGAAAAACACCCTGCAGTGTCAAAGCCTGCTCACTTTGTGGTTGTCATTAAAATACATGAACACCATGTTCCCTTTAAGTCAGTATTTATCAAACTGGGGTGGTATTTATTACAGATGGGGCGCAAGAGGAAATCCTGATTTTACCGTACGCCGTTAATAGGTCACGCTTGCGTGACTCGCCGATTCTTTCATTTCGCCAAAGGCGATCTTCATGAGAACTCCCTCTGTGAGGTCATCTTTCCTGCTGTTGCGACTCAACATGGAGCATGCATTGAGAGCGGCCGTATCAAGTCTACAACCCCGTTTTAAAAAGAGTTGTAGAGGAAAGCAGCTCACTGCAGCCACTAATACTGATACGTCATGCTCACATATCTGCACTCATTCTGTTTTGCAAAAAAATAGCTTATTTTTTTTCCACAATAAGCTATTCAGTAGTAACTAAATATTAGTTATTTTTTGCACGGATATAACTTTATTTTCATTTTTCTAACAAAGTCATATTATACAGTTATTTATAAAAGCACAGATGAGTCACTAGTACTGTGATTGTCGCTCCCCCCCTAAAGATGTAAACCTAGGGGAAACACTGAATACTCTTCCATGCCAGTAAGTAGCGCACTAATTGCCTACCACATATGCTGTATTATGCTACAATGTAACATTCTGTAACCTTTTGGGTTGTTGGTGTGCCGCGGGATTTTTTTATTGTAGAAAATGTGCCGCGTCTCAAAAAAGGTTGAAAAACACTGTGCTAGAGAATCTCTCTTGGCCCTTTATTTGTCTTTACATGCGTAGAACGCTGTAGGAAAGTAACACACGTCTGTTACTTGAAGTCATTGTAAAGTTAAATTGACGTTTCTGTTTTCATTATCAGTTTATCTACTGGTCTGCACTATGGACAGCTTGTAGTAGGCCAGAGGTTCTTTTCATTAATCAGAGTGGATGAAACGTAAGCTCTAGTTATTGATCGTAGAGTTTTCTGGAGAATGAAACGGGTTGAAGAATGGACATGTTTAACTTTTCTACTAACACTGCTGACTTATATTTATGTCATTTCTATAACATACTGCTAACTTCTTCAAGATGTTTACATCTTTACATGTTGTTACAGCAACATTTGTATTGTCTGTGAGAAATGTTCAGCTTTATCGGATTTCTTGGCCTTGTCCCCTTGCTGAATCTTTTCACAAATACCTTCACTAGGCTCACTGAAAGGAGGACATCAAGTGCTAATGTGGAACAAAATGCACCGTATGATTGATGGTCTCACCTTAATGTTGGTGTATGATGTTATCTGATTCGTGTTTGGCTATTACAGAGACACTGTGTAACTTCTGGCTTCCTTTATGGCTCACTGAGATCCCCGGATCAACAAACATGCTCAGTTTATCAGTATTGTAATTTGTCTCTGAAGACAACTTAATAGTCTCTTTACAAGGACACATCAAGAAAGCAATGAAAAATAGCCTAATAAACCGTTTTCGCTGTTATTTTCTATCTCTGGCACACAGTCAGCCAGAAGCATATTATACCTTTATCAAAGATAACAACCCCAAGGACCTCCAGGAGCCATATGCCTTTGATTGAAGAAAAAAAACTGCAAATCCGTCAAAAAAGATTGAAGATACACAGCTCAGCTGAAGGAGTTTTATTTCTGTCTGGAAACAAATCTTCAGCTAATACTGACGTAGAAAGCTATGAAATATAATTTCTCTAATTTGGAGGGTCTGGCTTGACATGCAAGTTTGGAAGTAATCACCTCCATCAGCATTTCGTCAGTGTCTACCAGCCGGCTGCTGGATCAAACAGAGCTCAACAGCATTTCCAGCATGCAGCAGAAAGCCTGACAAATGGAATAACCATAGGGTGTTTTAGAAAATAACACTCATTCTTCTCACACTTCCAACTCAACTCAAGACCGAGGCAAAAACCGCAAAGTGAAAATGCCCAAAAGCATTTCCAGTGTTTGATTGGTTGTATTTATTGCCTGATAAAGCATGAATCACTGCACAATTCTGAGAGAAGATTCTATGGTGAAACATCTGAAACAGTGAAGGTTGTCTTTATTAAAGTCAAATTCATTCGTCACTAGCTGGCTCTTGTGTTTGCAGTCTTAGCCATCATTAAGTCATCTGAATAACTTTTTTACTGAGATCTACCGGACACAACTTTAAAACAAAATCCACACATCAATCCCAGGAGCCATCAGTAGGAGTCGTCACAAGTCTACCTTGATTTTAGAGAAGACACATTTGTTAGCTGTCTATTTTATATGTCCATTCGATCCTACAAAGCTTATGATCAACATACACATATTACAGTTGCACACAAAGACACGTTATACCCTAAGTTCTGCATTGGCCTAAAACTGAGCCCTGACCATGGATGGATCTGACTGGTTCTATCGAATTTCACTTTCCAAACCATGCTCAAACACATATCCTGTTTCTTCTAGACCAGGGGTCAGCAACCTTTTGTATCCAAAGAGCCATTTTGACCTTTTTCCACCAAAAAAAAATTGTCTGGAGCCGCAAAAATGATCTGATATCACAGCTTCTAAAGTTTTATATGTAGTCATATATATATATATATATATATATATATATATATATATATATATATATATATATATATATATATATATATATATATATATATATATACAAAAAAACTATAGTTTGTTGTATTTATGAAATTATAGAACAAGAATAAAGACTTTTTTTTAACATTGTATTGCTATTTTACCTGTTTATAACTATCAAACAAAAAATAGTCATGTGTCGGCTACATTAAGGTTAATTACAAACACAACTATACAGACCTTCAGGTCTATCTATATTTGTGGCTCATGTGGTAGAGTGTTTGCCCAGGTAACTGCAAGGTAGCAGGTTTGATACCTGTCCTCTTCAGTGAGTTTTACATTTTAAACGCATATCTTTTGCTACGTTTACACTGAGCGTCCTCCTCACTAGAGCACCGCAAACGGAGGACTGATCCGTGTTTACTAATGGACGCCTCACTGTCTCATGAGACACAGAACCAGCAGCAGTAGTGGAGTTTGGAGACGTGATCCACTTCCTGAAAGTATATCTACTTTACTCAGTTTGCTGCAGCAGTTGAGGAATCGCTCTTCTGTACTCATCTGCGCGCGAGGGCGGGGCTCTGAGTCACAAGTAGCAGCTGCAGGGGCGGAGGCTTGACAGCGACATGAAGCACATTTTAATGAAAAAAATATTTAAACATTTATTTTTATTTTCAGTGACCCAATATCACCTAAAACTCCAAGATAAGAGGACTTCCCTTTAAAAGTTTTTCCACTGGGCAAAAAAAAAAGTTGTCTTTTTTTTTTTTTGTCAAAGCCTTAGTGAGCCACAACAGACGGGCTAAAGAGCCGCACGCGGCTCCGGAGCCGCAGGTTGCCGACCCGTTCTAGACCGCGGTTCCCAAACTCTTTAGGCCGCGCACCCCCTTCTACATCCCGACCGGGTTCACGCACCCCTAATCCCCCACACCTTAAAAAAAAAAAACGCAACAGCCACATAAAATCGGACCAATGCGAGAACTGTTTGCTCGCGCGTGGCGTTTGTTACAAGATTTAGTCCGCTGTATAAATTTCAGTTACACAAGGCGTCACTTTTAAAGAGCAATAAGGATGGCGAGGACACAGGCTCAGAGGCAGATTGCATTTCACATTTATTTACTTAAACGCAGTAAGCCACGTAAAGAACAAAGAGTGACACATGCATAGACTCAGAAACAGATATAAATAAAAAAAGGAGGCTCCAGGGCGCACCACACTTTGTGAATCCCTGGTGTAGACCCAACACATGAATGAGACTGCAATTGTTTTTGGCTGTTTTATAACTCTTCCAATTTGGATCTAAAAAGTTTAAGGGGCTTCTGACTTGCACTGGCATGCTTGGTGTTCAGGTGGCGGTGCAAATAAGAGGCTTCAGACAGCTGCTAGCCAGAACCTCACTGCACAACACGCACTGTGGCTTCGGGCAATCTACATTGCCAATCCAAGTGAAGCCCAGACCCAGATAATTGTCATCATATTTCCTCTTTTTTTTCCCAGTCTGATGCTCACTCTCGATTCCTCTTTTTTCACCTTGACTTCGCGATGGGCCTCTGTGCTCCCGCTCCGTCTCCTCTTTCTCCGACTCCCGGTCGATTTCTTCTCCCGGTCTCTCCCCAACGCACCTCTCAGTTTCTCTCCCTCCGGTTTCTCCCTCTCTCTCTCTCTGTCCCTCTCCTCTTTTATTACTGATAGCTTCAGATGTCCCACCTGACAGCTTCCCCGATTTCAGCCAGTTTAACATATTTTCATGGATGTTGCTGAATGAATGAAATGACGTTTGGCGCACAAGCTAGGCTAGCTAGTGTGTACGTAAAAGACAGTCTGGCAGCCGGACCGGAAGTGCATCTATTTATTAAATTGTATGTTTTTAATTGTAATTAAATGTAAATCTTACAAAGGGAATTTTTATTATTAAAAAATCCTACTTAATTTTTTTTTAATTATGTTTAATATTAATTATTACACCATTAGACCAACATTACATTTTTCCTCTCGCGCACCCCCTAGAGGCAGCTCGCGCACCCCCTAGAGGCAGCTCGCGCGCACCCCACACTTTGGGAATCCCTGTTCTAGACCATTGTATATTACATGCATAGGTGAAAATCAAAGATCATTTTTAATAGATAATATTTAAAAGAATGAAACTTGAACCCATCCCAAGTCCAAAACTTTAACCAACAAAATGACCCAAAAATGACCTGTTTGTTGATTTTTGGGACAACATTATGCTACAAAACATAACTTAGTTAGGTTTATGAAAACCGCCACAAACGTGAGCTGTAGGCAACAAAAAGACAACAACATTTGGGGCACACTGTCGAACAACGCTATTGTGATGGAAAGTATTGTTTGTTGTGGAACAATGTCTCCTAAGAGGTTAGCAAATATGCTACGATAGCATAAGGTATATCAGACCTGAAGAGTATTTCTTCATTGAAAGAAGAGCAAAGAAGGCTTTAATCAAAGGAAAAGATGATTTTTCTTCTCACAACTTGCTTCTAAAAGAGTTTGGTTGATAGATGGTTCATCTTATCGTGTCTATTTTTTTCAAACCAATGATAGCTTCTCAAATGGTTCTGTATAACTCACCATCTGGCGCATCAGTTTAGAAGCAGCTTAGTTAGTATCACATTCTCCTCACTAACTCACTTCTAATTTAAGTTGACCCCTACACAATGAATGTCCAATAGAATTACTGCATCGACAAGATGAGTAAGTTATGATGGTGCCACATATCCTTGAGGTCTGTAACTTAACCCGTTGACGCTTTTCTAGTGATTGGAATAGGTATTGGTGTTGGAATGGAATTGGGAACAAAAATCATACATTTCCAGGGTATGTTAGTGATGGTTAATGATAATTTGTCATGAACGGCTTAATGTGCTCCATTTTGTATTTGGTGTAAAACCATTTGCACAGCAAATTTGACAAATGGGTTCAACTCAATTAAATTCAGGGTTGGTCTTCCAAAATTAAAGCAAAAGGTCTATTTTTGATCATTAGACCTTTGTGATGAATTATGACAATATTGTTAGAATGTATAACACTGCTGGACATCCAGTCCTCCTCAAAGGTAGGGAGACACTATATTCTTGTGTTTTAGTTGTATGTACTGTACTGGCAATAATTGTACCAGGATCATTTTTATAAGAGGGTTTTCTTTTTTATAATAATCACAGTAATAAAACCAACTTTTGGGACAAAGAAGACTCTTCCGACCACGCAAAGTGCTTTAACACCACATGACATCATTCACTGATGGCAGTGGCTCAGGTGCCACCTGCCCATCAGGACTAACTAACATTCACACATCGTAGGCACCGCTATGGGAGTATTTTGGGGTTAAGTGTCTTGCCCAAAGACACATCGACATGAACTAGCAGAGCTTGAACCGCCGGTCCTCTGATTGAAGGACGACCCTGCTCACCACTGAGCCACAGTCACCCCATGTTCATGGCCTTGTGACTTTATAGTACCATCTGTCCATGAAGGTTCCACACACAGTAGTGCTAGCATTCGGTTGATGATCATATCACCATTCAACAGTCCTTTCAGTATTGGAATATCAATACAACAGTACATGTTGTGACTGATCACTTTCGACCAACACCCCTAAAAAAAAAAATATGAAGTAAAATGGATGCGAAATCTGAATGCTGAGATACTGACATTGCACACAACTCACTGTCCCAAAAGCGGATTTCCTCTGTCAAGTCAGACTCTGCAGTGCAGAGACAGCAAGAGAAAACCCACATCAATCTGCAAAAGGGGCCACTGATGCTGAAACAGCAACTCATTTACCGCTGGATCTGCTGTAAGTTGTACACACACGTTGTGTCTGTGTGCTCTGTCAGCAGGTGGCTGCTACACATGTCAAGAGGTGGAGGAAATGACTCCACACACAACTGCACTGCAAAGTGCTTTGAGGAATTATAAAATGGTGATGAAAATCTCTACTGCTTTAACATTCCATCCCTGTCATGGCCCTCCTATGTAAGGATATATAAAACATTCCATCTTGAGATAATAACATCCTTGAAGAAACAACTACGAGACTTTAACATATTACTGATCTTCTAGTTTACTACAGCTTGGCTTTTTTCATAGTGTTGTCCATTTACGCTAGCAGGAATTAGAATAGTATGTTTTCTCCCCAACAGCATGGCCGATGTTAGAGACTGATGATCAACTCCAAGACCTTCTTTTAGCTTGACTTTACATCTTCTTCTTAGAAATAGCAGTTGGCCAAATAATCTAAACTCAAGGCCCACTCGCTTGCTTGTTCGTTAGCTAGTTTGAACCAAACATTAAGATAATACAGTTCTTACAACTGCCCAGAGGCCATTATTGTGAAAATAATATGAGGCGAAAAATTGTCTCCACATTAAGGTCTGTTTGGATGTGTGCAGACAGCATCGCTCCCAAGTCATCACATACTGCAGCTTGGTCAATTTGTTTCCTGTGAAGACAAAATTTTTGTTTGAAAAGACAGGGTATGTTTGTCAAAAGCCGAAAATAGTGTGCAAAAGTGACACTCGAGGAGCACTTGGAGCTCCATAGCAAGCTGCCCTATTTGACGAGCTGAAAACAGGACTACTACAACATCATTATTTTTCTAGAAATGCTTGGTTTTGTTGTCTAAAATGCTCCTATTATGGCTCCTCGTGGAAGGCAATTCGGGAATTATCCTTTAAAATCTCCTGGTCAGCCTGTCCAGCATTTTGTTCTCAAGAAACAGATAACACTAAAAGCATGTTGGTCCATAGAGCTTGATAGTTATATAAGAAGTGGAAATTAAGTGAAATGACTTAGCCATCACTCTGTGAGTCCCAACAGTTGTTCACTTTAATGTTGAACAATATCATGAACACCTCTATGGGGCACTAACAGAGCTGGAGTGTGTTTAACACACAGCTTTGTACCATGTAAAACAGAGCTGCTGTACCTCACCCATCACCACTGCTCACACACACACTGGTCCTTAATAGACATCTAAATGTTCGAGTTGCCCATGTTTCTGTCAAAGTAGATTATTAATTCACTACAGGCCTTAAAGCTATTAAAATGGAAATAGCTTGTTTGTAGGTTGTAGCTGTTGGTTACTATTACCGTTGTTAAGAGTGAGGACCCATGTGGCGACGCTTTACTTCCTGCGACGCAGCAACCTGCTTGTAATCGGGTGGCTGAAAAGCATTTGACTGTATCCTGGTCCCTGCACAGCATTTTGATCACACTCCTGTGACAGAGAACACCTGTGGACGACTGCTGAAGATAAGACTTGTCAAGCGTGCTGAGCAGCAGCACCATCGCTGCATACCAATGGCCTACAGGGGGACAAACAGCGTCTCAAGGTAATTCTATTGTCAAGGCCTTTTCACCAAAATGGGCAAAGAAATTTTAATTAGTTCCGTTACTGTGGATGATTAAATCAACCTGGCACAGGTAATCTCAAAGCAAAGAAAGAGCTGGAATGCAGCGAGATACCCGTCTTCCAACAGTTCCTGTGCTGCCTGGAGCGCATACAGTATGTCACATTTGGATTCAAGACCACATTCAGCCTTTATTTGTTTCGGCTCAGATAGCAGGTAGCAAATGGAATGAAATGTGACAGTATTGTACCCATAATTACCAGATAAGAATGTCTGTTTTCTGCACAAACCCACCTCCTATCCCGATCTGACTCTGTTTGGAACTGTTATTGTAGAGTAATACAAGGTCACCACATTGTCCCATTGGAATGGTATCAAATACATGCCTTCACAAGATGTCAGTACAATGCTGTGTCTCACATTCACAATATAGGTATTGAATGTAAGAGAGCAATTCAAATAGTAATGTGGAGGAAAATATACTGTTGCTGTGACATTGTAATGTCCAAGATTCAAGTATGTGGAAATATTGGCACTATATCTTCTGCTTATGAATTTGCCTGTAAAGACTTAAGACTTGACCTTTAGGTTGAATTACATATTAATGACACATTAATACATTAGACAGGACAGGGTTGTTGTAGCAGACTAGTGAAAGAGATCATCTTTAAAAGCACATACACCTTGAACAGCATTACATGATACTACCAATGTAACCTGCTTGTGCATGAATGAAACCAGCAAGCTAAAATTGTTAATTTCTTAATGCTATTAATCATTAGCGATGATAATTAGTGCATTACACATTTGAGTTTGAAACTAAAACTACGGAGAGATATAATTGGAAATGTTCACAGGTAAAAAAAAAATCGGGAAAAATGTTTAAATTTTTAAAATCTAAATTAGCTTTAAATAGTTACTTTCAATAAAAAAAAAAAATTAAAAACTGCAATGCTTTGTAGTTTAGTGCCTTTTTTGGCTCACAGTGTAATTCTAAAAAAAGTTTGGACTGCATTCTAAAAAAAGAAGATAATTATCTTAGTTTTCATGGGGAGAAGTTGGCTCTGTTCCTCTGTAATAACGAGGTACCTAAACATCCCAAGAGAAGCTCTCATTTACTTGAAAGTTAAAGCTCAAGGAAGCAAACATGTTTTTCCTGTTTAATTTAATTTTTACTTTGGCTCGCTTGAGACAATGGAATATACTTAGTGTCTTACAATAATATAGTGGTACTGTTATTGTGCTACCATTGCACTCCATGGGGATCCAGTATTTTTAGGAATTACCGACTTGTCTCTTGAGTCCACACGAGCCAGCATGAATGCATTTCATATGCACCATCCTATATCCATAAGCATGCAATATCAGTTCAACTGATCCTGGAGAAACACTAAGATGTCCAGTAGATCAGAAGGGGCTTTACATCCGAACAACTGCAAAGTCCTGAGCTCTCTGCGTTAGACACAAACAACTAATACACAAATATATTATTCAATATTATTTGCTCAATAACAGTTTCATTTCATAATGCAACTTTTCAAAGGTCAACACAAATCCAGCAAAGGCAGTGATGCGATTGGTTTTTGATTTATATTCTGAATCACATTACTGGACTCTATGGGAAATATTCCTTCAATCACTTGCATGCTTCTATCCCACTGAAACGATATATTCACATGTGTGTGCCAGTAAATAAGGCACCACAACCCATTGTCTGCTATCCTGCAATGCGATCACATGAGATGATTTATTCAAATAAGTATTTGTTCAACAATGTGTATGTATTTATGTGATTTTTGATGTCATTTTTTGATAAATGAGCTGTGAGAATTGTTTACCTTGGAACCAAACACTTTATTTTCTGGAATTCCAGAAGGATTGGCCGTTTGACAGAAGCAATTTGTTTGGCAGGACTCACCATCACAGGACTCCACCTTAGTCCTGCGTGGAAACATGTGACAAAGACCGGCAAGCTATTCATTACTGACCAACTCTCTGAACTCCTCTTTCCCAGACTGCCCTTGTATGTAAATTCAAAGATACATTCTCCCCTCATTACAGATAGCGGTAATGAGAAACAGGGAAAAGAGCATGTACTTGTCACTATTGGCTGGAGTGTTTTGATAAATAGTACCAATTAGCGGTAACCTTCAAAGAGCCACTCGAGGTTTTGCCACAAAATCAGCTTTGTTTGCCTGGAACAAGTCCTCGTGTTGAAGTGATTGAACGTCTCAAAACTGTAAAGAACTAAGTTTATCCTCAGCGGTGCATGCCTCCAGAGTTTCAACTTAAGTATGTCCTGAACTGAAGGAGTTGTTTCTGAAGAATGGGTCTTTTCCATTCTGTTGGAGGATGTATTGTTCAAAAAAGTGCATTTACTCCACCAACATGTTCTTTTCATCAAAATAGTATAGTGCATTTCTCCATTTGACCCTGGTATACTGAGTGCCAGTAGGCTCTCAGCTCATGGTCATGGAGGTCTTTGTTAGACCTTTGAATGAGCCACATCATCAACGCTACTGCCCATCAGAAGAGACACTGTGCCTGCCGGGTTGCGAGCGCTGCTTCTGCTGGGCAGCGTGACAAACCAGGCAGCTGTTTACTGACTTTTCCTTGGATTTCGTCCCATTGCAGCCGCATAACCTTTGATAGAGTCACATTTAGACATTCGGCATCCGGCGGACATCCAAGACTGAAATGACTGGCTTGTTTGCTCCAACGTACGCTTGATCTTCTCTTTCTTTCTCTCACCACAGCTTACTTTACTGTACCGTGTATGGATTTCTTCAAGTTTATCTTACAAGTTGCAAGAAAAGGTCAAACTAGTTGGACAAAGTTTTGCTGATTTGTAAAAATGGAAATAGGCATTTCTATAACCCCATCCATCACAGCAGTAGAACCTTAGGTACACCCCTGCTGTACATTGAATATCCATACCGGCCATGAAAGTATCACTTTGCAATTGGAAATGTCCATTCAAGTCAATTTTTCATTTTTAAAGTCCAATATCAATAATTTTCCTCAATAGGCTTTTACAATCAGTACAGCATACACCGCCCTCTGTCAAAGACCCTCGAATCAGAAAAGGCAAAAGTCCAGGAAGAGAAGTAGAGGAGGAATCCCTGTCCTATAGACAAAAGTACGAGTTCAAGGGATGTTTTCTACCATACCACAAGTATGATGGTGTTCCCTGAAAACTGGCCACAACAGGACATCCCAAGCTCCCTGGTTGGAATCGACCGGTTATCTTTCTCTGTAATGGACAGAAACAAACAATCGATGAAAAACGTAGATGAAGGCATGGCTAGGTCTGTGAATAACGACTAGTGAACACAGTTCCCACTTCTAGAAACATTCTGCTTCCCCCAATGTTGAGGTCTTATGTATGTGCTTGAGACTGTTTTACCTTCAGAAGGAGGTTGGCAGCATAGTTGTTGTCTGTGTTTATGTCCCTCCCTGTGGGAATGCAGCAAGAGCAGCAACTCACATTGCAGACTGTGTTAAAGGGTACATTTTAAATCAGGACACTATTTCCCATGTTTCTGTGTCTAAGTGACTGTTGCCGGCACAAACTAAACGAGCTGCAAGGAAATCCTCTGGGCTTCTCCTCGCCCTCAATGGAAGCCCACTAGAGGTACCTGTTTTTACATCCGACAGGCTCAGGTTGTTGTTACAAGAGTCTGACCACATTATAGGAAAGAGAAGAAGGAACAATATGTTTCTTTACCTTTCACTTGATCCAGTCTTTTTGGTATTGTGTCACACAATTCCCTCTGTACATATAAAACTGTGTTAGCCGTGTCAGCAATGTTTCCGTTGTTTGCACTGTTAGCTTTGTTATTGGTTACTTTTCCAAATAATTTTTGAATCCTCACAAACCTTTACATTGGCGGAAATAGAGATCCAAAGCACAGCACTTATTTAAAAAATCCTGTTTCCTTCATAAAACATAGTGGTGCAAAACACCAAGAGCAAATGCTAGGGGTTGAAATTCAAACATGACTGGTGTGTTGACTGCAGGCCAAATTAATCAGAGCACACAAGGCCAAATTGTCTCCTACGTCACCGTTATGATTGGTTTCCGATAAGCAATGTAGCATTTAAAAGACAATTTTTTAAGCAGAGTCTGGCTCAGTGCTCGATCCACATAAAAAACACCGTGGCTACATAACATGTCAGTGTGTTCTTCACTGTAGAGTCTGTTTGTTAGATCATGTTGAGATCTACATCATGCATGCTTTTTCTTATTTGTGCATGTTTTGCTCTATAAGCACGAGTGTCCATATAGCTATCAATTTCTACCAATGAGGAGAGAGCATATGTTTGGACAAAAAGTCTGTTTTCCGAGGGCTCCAACTTTTTTGTGCGGCAGCTCCGAGTAGAAAATCTCTGAATTTCCAGAAAGATGCAGCAGTCCTCGGCACCCTACTGGTCTACCAGATGAAAAAGGCTATATTGACACTCAGCTAGAGGTTGTTAAGGAGAAAACTCTGAGAAAAGTATAAACACAGCAAAAAAAAAAAGTGTGTTAATACAGTTTTCAACTGGACAAGGTAATTTGTCTTCAATTGATTGATCCTTTTCTTGTATTCTTTCCCCGAAGGGGCGTTTAGGGGAAACAAGTCAGAATTCAGTAATTTGCAAATAAGAAGAGGATTTATTTCTGATGAGAGAAAGAAAAGGCTGGTTTGCAGGGTGGGAGTTGCATGGTGAGCCTCCGCATCGCGGCATAGTGAGGAGTGGTTGTGTGTGTCCATGCATGTGTGTGCGCTTGTGTTTGGGGAGAGGGCCAAAGAAAGAACTCTTCACAGGGGCCAATCACAGTTATGTTACTCTGCTGGGTCACAGTCACTGCTCTTCTTGTGAAGCTAAATGGGATTGCATTTCTGTGTGCAACCCTGTTGTATAATGACAATAAAATAACCTTATAACATAAAAAAAAGTGAAACGATGACTTCATACGTCATGTTTCTGTAAGCTAATTCAAGCTAGTTTATCTGATATTACATATCAGGAAGCTTTAAACAGCGACTGCTGTGCCGCTACCAGCACTGTACTCGCTCAGGCTGCGGGTAATCACACTTGACTTGGGGCAAACTCTTGCATGCCATGGTGGAAAACCATTCTTACGTAATTCACTTTAGCCTGAGCAAATATAGCGCAGCTTCCACACATGACGTGAGTAACACTGCACGTTAGCGTTCGCTACAGAAATGAAAGCTTCACACATTTAGCCGGGTCGAGGGTGTCTCTGTCACATTAATACTACACTGTGGATTGAAGCGGTGGGAAGGGCGATTTCGTAGCAAAGTCAAATAATGCACAATGGCAGATGAAAATGACGACAACACTACATGTTACATTTTCATTAGAATGTTGCATTTCTATGAAACAGGGCTCCCCATAGAAACACAGTTTAGTATTGATCAATGATAGTGACTGATTGATCTGATTTTTAATGAAAGCATTGACCATTCAATAATTCATGTTTTTCCTTTTGTGCCAGCAAAGCGTCACTTAATCACATTATCCACTAACAGGGAGCTGCACACAGATCTGCGTGTCTTGGTCGTGACACGCAGGATGCATCTTCATTGACTTTCTTAACAAGCTCGTAAACTGAGGGGAGCTCCTTGAGATGTTCACCCATCAAAAGTAATTAATTCCTCTAAAGTTGATAATCACAGTCTTAATTATACGTGTTTACATCTTCAGAGGTATAATCAGAAGCCCCTATGCGTATTCATGAGTCCTTGATTATATATGCAGTTTAACATAGAAGAGGGTTTACTCCTGAGGCACCTAAAAGGAAATGACATTAATGCATGATTAATGCTGTTAAGAGAGCAATCCCCAGTTTGTTCAAACAGGAAAAGGATGATGTGGTTGAGAAAAGTTCCATGCGGCTATGCTGCTATAATTGCTGTGTTTAAAATACAACTCAGGGTGTTGCTTGTGTTAGTATGGTTTGTGGAAGTAAATTAAACGTCTATTTTGCCGATGAACGGGCCCACCAGGCCGGTGGGCGTCCCGCCAATGGATAACGCTCTTGACCTTTTACTGAGTACTCCCAAATCTCAGTCAGACGGCGCACTCCTACACACAAGTGCATATAGCTTGTGGATTAGTGGATCTTCCTATAATTACTGTATAGCTCTTTGATTACATAAACAATTTCCTCCAACAGGTTATTATGGAAAATAGTTAATAGTGGAGCATAAATGTACTATAGAAAGTAAGAAAGGGATTTATCTAGTTAGAGTAAATGAACCACTTCCATTTCCCTTGCGGTCATTATTTACTTATAATGTACTTTACTTTGCTATTATTGTCTAATGAGAAATGAGGAAAACTATTTGGCTTTAAGGCTTTTTATTGAAACAGCTGCAAAATGCACAGTAATCACATCAAATAAATTTCAGCAATAGCCCATAAAACATAATTTGCTCATGCGAAGGCCTTCAGACCAATGAATAGTCTGCAGTTTATGCCAACATATGAAATAAAAGACCTGGCTTTGCTGAGACGCTCACCTCCGCCGGCACACACAACAAACAGGGCTCAAAGTAAGTAAGGGATAATGACAGCAAGCCAGTCTTTATTGGGAAATCAATCCTGACAGGGTGAGCAGAAACCCAAACATGATGCACATGAATACTGATTTGGGCATCGATTACCATGGCAACGGTCAAAGCTTCGACGCATTTGATATGGAGGGGGTATATTTGTCAAAGAAAGGAGGCATTTAGAAAAGCTAATTATTTGGAGGTCATATGTCCCGTAAATGGGACTATTGGGAATCTCACTCAGGCTTTCTATTCTAAATGTATCGTCTCAAAATTCAATCCGAGATATTGCTGACTAACAAAGGGGGTCAACAAGGACCCACAGCAAAATGTTCCCCAGAGGCTCCGTAGCTGGTTAATCCAGCCATGTCTATACATCGTAGCGTGACATCGTAGCGGGACATCGTAGCGGGACATCGTAGCGGGACATTGTAGCGGGACATCGTAGCGGGACATTGTGTAGCGTGACATCGTAGCGTGACATCGTAGCGGGACATTGTGTAGCGTGACATCGTAGCGTGACATCGTAGCGGTACATTGTGTAGCGTGACATCGTAGCGGGACATTGTGTAGCGTGACATCGTAGCGTGACATTATAGCGTGACATCGTAGCGTGACACTCAAACTCACTACTTACGTTACAAATTCCGCGACACAAACAACGTTCTCCTGGGTGAAAGTCCTATAAGTGTTTGACCCATCCACTACATCTCCCACTTAAGCCTTAGTGGACTTTCTCACTTGTTATTCCTCCTGTTATACCACACAACTTGTAATAATAACTTCTCAAAGTTAGACGTGACTGTTGTTTATTCACAGTTACATTAGTGAGATTGCACTGAGCCACTGATCTCCTTTCTGATTCAGTCAAGAGGATCAATATCAAAGTGTACATTCTCCATAACTGTGGGAGTTGATCAATATCTGTTTCTCAATAACTGGGCTGAGATTTCTAAAATGTTGTATGCAGTACAACAGCAGCATGCAGTGTGTATTCCCAAACCGTGTGGACACTCTGGATGTGTTTGAGAGAAACAGCAATAAAAGTCAAATTAAGAGTCCCACATTATTAAGCATCTGCCTCGCTAAGCTTCTTATATTCTTATAGCCATTCAATAAACCCACAGCTCTGCAAATGTGAGAAGATGGTAAGAGCAATTTCCTTTAACTTTGTTTTAAAATCTATTCATGCTTTATTCCGCACTCCACAAAAGATCGGCAATCCACAAACTGCTGACGCTGACGGCCCATCATGCCGCCTCAGCAACTTGCAAACAAACATCCGCCGTAACTTTCTTCCGGAGTGACTTCCAAAACAGCTGCGTATGAAATTGGACTGCTCAAATTAAAAATTCACCATTTTTTTTTCTTCTCCCAGTCTGACGGAGGGATCAGTGGGTGCAGCAGTGCAGGGAGCTTCCATTCCAGATGGCTGCTGTGTGCAGCACCCTGATGAACACAGCGCCCCAAGCCCCGGGGTGGGCCTTGGGTTTTGTTAATGAGCAGAGCAGCGAGGACGTGTGTGTCTGGGCATGGCGTGTATGCTGTCTGGATGACGGCCACCTGTAGAAAGAGCTCTGTGGGAGGTGAATAGGAGGCATGCGCCTGCTAACAGCATCTGGTCACTGAGAGTGTACAATGTGGAAGCAGCTGGGTGTCATGAGTGGGCACGGATGGTCATTTAAAATCACTCAAGGTGTTGTGTGTTTGGCTGTATCATGCCACTGTTTGCCTCAAGTATACAAAGTCTGCCTTTATTTTTATCACTGAAGCTCTGCCAGTTTTTAACTGCACCTGCAGGAAAATAAATCTGAAACCTAATTACATCAAGATCCATTTTATTCCAGCAGCGTTTCCAATACCAAAACCCCGCTTGTTATAATGACTTTCCTGCGATTCTTTTAAAAATGAATACAACACAATGATGTTGTTATGACCGTAGACTGCAGACACCAGTCATACTGTGCCAGCTTTTCAGTCGAGGAGCCACTCCGCCTCTCAATCTGATGTTGTGTCTGATAGATGTTAACTGATGTTAAGTCTTCAGTGTCTTTTGTAAATCTCAATGCAACAAAATACATGTATTTTACCAAGTCCATCTGGTTTTAAGTTGTTTTATTTCTCATACAGAGCTGACTCCTAACACGCTGATTAGCATTATTTTTGGAAGACATTATGATTATATGACATGCAAGGTAACTGGCCCATTTCCTAACCAAGGGTATGTTGAATGTAGAAGCAACAAATGTCTTCTTGTCAAGCTTTCACAAATGCACAATGCCACGGAGATAAAGTTGTGAAAGGATTGGTCTGATTTTGGCACATTGTTTTTGATAGATTCCGATCAAACAAATACGTAATAATGTACAGTAACAAACGTAAGTGGTGTGAATATTTAACAACCTCCCTTACGCTGCGTAACAAGCACAAAGTAAACATTTACTTTGGCCTTTAAACAGGACATTAACAGCATTCTCCTGGGTGAAAGTCCTGTTTGTTTGACCAGACTATCTACCCCTCCCTCCCGCCCTTAGAGGACTTTCCCGCTTTACTAAAAAATGGTCTGTCGATATACAACTTAATTTGCTCTGACTGGATACCAAAACATTGACCTTCAGTCCATGAATGTACAATGTCAACAATGTTTCCTTGCGACTGGCCTGATAATCTCATCACTGTGTACACAGTTACTACAGGCCAGGGTCCAGAAATATCAACCACAAGCTACTCAGAGGCATGAGGTTATACCTGTCTGTAGGCAGTGGGAAGAGGTTATGTTGACACTAAGCCAATCAGAATCGACCTGTTCCACCCGGACAAGGCGGTGCAGATGCCACTGAGAGCCTGGAGGTTCATTCTAGACCTTTGGAATCAGTGTGTAACAAAAGAACCATGCTCGAAGGTCCAATTACTAGCTGTTCTGAGCTTCTTTTGTGAGGTTTGGTTGAATGACGACAACATGTGTCGTATAAAGTACCATCAATGAAGGTTACGCTAACAGAAAGCTCCACAACAGAAAGCGTCCTTTTGAAAATCTATCTTGGCTACCGGGACAGCTCTGAGAACAAGACCAGCCAAGGTCCGTGTGTGGGTTTAAAGTTGCAGAGCGCAACTGTTGATTTTGTGAGTGGCCTTACGTTAACACTATAACACTCACAAAGACAGCTGTAGTGTCTTTGTGAGTGTGTGTATGCAGCTGTGTGTATGTAGCTGTGTGTATGCAGCTGTGTGTATGCAGCTGTGTGTATGCAGCTGTGTGTATGTAGCTGTGTGTATGCAGCTGTGTGTATGCAACTGTGTGTATGCAGCTGCACGGCTGTGGACGGCTGACAAAAATGGATGGAGCGGGCTGCAGGTCTGACCTTGGCAGCTGTTCTCCTGAGAATCAGTCACTCTTTAAAAAAAAAGAGGCAGCTTGGGTAAATGTGTGAGATGAAGGAGCTCCTGTATAAACGAGATGAACACTGCTTCTCAAAGTCATAGACCTGCATCTCACACTTACTTCACAGCTGAGGTTCAGTAAGATTTTAGAGGCATTGTAAAGTTCTTTTCCTTCTCTTTCTAGCATCTTTTTGTCTCTTTGTACAGCTCTGAACAGTGTGACGTCTGAGCCTGCGGTTACCAGCTAACGGTGCTAGCAGCGTTACCGGCGACAGAGCTAACGGTTGAGCGCTGTGCAGTGTGCTAGCCAGTGGTTCACACACAGATTATATGACAGGTATCATATTTCTCATAACTTTAAGGGCACTGATATAAGTACTGACATCGTAGTAAAAAATACCCTTTGACAGAACCCAGGGCTTAGGACCCTTTTAATGACGGTGAGGAAATGTACTCATGTTTAAGAGCTTGATACCCAGACCTGTAGTGTAAATAACCCCATGGAAAGTGTATTGTTTTGTGTTGATTGCCTGCTTTGCATTTGTCTTATTGGTTCTTGACGTATGTCTAGATTATATTGTTGAAGAGGTTATAGAGGCTTTATGCTACTTTCTCTTAAATAGATACATTTGATGGTTCGGCCACGGAGTTTTGTCGTCACAGACAGATGCGCCGTAACAAAGTGTAATAGTTTAATGAACCCGTATGAGGCTAATGCTCTTACGGTGGTGATAGTACACGTTCAATGGATGTGTTTTGACCCAGAGGAAAAACAATAAAGGAGTAATTTCACCAGCAGTAAGTTTCACGCCAATTCATATACGGGGATCCGTTACAATAGTATCGGATAGTATGGTACTTTATTTGAGGGTTTCATGTGATTTATCTGAGAAAGAATATTTTCTTATGTACCTTCTACTTTCTGACCGTGCTTAATCGCCACATTCTTTTGATTTCATCAATCAAGTTTTATCCTTTGTTGTTATTATAAATAATGTTATTTAGTGAGACAAGTATTTATTGCATATAGTGTATGTATCTGAAGCAACACGTTTTGGTGAGGTTTTATTCTGAATGCCTCCCTGTGCTGCTAGTCAGAGTATATTCATGGTCTGAAACCATTTTCCTCTTGTATCCACTTGAGATGTAATAATTTTTTGCACAGGGTAAAAGAATGATGTACTTCTATGAGTTGCATTGAATGAAGCTCCTCATTATAAGTGAGCATACATCCTCCTCCAAAGTGTAGCCAGAGGACAGCACTTGGATACATGTACTTAATGCAGTTACTGAGCGCTGCTCGTGGAGAGATGTACTTCCTGTGCTGCTAGGAAGCCAGTGTGAGTCATGTCTGCTATATGCAGGGAGAGCATGGATCACTGCAGATGGTGACAGAATAATGTGGCATGTACTACGTTTCATCAGCCGAAATCACACAAGACGCACATTTGTGTCAAGCAGCAGTCTGGGATTAAAATTGCAAAAAGTGTTCCGTATGTATCATCATGATGCAACAGTTATGAACTATTTAGAAAATCGCTTGATTACATTCAGTAGCAACATTCGTAAAGCTTTGGTGAGGTGTTTTTCTTTTCTTTTATTGACTAAATCCCATGAGCGGAGCCCAACTAACAATGTATATATCCAACTAATCCTCCTACCAATATGGAACAAATTAACTATTTCCTTCTGTTTGAGTAACATTTGATTAAAGAAAAACCACAGCGACCAGCGCCTTGAGAAAATCGCTGAGCCAGAAATCGGACTAACCAGCAGTCTGATAGCAATTCATGAAATAGTCAAGAACAGGGACACAAATTGTCAGGTTTTTTTTCATGCCCGTGAAAAATACTTTTTTTTAAATAGTAGGTTATGGTTAGGTTTATGCAACAAAACCACTTTTTCAGCCCGGGAATTTCAGGCTTAAGACCGGCCCACTTTTTCCATGGTAGTGGAAATTGGATAAATGAAGCAACAGTTCAGCTCTTACTATCCTGTAGTTTTTTTTTTATTAATAACATGGTCCAACAAATAATGTTAATGTTAAATACAACAATAATAATCCACTTAAGATGAGGAGTTAACAAAAAATATTCCACTATTCCACAAGGATAGGTTGATAAATAAACAAAGGCAGAAATAAATAAATAAAACATTTGAAACGTATCCCACTCTTCAACAAAGAGGCATATTGAATTAATGTTTACAGTTCAACTCACAGTACAGTATACAGTTCCATTGTGAATAGCACCAACAGCATCAGTAACCGCCTAAGCAGTGCACTGGTTTCAGCCACTGTATCTATAACTGTGTCGTTGCTTGTAGACATGAGGATTTCCTTCTCTGTGCACATTAACATGAACGCCTCCAAGTTGTCCTGCCTCAATGAGCTTCATAGCATATTCTTCACAAATTTTAAGGTTGAGAAGCTTCTCTCACATGCAACCTGTGTGATGGACAAAGTCAACATAAACTTATATGCTAACCCAATGACAGGATAAGCAACTGTAAGGAGGTTGTACTGTGAGAGTATTAAATGGACACATCTTATCTGCTGCTCCGAAGCTACAAAGAAAAATGAAGAGTCATATTACTGCATACTTCAATATCAATATATATATATATATATATATATATATATATATATATATATATATATATATATATATATTTGCATAATATTTGCAAAGTCTTTGGATCGCCATATTTTGGGTGGTATAAAAAGGCTAATATTTTAATTCAATTTAATATTTTGCTTGGGAATAGGTTGACAACGCTACAACGATATTAATCGAGGCTACAATGTTAGCCGAATAGTTACGTTGCTAATCATTAGGCCTTTGTCTCTCTTTACCAGTTCCCACTTGTGTTTGTCCTCTTGAAAATAAATCTGTAAGCTTGGCACATTTGGCAGCATCCTGCTCCAACGCCTTTCTTTTTTTCAACCTGGCTTTTTCAGCCCCTCCTGCCCTCTTTCTCCCGTCCATCCTCCCTGACGCGTATTGTTGCGGTCGGGCCGGCCCAGCTATCGGTAGCCTATCTGAGAAAACTTTTTGGAAAAGACTGGCTACGGATCGAACCAACTCTATTTGGGCGGGGTGAACTTCCTCATGGTACAACCCATGCAGAGGCTGCGGTGTCAGAATGCGGAACATGTGTAGCCCACTTAAAGAGAAGATGGACTAATGTGACAAATGTCAACAAATAAAATTCTCGACCGGCCCAGAAGTGAAGCGGCCCACAGGGAAAACTCCCGGTACTCCCTATGGCCAATCCACCACTGGTTGGGCTTAAAAACAGTTGGGGAACACCGGACTTCCTGTTTGTTGGACCCATCCACCTCCTCTCTCACTCACCATAAGTGGTCTTTATCAATATGAAATACTACAACACTCGTTTTGACCATTGCTTAGTAAGGTGGATGCGTTTAATTTGTGTCCACCAAGAAAAAAAGGTTCCTTATTGACTTTCCATTGGAATTGTTTCGTCCTACAAAAAAAACGGCACAAAAAACAAAACAGACAATTTGTGTACACAAAACCAATTTTGTGACTATTTCACCACCTACAATCATCATTATTGTAAGTTTTGATATTTTCATGAGATTTGTTAACAATAAAATAATAGAATAGCATCGGACTTTTAGAAATTCAATTAAATGATACATTTAGGTAAGTAATAGTCTTTTTAGTTCGTTGTCAGGAAAAGATTACGGTTACTGTTAAAAGTACGACTGTTATTCATACTAAAAAGGCGTACTTATTCAAACCCAAACCACAATGTTTTCCTCAACCTAACCAAGATGTTTTGTTGTCTAAACCATTCAATTTACAGCATCTAAAATATTAAGAATAATATATTGTGAGTGTCTATTCCCATAAAAGGCTACCGTGATGTAACCTGTTGTGTAATCAGATCCCTTGTTAAGAACACAAAAACAGTTCAAAAGAACATACTGGATGTAAAGTATGCATACAGTTGAAATATTTCTATCGTATAATAATGTGTGTAAGTATGTGCAGCAGTGCTGACAATTGAAGAAAAGGCAATTTTCACGTGATAGCTCTCTAATATGTTGACCCAAGGCAGCGGCACGCCTAATGGAAGGCTGACATGTAACATACGTATGTTCAGCTCCTCCACGGGTCACGACACATTCCCTTTCAATGTCCTCCCGTCAAATTGAAAAATATTGCACGGATATGAGATGCGTCTTCGCCCGCTCCAACCCCGAAGGGAGCCAATGAAATGACAAACACAGCAACGAGTGTGTTTCCACTTGAGCCCGTCAAATAAATGCTTGATGTTCTTACCTTCATCCTGCTAAAGGGAGATGCAAGAGCTGTGTGTGTGTGTGTGTGTGTGTGTGTGTGTGTGTGTGTGTGTGTGTGTGTGATAAAATCAGAGGCTGGCACATTTTTATTGAAGATCATTTTAGTCCTTTGAGTTTCCGCACATATAGGTGTTGAATTGCAAACACTTAGATGGTTGGAAACCTTTTTTTTCCAGTTATGGTTATTCTGGCCTCTGGGGATTTTTTAAATGGCAAATTCAAAATGGAGATTGGAAGTTGTTTTTCTTGTTTCTTGTTTGCCAGCATTAAACCTTGAAGTATTTTTTGTAAACCACAAAATACTGTGAAAAAATACTAAGGCAAAAAAACTAACGCAAAAAGACGCAGTTGAATTGGCTGCTCTTCCTCTCACGGTTTGCCACAAGGGGGAACAAGGATTCCAAGGATTAATTTGCCTTAAAAGGCCCCTGGTGCTTTTTTAGATCAGGCCTCTATGCTCAATAACAATCCACATACTGGCTTCTGCTCATACAGTAGTGCAGTGCCATAAGCTTTCAGGGTGTGAACACGTGGAGCAGCATGATTTAGAAGTAAAGAACAGGCTGCAACATCAGCATCCAGCAGCAAGAGTGAACTGCAGTCAATGAGCCGCGGCATGCGAGGCCCCCTGTGAACGGCTCTTGTCCACAGAGCCCTGAAGCTCCGCCCCCGCCGCTGCACAAACCGGTACCACTCGTTTATCAAAAGTTGTTTTAATATCACAGGTGTTGTGTTGACGGTGTGGTGCACCGCACGTCTTCTGGTGCCCAGCAGTACACCCACGGTTAGAGATATATGCAAAGGACACAAAGGCAGGCAGACAGATTTTTTTTAACTAAAAGCAACTGGAAAAAATTATGGCTTGCAATTGCCATTTATTATTTTAGAAATGTCACCACGAATAGCTTCATGAAACGTGAATGAAGGCTAAATGATGGACATGGTGAACCTGAGTACTAGTTATTGTTTGAATCGATCACTGTTACTTTGCAGCACTCGCCACACAGGAGGACATTGAAAACCGGAGCAGGTGCCTCCTCTGCATGACTCGCATGAAAACACATTCTTTAGTGAGGAAACAGAGGCAACATTAGCGCACAAGCAAACAAAAATCACTTATTTATGATGCATGCTCTGTTTGCTCATCCATGTATGCGAAGCAGACCCATTTTTCACTGTCATCCTTTCCTCCTTACTCGGCTGTTAGGGGATCACAGGACTTTCCGAGACAAACTCCTCACTGGCCGTTCACTCTGTAATTATCGACAGCCGTGACACCCCTGTGATTTATTGTCATTATTTTAGCGGGAGATAAAATGTAAATCTGGATAATGTCTGTCATTTTCCGGATCAGTGCAGGGAAACTTAGCATAAAGATTGATTCTCGTCCATCGGCTGGTCAGAGTCAGGAAATTAAGCGATGAGTCATCTGCCCAGTGCGGTGGAAGATGCTTTGTAATATTTCGGGCTGAGAGCATATCACGATGTGTTCACTTTATTCCTCACAGAGGACTCACATAATCATCAGGGAGGCAGAAGCTGTATGCGGCTGAATATGTATCTGTACATCAATGCAATCGCACACAATGACTTCTTTTCATCTGCAATCTGATTCACACTGTAAGAGCAAATGAGAAATAGCAAACCAATGACAAACTGGTCATATGATAACTGAGTCAGATTTTGCAAACAAATATTTCTATTTGATAACTTGGTGTAAGCTACAGATATACAGGAGATCATTATCTGACATTGTGGAGTAGAAGAATGTGTTTTTCTATTTGAAATCAAGAGGGCATTTAAGGGGAACTTGTTATTTTTAGGTATAGTTCTGTAATTCTTTATTACTTTTACAGCACTTGCATATTATTTCATGTATTTTGTTGCTTTCTGGGGGGGTTAGGGTAATATTTAATTACATTATGCATCTAATTATAGCTCACTTAAGCAATACAATTAAATAGACATGGTACCAATGCATTCTCCTTTGGGACAATGTTGGAATTTGCCCAGTAGCAGTAAAATTAACATCGGAGCAAAATCTAAAGTTTGCCCTTGGCAGTTATGGATGATGTATGCTGCTTCTTAATTTAGAAAAAACTGCAATACCACTGTTAATAATTGCTCAACTAAAAGTTGTGCACTAAAAGTCTTTCTTATAGGCGGCCCGTGGGTTTTTTCTTGTAAATAAACAAAAGCGTTTTTTGTAGGTCCACACAAATCGGTTTAAGCCACGCCCATCTATGTTGAGATTAATTTTGCGGTATCAAACTAAAATAGTTCTCAGAATAGAGCTCACGTGTTTATTATATTCCACCTTTTCATGCAAAAAATATGAATATAAAGTTGTATAAACTGCCGTAAATGATACTTTGGTGGCGAGGGAGTCAAATGTCTTTATTTCTGAGCTGATGGATTGACCTCAATTTGAGCCACGCCAGGCAGATGGTGGTAAATAGTTGTAAAGTCACCCAAACAAGCAAAGGCATCTGCTGTAAACATACAACACTGCTTCATTTGGTTTGGAGAGGGCTGGATGCATTTCAGAGTCGTTTGGACTTTAGTTCTTCTTCATATAAACTCAAATGAAATATAAAATGCAAAGAGTTTTGAAATTCATATTGTGACGGTCCCTGTCTAATCACGACAGGTGTGCTTTATTTATGTAAATAGACACCTTACGTTATCCGCAAACTGTTGTCGTTGCTGTATTTGTTATGGCCTAAGAGCCGGGTCATGACAAATTGGGGGCTCGTCCAGCTTTATATAGGTTGTATGTTCACTGCTCCATTTCAAGTTGTGTCATCCATATTCAAACATGTTACGGGTATTAATAAGTCACTGCATTTAAGCCCTTAGGGTTAATAGGTTGTTTGCCAGTAACTCCCGAAACAACATGACTGATCTATTTAATGCTGTGAAAATCTTGCAGTTTTAAACAGGATATAAACATTGTGAAACATAAGTACTTGGGTAAATTAAGCACCCAACTTCTTAGTTGCTTAAATTAAATATCATATTCTTACTATTTACACCATCTTCCTGGCATGGTTCAAAATAAGGTACTGAAAGGAAAAACACTCAATCCACTGTTACTGAAGAAATATTTTGTTGAAACCAATTTATGTAACATATCTATTTTGTTTGCGTACAAAAAACAATAACTTTAAACATAAATTTGAAATGTGTTATTTGTACTATTTGTTACCAGCAGGGTATGAGCTATATGATTGACAACTGAATTGTTCTAATTCACACAGGCCCCGCCCTCTACTGGACTCTGGGTAATACTCTCCCCCAATCACAAGCATGCGTTCGTCCACATTTCCATAGACGTAGCCATCCAATCAGCACTTGTTTACCCACATATGTGTGGACAGTATATAAGTCAGTGAACAGCGATTCGCCTTCTCTATTCTCTCCTTGTTGTAGTGTTTTAAGAATAGAGGGCTGTCTCATGCCACTTTTAAAGTTCATGCAGCAGCCATTTCTTCCTGCAGCTAGAGCTTTGCACCCTTAGGAAGCTGTTCTTGCAATGGATCAGGAGGCAACGCCCTACACCACTCACTCAAGGTGTGCTACCTCATGTACTGTTGGATCTGCACGTATTAGGGTAGGCACGTCCTGATGGGCTTATGCACATTTTCTTTGCAAATGCTGTGATTTGAGAAGTTATTACCCATAGTGTCCAGTAGAGGGCTTTTCCTGAGCCTATACAACTAGGGTTACAATATGGTAACCTTTAGCATTACCAATGACTCCCAAAACGACATATAAGACAATTCTGTATAATGTTGGGAAAAGGTCACACGGTGTCAGTTTCAACACGTGACTAGGCAACTAAACTACTTGGTTAGGTTTAGGAATAGATCATTGTTTAGATTGTAATGCAACATCCGAGATTGGACGGATTTTGATTGCCTCTAAACGGCTCTCAACTAGTCGGTGGCGAGTCTGCGGGTCATATCTGTTGGTATGAGAGCATACCATGAGCTAACCAGTGCAGGCTATGAGTCTCTGTCTTGGACAGCGTGTTGCTGCTGACCACCGGGTTGTCTCGTGGAGACACAATAAGAGTGTTAATGCTGTGGTGTTGTTTAGTCAGGATATTTGGGTTGCTGGCTTCGCCACAGTTGATGTGCTATGCTTCAGACCAAACATCTTTTCTAACTCAACACATTATCCCACACATATCACAATCAATTATGCTCTGAATTGGTCTGAACAGCAGAGGGGAAATTAAAAAGGATCCCACTCACATGTTCCTTTGTTCTGATCTGACCGTGTGCGTTCGGGCTTATCCATGCAGCATAACGACAGAAACGAAGAACAAAGACACACACACACACACACACACACACACACACACAGGCATATAGTGCACTTCCAATGGGCAACACACATACACTCTCTGTCTTTGCGTTTAGTTATTTCGATTAATATCGTCTGTTTCACCTTTATGTCTTGTAATTGGATGTTTATGGAAGAAAAACACTTGTCTGTCTGCCAACTTGGGTCAAATGTCCCAAATCCTTCAATTTACCTATAATTATGATAATTTATATTAGTTAGTATTACATTGATGGTTTCATATATTTAATTACCACTAAATTACTATTTTCCTTTTGTTAAGAAAGTTGTTTCCCCAGATGGTTTTATATGAACAAAATCATATTATTTAATATAATCATGTATTTTTGAGAATTAATCATTCATAATTTCCCATTGTAATGCCTTTTATGGATACGGCACCAACATAATTATGGTGCATTGTTATAAGTGATATGTCAATAACTTTATTAGTATAGATTTCAATATTAATAATTATATTTAATATTTGTACCCCCAACAGAGAGCCTAATGAATCACACTTGTGTTTACCAGAGGTTATTTTCTGCATAATCTAAAAATCAATGGAGAATCCCAATTTTTTTTCATCCAAGGAACTAATGTAAAGCTTACAAGAATATGATCTAAACAAGTTTAAAATGCATTTTATATTTCATCTCTTCATCACTTTAAAATAAGTCAGAGTTGACTGGACACGTCATAATTACATTTCATTTAGCTGATGCTTTTATCCAAAGCGACGTACATTTTTGCTCTATACACCACAGACACAGCAACGGGGAGCAATTAGGGGTTGGGTGTCTTGCTCAGGGACACAGCGACATGGACTGGCGGGGCCGGTTCGAACCTCTAACCCTCTGATTGAAAGACGGGCATGCTAGCCACAGTCACCCCCCCAGTCACTAATTACTAGTAAGCAAACGTAGAAATGGGCGTAATAAGCTGCTTGCACCGACGACCTCTTCTGCCGTTTCTTCGGTGAGGACTGCTTACATTTTTACAACTACAACAATGTTTGAATGTATCTGCAGCATAACTATAAAAATGACTCACTTTAAAGTTACAACAGTTCAGTATGAGGTTTTATGATGACAGTAAATATTCCTAGACAGCAGACCGTGCAGCACACTGCAGATCTGCTGGTGTTCACCGTCTCCCACACGGTCATGGCTGTTCACCTGAAACACCTTTAAACTCCTGCCTTCGACTGGATGGTCTGGGGAACGGATGGAGGCCATTTCTGAATTTTCAGCCTGACTTCCACCCTCGCTCCCCCGCTCATGGCAGCAGTCGCAGTGGATACACCCCATCACAGAGAGCGAGCGGCCTGCCAGCTCAGATTTTTGCCATCTAATCTGCTTCTTAGCAATGTTCAATAATGAAACCCATTGCATTATTATTCATAACTAACTTATTCTCACTTTACTGCAGTGGGGAAATATGGAACAAATTATATTGTGTATAGGCTCATTAAGGAACACGGCTTGCTCTTCATTCGGTATTTGGTTTAGTGTGAGACAGACAGCATACTCTGAGTAAGCAGGATGAAGGGACACTATGTCAGAACAGTGCCCTCTAAGGTCAAGGTCATGACAATATGGAAATAATTATCTTTGTAGACATAACCCATCTTTAAATTAAATATATGAATTAACCTCACCTTTAACTATAGATCTGCAATCATTTATATTAGCCATAGGAATGTATTCACCTGGTGTTTTTTTAACATGATGTTTCTTGGGAGTGTTTACCTTCATAAGTCTAGAGACAGCGAACATGGAGACAGGTTATGAGGTTATGAAGTTTGGGCTGCCACCATTGTTATGTTGTCTGCTCCTTATTTACTCGCCACCGCCCCCGATACGTTAATAAGTGATTTATGGACCGGTTCCATTTAGGTGGGACAGGGCCCTGATATTGTGCAGGCTTGTCTCAATGGAATAACTGTGAGACATTAAATATAATGGGACCATAATCATATACACCTGTGTTTACCCTGCAGTGACATATCAAAATTGTTGCGGTGAAGAGGGCCAATTGGGTTCACCATCTTAGTTTTGAGTGTGCTAACTAGCAAGTATGTGGTCATAAACCAAAGTATTGGACAATTTAAAATGTTGACCTGATGGTGCTGCAAGGTGAACATTTAGAGGATCATTACGGTTCAGACTGGCTGACATTGGTGTGGCTGTATTCTGACCTCTTGCCCTGTGAGAGTGTGTGCTCTCTTTCTTTGAGGATCTCTGCGTGTCAAACTGGGCAGTATCTATTTGCTGATCCATTCTCAACATGCCGCCATTTTAAATGACCGGTTAAGCCTAGTTTATGGTTCTCCGTCACGTCGACGGCGTACCTACGCCGTCGACGTGACGCCGTCGTTGAGCATTCGAAGTTCTGCGTCGAGGGACCGCGTTGCTCTGCAATTAACCGCCATGCCGCCAGGGGGGTGTGCTTGTGTGGTTTCAGGGGTTATAGCCGAATTCATAGATTCAGTGAGTGTGTATTCTCAGTTAAAGTTAGGTCATTTCAGTCTTTTTGAAACTACTTCTTAGTTGTTGACTTTTGTTTGTGCATGAAAGCTGTTGAGTCTGTTTTAAAAATGTTTAACGTTAAATGTTTTTTAATTAAAATGCAGCTAATTGAGTGTAAAAGGGAATAGTTCCCTCTCTAGCATCGCCACCAGCTGCTCGTTTTGGTTTATCATTAAACTTGTTTTTGTGTTAGTACAGAATATGTATGCTATCTCAGGTTCAAACTGCACCATCTTTTCATTCAATTCATTTGAGAAGTTGAGAATGTTCCTCGATTTGGGTCACGGCTTGTCATTCAGGGGTGATGGTGGGTCCCGGAGCCAGACCAGTTGAGAACCACTGCTCTAGATGATTGATGAAGAGTTGGTGCAGGTACTGGAGGCTGCGGTGGGTTTAGTAGAGCGACGTGGGGCGACTGTGCCTCAGTGGTAGATCAAGGTCATCCTTCAATCAGAGGATCCCCGGCTCCGCTAGTCCATGCCGATGTGTCCTTGGCGAGGACACTGAACCACAAACTACTCCTGTAGCTGTGCCTACGGTGTGTGAATGTTAGTTAGGCCTGATGGGCAGGTGGCACCTTAGCCCTTCCCATCAGTGTGTGAATGGGTGAATGATGACGTTAAAGCGCTTTGAGTGGTCAGAAGACTAGAAAAGCGCTGTACAAGTACAGACCATTCAACATGTAAGCACGCGCAAGAGAGCAAAGTTTGAAAAACCCAAGCAATGACTTATTTCTGTTTCTCTGCAGCACAAGGTTAGTGAGGAGAAATGTTTCTGTTTCCTGCAGAATAAGAAGTTCCTTTGTACATAGAGCCTGTCTCAAGGGCTACTTTGGACAGAAATGATGTGCAGGGCAGCTGAAGATAACACACAATCAAGTCTGTGTGTATGGCAGTGCTCCAAAATGAATTCACCCAATACAAAAAGCACACAGGCAGCCCAGGTCCAAACACTTTTCCCCTCTGCTAGATTATCTAAATGAATGCATCTATCTTCACCTCTGCAACATCTTTGATTAAAAGCTATTAAAGACACCTGACACACTGTGACAATGTGCCTCCAGCGTCCCTGCTGTGCGGCAGGTGCTCCTGTTTGACACAACAAACCGGAGAAAAGGTGCAAAAGCTGCAGTATTGCAGAGAGCAGTGTATAAAATGAAGATGGTGTAGTGTGTCGGTGACAGCTCTGTTGACAGTTACAGCTGAATATGTCCTGACATGCTGGGATACATGACGGCGTGTACCTCAAATGACAGTAGAAAAAACAAAGATGTCATCTGAAGTCTGCTTCTTCAATTGATACTCAAAACCCAAATATGACTATTACTGGGTTTGTATATAACGGAGCATTTGTTCTCTAAGATATGACTTTTACCTGCAGAGATTAACTTTGTATCTAACTATGTATCTAAAGTTCAACTAATCTGAAATGTATTTTGTGTATTATAACTTGACTTTGATGTTTGATATCTTGTGTACAGCAGTTAAAGGTAAAACGTTCTGAGTTCGGGACATAGTGTAGTGTGGACATAGTTTAGTGCATCTTCGGCATGCTGGGACAGCTCACACAGGAAGAGACAGAAGAGTCTCCCGTGTGACGGTGTCATGGTCCCGTGTGTGTCTGCCTGGGCGTGGCCTTCCTTTCCCCCTCCTGCTGCCAATCAACCCACACACATGAAACTCATTCCCTAATCAAGCTCCCACAGTATATCTGCCTCAGTTCTCCCTCAACTCCTCGCCAGATCGCCTGTTCTCTTTCCCTGAACGGCAGCTACGGCCTTGTTGCATCATTCCCGTCTGTAACCTTGTGCTTCCCCCAGCTACAGCCTCTCTGCTCCCCCGGAATCAGAGAGGCTTCCCCCCTCTCCTGGAGAACTGCCTCGCCCCCCAACCAGCCGCCAGCCCAGCTCCCACACCTCTCTCTGGCAAATAAAGATAATTGTGTTTAACTTCTGGTCCGTGTCCTTGCTTTTGGGTCCAGCACTGCACGACCATGACAGACAGAGTTTCATGATAGTGGCGCGATATACCCAGCAGTTCGGCTGATGTTCTAACCCTGAGACCTAAGTAGCTCTGTTCGCTGCGCTCTCAGCTAGAGCTGTACACATTAAATGTAGCTGCCTGCTACCGGTATGACGGGATGTGAACAATCCATATCTACTTACCCCTGGGTCCTAAGCCCCTCCATGTACAAACAGCTACTGGCCAGGTGTGAGCGAGTTGGCCAGTGAACAACTACGGTAGCGGTCCTTTTCGGTGTCAATGAATTTACTCAAATAAATACTGTGAAATTGCCAGAATCTTAAAAAAAAAACCATGATATGACATTTTGGCCATATCACCCAACCCTAATGCTCAGTTACAATATAGCTTCCCACCATTTGGTGGCGGTAATACATCGTCAGTTGTTTAACCCTTGGAACACTGAGGTAATTTCCAGTTGATTTTCTCGATTTGACATAATTTCTTAAATTCACCTTTTAAGCCACTTGCATATAAGATACATACCCATGTTTTACATCATAAATTGCAGAACAATCTCAGCTATCTATATATTGAGGCACCATTGTCATAAGGCAAAAGTGTAAAGACAAAAACGTTACAATATGACAGTAAAGATGAAAAATGGAATCTCGATTTTTGGAAATTATTCATATCACTTGTGAAAATCTAACTTTACTCAGGTGGTAACTCGGTTTTGGTGATGGAAATAGGTTTACCAAAGGTTTTAGGTTCACAAAAGCAGTGACATATATAAATAAAATGGTAGATACATGTAAATAAATGTCAAACTAAATGTTTTATCGTTTTTTGAGCAGAAATGTGGTCTGTCACACCTTTCACCAAAATGATAAAAATGGGACTGAGAAATGACTTTATACTGCAGATAAAGCTTCATGGGGTGTGTGCAAATGAAAGATTACCACCATACTTCTTTTTTTTAAATACAAATGTAACGTATTATAAATTAAAAATATATATTTACACAATATACATGTTCAGAAATAGAAAACAGACCCGGGCTGGTGGGGGTGGCTGTGGTAGAGGGGCTGGTGGTGATGAATCCTCTGTAAAATAAATGACTAGTCAATACTAACTTCACACAGTTTGAACAGTTCACAGGTGTACATGTGCAGCGTCGCTGTGTACCTACGTTACCTGGTAAACAGTGTCCGCGTCGTCGTCAGTCTTTCACGATGACGTAGGTGCTGGTGGCTGGAGCGAAGCTGCATGTTGTCCACTGCTGCAGATGTGGACCCTCTCTGTAAAATGAATGACTACTGGTCACTACTAAGTTCACTGAAAGAAAGTTACGATTGCACACCAAAACAGTAACAGAGATCCAGCAGGGACTATGATCAGAGCATGAGCTAACTGTGCTAACGGCTAACGTAAACAACCTACTTGCGTACCTGCGTTACGCCAGACTCGAGCAGAAAGGGAAATGTGCTCACTCTGCTAGCATAAATATGCTATTGCAACTTTTTTTTTTTTTTTAAATGGGGGCATTTTTTAAACTTGTGAAATAACATTTAACCTTTGTTCAAAATAATAAATATACGTATTTAGGCTCAGTGTTTCCCCTACCATTATATTAGATCACAACGGAAGTAATTTAAGGTTCCCTTTCCCAAAGAACCCTTTTCTGTTATTAAACAAACTAAACGGCCTTATGTTATTGATCTTATCTACATAATGGCATGTCATTTCTGTCTGTCTATGGTCGCACGTTTACAACTCTTCACTGCTCTCGGTATCGCGCATGGCGGAGTTCTGCCCCGATGCGCACAGACATGTGTGCGCGCACAGGTGAGCGCTGAGCACTCACACCAGTGGACAGAGAGAGTCGAACAATATGTGGCGTGAAAAGCAGAGCGTCTTTGAAACGCTCCCAGGGTGAAGACTGCAGCACTCGCTCTCCTGCGAGGAGCACCGGAGTAGCTCTCCTGCCCTGGGTTCAATAGAAACGAGCAAAGTGCTTGTGTCTTGTACCCACAAATCAGCCTGTTGCCCGCACTTGCGCAAATCGCCGAATCTTGGCTTTTTGCCAAAAGCCGAACTCCGCACAGGCAGCATCTGTCAAGGCGAAAATCTAAAATATTCTATGGCAACTGGACCGGGTCTTATAGACTACGATGTTTTTGACGAGTATATTAAATTTTGGGGGCATTTTTTGCCCCTCTCCTGGTGATATCAGTGGCAAACTTATATTTCTTAGGGGCAGTTTTGCTCTTTGCCCTCGTGTATTTCCGACGCTGGCCCAGTGTGTGGGCTAATGCCACCTAACGCAGTACTGAAGCTTCACAGCTGAAGCGATATCGAAAGACCAAACATCCAGCGCTCGTGGGAAAGCCGGTGGGGTTTTTCAAGAGAAAGGACGATGTACTACAGATGCAGAAAAGGTCTGCCTGTCACTGACTGGCAACCCCAAATGTGCTGTGAAAGCCAGCTGTCACAGATATGAAGAGCAACTTCTGGTTCTGCAAAAATGAGGACTGCTGAAGCATATCATTCACAGCATAAGGCTATATTTTAACTTGCACTTTATTTCAATGTTATTTACAGTTTATTTAAATTTAAAATTATAATTTTGAATTGTGTGCACACTTGTCTGCACACTAATAGTTGCCCAATAATTGTGAACACACAGATATTCTCCTAATAAAGTAAAAACCTCACTTTTACTGTCTTAAATATTTAGTTTTGAGGTTTATTGACAGTGGATTAACCGAGAGCACTATAGTTGTTCAATAATACAATTAATCCTCAAAAAAACTACTTTCCTAATAATTGTGCAATGTATTTCTTTTATTACCACATTATGTATTTATCAAGTTTCAATTTTTTTCTCAGTCTTTTTTAGTGTCCCCCTTGTTTTTGTAGAAAAATCGAATTATTTGTTTTTTTTTGTCTTGATACGCCTGACTTGAGCCTTTAAATTAGTTATTGTATCAGCTTGATTTGTTCCATGACTTGTTTGTGCAGGTTTACATACACATGATCAATAAATGTCTTTGTGATGATCACATTGCATCATTTCATTAATTTGACAAGTTTTTTGCTTGTTGAACTGTAGGTAGATTTGATTTAGTTACTGAATACAAGTCAAACCAAGAGTGAGATCAATTAGTTAATAAACCAATACAGTGTTAATATTTGAATGGGCCCCGGGGCACTTTGTACTTGAAAAGTTGGGCCCCGAGGTCAAAAAGGTTAAGAACCCCTGTGCAAACGGTTTGGATTTGTCTGGGTTCCTGTTTTATTATTTATTATTATTATTGGGGGCGGCTGTAGCTCAGGGGGATGAGTGGTCATCCAGCAACCACAAGGTAGCCGGCTCGATCCCCAGTCCCCCTATAGTGTCCCCCCGGGCAGCCCACCGCTCCCCAACCAAGGATGAATTTCCCAAAGGGGACTAATAAAGGATAATTGCTTCTTCGTTCTTCTATTTTGTAGGCCGCATCGTCTGTGTCCCCCCCACTTCTTGTTGTCTGCCTTGTCCCTGATTGTATATTCCTTTCACCTGTCCGTGTTCCAGGTACCTCCCTTCCCCCTGTTTGATTGTAAAGTCCTGCCCTCATTGTTTCCACCTGTGCATCATTACCTTCACCCGCCCCTTGTATTTAAACCCTGTTTGTCTCTTGTCCCCTTGTGTTGTACTGTGTGGTTCTGTTCCTTGTTCCGTCAGAATCCTGCCTGTTTTGGAAAGAATAAAGTTACTTTCATTCACCACACATCTGCATTTGGGTCCTCTCTACGAGTCTCATGTGACTGAACAACTCGACCAACAAATAGACCCAGCTGATTGCTTCGCCTGCTCAATATCAGTCCATCCAGTGGGACCAGCTCCACCAAGGCGCTATGCTTGCCCAGTGTAGTGCAAGCTTCCAGGAGACCCTGGGGGATGTACAGACCCAATCTGCTAATGTAGCTCTCCGCTGCTGATACCTCTGCGCCATCCGCTGCCTCCTTTCCACGGCCAACCCCGGGTTTCCAGTTTGTGCTTCCGGCCGTCTCCAGACACCGACTCCCCGGGGGTGCCCCGGCCAACCTCAGTCCTGGCCGCCACTTCCATGCCGTGGTCAACTCCGGGTGCCGGTTTTCTGGCGACGCCCCAGGACAGCCCCAGCCTCTGGAACCCCCCGGAACAGGCCCCGCCTCTGGAGCCCCCAGAGCAGCAGTGAAGTCCTGCCCTCATTGTTTCCACCTGTGCGTCATTACCTTCCCCTTGTATTCAAACCCTGTTTGTATCCTGTCCCCTTGGGAGTTTAACTGTGTGATTGCCTGTGTGGTCCCGTTTCTGCTTTTTTTTCCCCATCGGAATCCTGTTTTTGAGAATCCTGCCTGTTTTGAAAAGAATAAAGTTACTTTCTTTCACCACGCATCTGCATTTGGGTCCTCTCAGTCTCACGTGACAAGATGACTGTGCTACCACATTAACCCGAACATTCAAATAAACATTAACTTTGAATTAACTTAACCCTAACATTAAGCCGAAACTAAACAAAGATTTGCCATTCAAACAATGTAAGGGAATGTCAGCTTTATGGCAGTTGGTGTCCCTGTTACTTTGATAGAGGGATTTCACTAACGTTGACCCAGAGAAGGTGCAGGCCCCTGCGGGCCAGGAGGCCACAATACGGTTCTCATATTTCTGTACCTTATATTAATTCTCATGTTTACCTTAAGCCTTAACTTATAATAATTCTGTGTTGAAGGAGGAACAATCAAAGTAACTTTTATTGTACGTAGTAACTGTGCATAGGGCAATACAAATATCTTGAATTAGTTTAAACTCACTAGCATTCTGCTAGAAGAAGCTCCCCAGAGGGTTTAGAGACAGGGCTCTCTGGGAGCAAGTTCAGGACCTCAGACTGGACTAACCAGCCATTTTGTGTGAATAAGCAGGAGAACAGTGATTTACCAAACAATAAGGAATTATTTAACAAAAACACATTTATTTACACCCAAATAATCATAATTTAAAAACAGAATAATTATATGAAAACATGAACAAAAGTGAAGATAGAAATACCCTAAACTATGCATATACAAAACAGTTCCTCCTTCACAACCACACCTGGCTCAACCTCTGCTGACCGAGCCATGTCAGAAAAAGATGACAGGACTCTTCCTCGTCCGCCTCTTCTTATTCTCGTCCGCCTCTTCTCGTCCACCTCTTCTCCCCAGCTGCCCCCAACTCCACCTTGCTTCATCTGAGAAAGAGAGTATTATAATCATTTTGACAACCAGTATGATGCTTTTCACCTTCCAGCCAGCCGCACTCACCGCGTTTGGGACAAGTTTATAACGCATCCACTGTTCTGGCAAACCCCACCCCAGCATCATCTCCTCCTGCAGCTCCAAGTCGAGACATTTTGTAAGTGTCATATCTGAAAGAAAGAGACATTTTACTCAAACAAGTCTAAAACTCCACCTCGAGCCATGAGGCTGACATTTTAGCAGTGAATGATGGATGATGTTAGGGAACCAGTTAGTTAATTAGTAATTAGCAGTGAACCCCTCAGCGACACGTGGATGAATGCCTTTAAAATAAAAGGTCTGAATATTTTAACTTGACATATTTTATGTATCAATATTTTTTTTTTAAACACGAAATTCAATGTCTCTCACATTTAAACAAGGCAAATAAGTTGGTTAATTAACAGTGAACTCCAACACGTGGATATAGGCTGGAAAGTGAAAGTAATGTTTATTCACCACATCTTGGCATCCATGCAAAAATGGGAGATTTTTAATTATTTCGTAGTTTACTTTTCAAAAACACCTAGCCAAATTCAACGTATTTCACAGGAAAACAAGTTAGCTAATGAGTATTACCCAGGGATGGGCGGTATTTCTATTACTTGCAATTGAAATACGTATTTCAAATACTTTGAGTATTTTGTAATTTGTATTTGATAGGGCCAATAAAAAAAAAAAAACGTAATTTGTAACAAAATACTTTAGAGTGGAGTAATTTTGTATTTAAAATACTCAAAATACTTTCTCCACGAATAAAAAAAAACAAAAAAAAAAAAACTGTTCACTTATCAAGCTCCTTTTTGTTCGATTTAATACAACCCCCCTCTTCAGCTCCGGTTGAGACTGTTCTCGTTTGCAGGAATCATATCCGCACAGGAGGCGGTTAAGACCAGAAATATTTGAAAAGTTAGTTGTTCTTAAAGGCAACTAAACTGGCTACTTGTTGGGTATAATAACCAAAATAGAAGGAGTACTATATCATAAAGATGCAAGTGTGAACCTGTATGAGACACTTAACACTGTAATACAGAACTATGTGGCCTACCATACCACTGGCCAATGTAAGAGAAATAAGTAGGCTGCCATGCCACTGGCCAATGTACAGTAAAAGAGAAGTAAGTAGGCTACTCACTTGTTAAGTTATCTTTTCACTTTATAATAATGATACTACTTTTAATTTATATAGCATGTGACGGCTGGAACTAGCCGTCACACCGACAGGCCCCATTGGATGTGATGGTTTCTATAGCTCTGCAGTGAACACCCCTTTTAGAGGGAACTAAGAGCACTTGTGTAAGCCATTGTCTTTATTGCGTGCACGCAATTTAGATATATTGAGTTGAGTGCTAACAGTTCTGTCAGTTACCTGCACGTGATGATCCTTTAAAGAGACTGGCGCCACTGCAGCACACCTGCCTAAATAGGCTGGCCTTGATGATTGGGCCGTGCCATGTTGCCTCGGCCAGAGAGGTGTCCTCAGCGGCCGGGCTGTTCTGCACCACTGGGGAGAGGGGTCTCCTCCCCCCTTTCAATTAGCATGGACCAGCCGACTGCTATATACCCTGCTGTGGGAGATGGCTCCGGGTGCCTCCTGTACCATGGAGCGCTCATTGGAGTGTCACTGGTTCCATGGAGTGCTCACTATGTGTGTCTATAACTTTAGGTTGTCATTTTGTTCCCCATTTGAAAACATGTAAATAGCATTGGGGCAATAAAATCCTTATTTTTTCACACCTTACCCTGCCTTCCCAGTTTTGCTTACCGTGGTCCTTCACATAGTGCTTTTTAGTATTGATTTACCTTTTAGTTTTCTGAATTTTTCTTTGCAGAACTTGATGTACAGTAATTTATTCAGGCTCTTTACCTGTGTACACCTCATTTTAATTCTATATTTTAGCTTATCGGGTTTTAAGAGACATTAATAAAAATAAAATAAATATATATAATCAATGAAATTGTTGTCTTTTAATAGCTTTGCTTAGTTATACTGACATTCTGTGACTGTTCTTCCTTTTTGTGGGGTTCACCAGAGCTTTGTGTACATTATATAGCCCAAACCTGAATGCTCGCCTAATACCAAATTGTGAGAAAAAGTATTTCCTGTATTTTAAATGCAAAATACATTTATTGTTTTGTTACATTTTCTTGCAGCAGTATTTTATATTTTATTTTGATACATTTATTTGAGGGGTATTTTGTATCAAAATATATTTTGATGTATTTTTGCCCATCTCTGTATCTGCTATGTACTCTGTATGTATGTGTGTACTATGTACTCTTTACCAGCACACTGAACAGCTGATCTGAGCTGAGCTGCTGTCTCTCTGTGGCAAGTGTTGTGTTTTAGGACACTGTAAGAAGACACTGTTTTTTAGTTTGTTTCAGTGGTTAGTGTGTTGTCTATCTATCTGAATACCAGTGTATTTTTGCAGTGTAGGTGGGTGGGTAGGTGAATGTGTGTGTGAGAAAACGGAAAATCGAGAAAAAAGTATTTGATGTATTTTAAATACAAAATACATGTATATTACCATATATTATACATTGTCTGTATATATTCCATATATTGTACATTTTTACCATATTATACATTTTCTGGCACAAGTATGTTGTATTTTGTTTTGATACATTTATTTGAGGGGTATTTTGTATCAAAATACATTTTGGACATAGTGTAGTGAGAGCGACGTCATTGGAGGAAAGGACGCACAGCAGAGAGCTACTTCCTCTTTGGAAGCTGTGAGTCGCTCTGCTCTTCAACCTCCTTCTTCCCCAAGTTACGTCTTCAACAGCGGAAATGGCATCCCATAATAGAAGTGCAGGGGATGCTCTGGACGAGTATTTTTTTAGTGTAGGTTTTACAAAGTGGAGCCTTTGCTCAAATTGCCCTCTGATCCCGACAGAAACCAAATTATTCAGCAGTAATGATGTCAGCATCAAACATTTTTGTTGAGAACCCCAAGAAAGTGAGCTCTGGGCATTCATATGCATTCAATATTCATTTTGTTCTGCTCACTTGGACGGACGTGTGCTGGAGACTTCCAGCATCCCGGAAATGTACCTGGAAATACCAGACCATGATGTGTTCCAAATTACTTCACATCATTGTTTTCTTTTTGTTTTAATTTGTAGTTATTTTAATACAAAGTTTTACATTACCAAAGGACCCCAATGCCTTTCATTTTCTTTTTTACAAAACATGCAAATTAACTGTAACTTTTCTAAAATAATAGTGATGTGTTTATTTTTCGTCAGATGACATTAGTTACATAACTGGTAATGTTCTGAGAACATGTTTTGTGATGGTCGTGTGTTCAAGGTAAGGAGGGTTAAGGACGACAGGTCTTAGAATGAAAAGCCTTCACGGCATAGTTCTTGCTGGATGATTATACAATACTTGAGTTATGTTTTCTGTTGCAGAATGTTCTTTTCTGACAAATGTTAATTTACTGTTGCAATGGTATGGTATTGTGTTGTTACTACTATACCCTCCTTCCCTCTTTATTAGGTACACCCACACAAGCCAATGCAGTGGATAATTTTTTGAATCTTCCGTTTTGCCCACACCATGTTTTTAAAGTCAGGATGGTAGGAGAAGAATAATCCTTGTGCCATGGTGTATTATTTAGAATGTTATTCAGGCGTTCTCTGTAATTTCCCCAAAAGTGAGGACATTTCCAAAGTAGATTAAAATACCATACATTCAGCAGCAGGGTCACAGGGTTTTAAGATATTTCTTTTAAATATTAAAGCTACCCTGTGGAGTTTCTTACCATTAGTTGCACCATGGAGTCCTGTTTATGTTTCATGAGGAGGGAAATTCTTCCAACGCGTTTGTTAGGCCTCAAGCGTAGACACATATTTTAACTATAGACAGTCTGGAGCAGCGTTGGAAGTATTCTGATCCTCTATTTAAGTAAAAGTACAAAAAACAAGCGGGAAGGCTAACCACTCTACGACATCTTGTATGTAACAAGAACCCACAACTACACACTCATTTCTTTAAGGGGTCACAAGCAAGAAAATAGGCCAATGTCGTGTATCTTTTGTTTTTGTGTAAAATCTTCATCTGAACCCCTCAGACAAACCTAATGTTCAACAACAGTTCAATGGCCGCTTTGAAATGTAGTTAAACAGAAGGAGAAAACACTCTGGCATAACATTGAAACACTCCAGTAAAGAACAAGTACCTTCATATTGTACTTAACGGCAGTGCTGGAGTAAATCAACCACTGGAATGCTGTGTAACACACATTTGTAACAGACCATTAAACCACCAGAAGGAGCGAGACCTTTATTAAAGAATAAAGGGATCTTTTATGGCCTGGTGTTTGTAGCTGCCGTTTTGTGTTTTATTTGAGCGTCAGATATCTTGACATTGTATTATCTTCCATGATTAAACACAAATGCTGTTGTATTCTTCTTCCAGCCACTGTCATTATAATACAGACAACTAACACAGTAGTAATACTGGAATACCAGCCAATACAAGGCTGGCCTGCAGTCACATTAATAAAGTGTCTTTACCTCTGACATGCAGCTTCTGCTTTCAATATAACACGCAGCCAGACCAACACAGAGCAGCCAGACCAACACAGAGCAGCCAGACCAACACAGAGCAGCCAGACCAACACAGAACAGCCTATCAGAGAGCGGCTTCATCTGCACCACTGTTATTGGTGTCTGGATCTGCCTTGATTTCAGAAATGAAAATGCAGAAAACAAGGGAGAAAAAATGAGCGTGCATTCATTCCCACCCCCATAGACTCTTCATGCATATCTGCCCATCCATTGTTATTGGACTCTGTGTGACCTCTGGCTGTTTGAAATTCATCACCGCACAGCCGAGCTATTAAGCGCCATGTAATATCGCCACACATATTTCAGTCCAATAACTCCCCCCTTGTTTAATGATTAAAACAAATATCATTTTATTCCTCGCCTCTAAATGGAGTGTTTTAGTGCGTTTCCCCTCTCCCCCGTGCATCTGCTGGCAAATGATAATGTGCGGCGTACAAATGTGCCATCTTCTATTCATAGGCTTGCAGCCTAATAACTTGTGTCTGACGTTTTACAGGAGTATGCTTAGCATTCCACTAACAAAGCAGAGGACCTCACAGAGACAACTGTTGGTGTTGAATTAAAAGTAAACTGGTGTTCAAACTCAACAAGCAAAAGTACTTTTTTTAACCCAAACCATGTTTTCCTTCTTAAACGTACCAGCTAGTTGCGCTGCAAGAGTGTGACTGTTACGTTCATGAATAATCTCCTGCCAGTAAGGGCACTCATTTAAGGTCGGAGGGTTGGAACCAGCAATGGTAGGGGTGGTAAGGATAAAGTAGACAGACACTTAAAATTATGACATATATAGTATTATTATAATAAATGGCAAATAGTATAATACCCAATTTTACACATTTTGTAACGGACAATAATTCAACGTTTTCACACACATTTCCCAAGCATTTCTATCAAAGCTCACGCTGTATAGTCTTTGTAAAAGAAGAGGATGATCAACTATCCACGGCTCACTGGAAAGGCGGGTCGATCAAAGGATCGGCGGTTCGATACCCAGCTACACTCGTCCATGTGTATGTGCCCTTGGGCTTAACCGCTAGTTCCCGTAGGCTGTTCCTGCGATGTATGAATGGATATGAATGATTTAACAGACCTAATGGCCAGGAGGCACCTTGCATGGAAGCCCCTGCCATCAGTGTGTGCACGGGTGAATGAACACGAATGAATGTCACGATAAAGCGCTCGGAGTGGTTGTAACACTAGAAAAGTGCTATACAAGTCAAGTACAAGTCAATTTACCATTTACAGTGTTTTCCTTTGTGTAGAGCGGATAATAATTCATTTAAAACTAATGTAGTGGCTGAGAGTGTCACGTTTAAAGCCAGATTGCTTAACTTTTAGTGCGCGTCTCTTTAAGACTCACTCCCAAAAAAGCCATATCTGCTCTGATTGGTCTGTGTGTCCGGTCTTCCGTATTGCTCTCTCGGCATATATGTGGCATTTCTGATATTTTGTTCTGGTAAATAATGGCATTTATATTTCTTGGCCACTTAATGTTAGCTTAATATTCATGCATGAACTCTGTAAACCGTAAACATATGATACATTTGTGAGAAATGACCGACAGAGAGCAGTGAAGAAGGAGGCGTTTGCTGCGAAGTGAAACAGAGGAGCAAAGGGAAGGGCATGTTGCAGAATCACAACCTCAGCCGTGTATTCAAGCACCAGTGGGTGCTCGACTGACATCAGAGTATCAGTCAGCTGCAGATAGCTGGTAAGGTCCTTACTTGTGAAAGGAAAATGAAACCAACAGAGCTGAAAAATAGTTGACAAGGAAACCCAAAGTCCAAATAGTTTCTGTTCCCAAAAACGGTCTCTTTCTTTGGGGCAGCATCTTTAAAGGCCTGCTAAAAACAGCACCTTCACCACTGACGCAGCACGCTCACCAATCAGCTGGGGCTAAAGATAGATGATGCTGCTGCTATTCAGAGCCAGGAGAACCCAAACAGATGGTGATAATGATGACCAGGCTTTATAGTTTGTTGAACAAGCACCACAAGATGATATTCCTACAGCTGAGACAGTGAAGGGAGCATTCACAGACACCGATCCAGCACGTTGGCTAAACACATATTCCCAGTGACCAATGAATCAATATTGTTAGGAGTCCCAGTTAAAGGACATTATGTTTTCATGGAGCCGTGAATCACGCCATCATTTTAAAGGCAGATATTTTATGAAGATGAAAAATGGAGAAACCATTTGAAGTCTAGTGCTCACAATCATCCAACTGTCTGTTTCTGATGCGTCCTATTTGGTGAATTCAAAGTCTCTGATTCTGTCATCCCCAGGACTATTTTCCGGACTACTTTTGGAAAAAAAAAAAAAATTCACCCCAAGGACTATTTTTCGGACTATTTTTTTTCTTTCTTTTCTTTCCTCTTCTTTCTTCTTACCGGTCACTCCCCTGCACACTACATATTTAAACACTCATGCCACTTAATATACACTTTAACTTAAACACACATGTCACTTTAACATACACTTACATTGATATTATCTGTTTGTCTGAGCACTTTATCTTATACTTGATTTAATATCATTGCACTTTTGTTGATTGTTGTTTGTCTCGTCTAACGTTTCATGTCTAATGTATGCACCTTACGCCTAGAAAAAAATCCTCATTTGTGTAAACATTCCTGGCAAATAAACGGATTCTGATTCTTGCAAAGGTTTCTCATTGTCGGAGCGTCTCACTCACACTCCAGTATCATGCCATGAAGTCTTTTGTGCAGCATGCCAACATGGATTGCTGCTGGAGCTGGAAACCCACAGCACCATGACGGCACTTACCAGAAAATGCCAATGCTGAGAAGAAACAAAGTGGACTGATTTAATGAAGAGGTTCATTGGTGAGTCTGTCACCTGGCAGAACAAAACATTGCTTTTCAAGCTCATTTTCTTGGTCTGGTGTCGCTGCTTGCCGAGTTTGACCCAGTGATGAGCAAACACAGCAGAGAACAAGGAAACAAGAGATCACAAAATGAGACAGTCACACTAATTGGAGACAAGACACTAGAAGCTAATAGAGAGAGTAAAACAAACAAATTACTACTCTGTGATAATGGACTGCAGCGCTGACGCTGCACAAACAGAGCAGCTGTCTTTGATGCTGCACTTCAATAAATGTCAAGTTGGTGTCAGGGAGCATTTTGTCTTTTTCCTCCCAGTGTTTGACACATCAGGGACGACTTCTGCAAGCATATGGAGAAGATAGGATTGATTTTTTTAGAACGCAGAAAGCAACATACCGGGTGCTGCAATGTCTTTACACAACATTCAGCTCTTCGACACAGAGATGGCAGCTTTTTAAGGAGACCCTCAAGGCCATATCCAAAAGTGTCAAAGTTCTGAGCTTCCAGCTTTGGCAATGCGCTCCTCTCACTAATTGAGAAAGTCACAGAGGAAGGTGTTCCCTGTGTGCTATATTGCTGTGCGTTGCATGTGTTAATGTGTTGCATTTGTGGTGCCAGTTTGCCTCGTGTGCCCAAGGAGCCAAACCCCCAAAACTCCCCGAGCCCTGTACAGTAGCTGCCTATTGCTCCTAATCCTAGGATGGGCTACAAAGACTACACTTCATCGTGTGTTTTGTGGCAATACAAGTAGATTTTTATGGAAGAGAGGAAAGGAAGAAGGTCATCCAAAGTGTCACATTGAAAGACAGCTGTGTCAACATGGAGAAAACCTTTGGCATTGACCTTTTGTTCCATGTGTTGGCTTCAGTCAGTGCCATGCCTGCGAAAGAAACAACCGGCCAACAGATTCTTAGCTTTATTACAGCAGCAATTTAGTTGAACTGAATTCCCACCTCAGCATTGCTCTACAACTCATGACTGTAGCAACTGATGGGAAATATTTATCACCACTGAGCTCTTCAAAACCCATCTGTGACCAGCCATGCTCCAAGAAGCAATAGAGTTTGTAATAATTATAATTTAATAATTGCAAGATACAAATAGTTTTTTTTCTTTGGACTGTGGGAGGAGCCTGGAGAACCGCATGCTGACACAAGCAGAACATATAAGCTCTACACAGAAGGCCGGCCAGAGGGTTCGAACCCGGAGCCGTCTTGCTGGGAGGAGACAGTGCTATCCAGCTCTACAGCATCTATGTTGAGCGGTCTACATCAGCTCCTGAAACAGCTCCCCTCGCCGTATAAATGCAACTCCACCTGCCTCAAAAACATTGTCAGCTATAAAGCCGGATCACATCGCCAGTGATGTTCTGATGGAAAAAGATGAGGAGCCACGGAGATGGAGAGGTAGCGAAGACACGGAGAAGGCAAAGAGAAAGCGTTTGTGCAAAGTACAGTTACCATGCCGTCTTTAATGTTAATGCTGTTTTATATGGTTTCATGTTTACATAAGGTATTGGCTAGTGCACAGAGAGGTTGTTGTGGTTGCCTTCAGATTTGAAGTGAATCCTGCTGTGGACTGATCCTCATTGAGAAAGAGTTTTCCTGTCAAAAATAAAAAATATCTGAAAGATGAAGTTTATCTGCTTGGTCTTTACATCCTTAGATGAGGGGAGATACTTACATATTTATTGTTGGTTCTTTCTGCTAAAAGCAGAACTAAAATGTGAGGAAATCCCAATGTGAGCAGCAAGGTTGATGGAGAATCATCAACGTGGGTGGGACATCACCTGGAGGGAAATGTTATGCGATCCCATCTAATGTCAGATCCTGGATCAAATATGACCCGCTTAGCTGTGCCTACAGTGTGTGAATGTGTGAATTATGATCTATAAAAGTACAGGTACATTTATATGTATGTTGAAAAGCCATAAAAAAGGGCATGTTGGATGTTGGTTTATGCAAAAATACATTATTTCTTACAGCTCTGGTAAGATCACAGAGGATTAAATTAAGAGTGCAGTTCTGAGCTAAAATAATAAAAATGTAGAAAGAATTAAACAGGATGCGTGAGTAATATTTTCCCCTACTTATAAAGTCTTCACAGAGCATGAACATGTGAAAAACACGCCTGTGACGCATCAAACTATTCACACCGGTGAATTTGTGAAAGTTGCAACACTTTAGAAAAAAAGGTTTGAATAGATTTGCACAGGTAGTCTGTCTGAGGTCAACCTTTGTATAGCGTAAACTGCTGTAGGTTATTTCATTGGGTCTACTTGTGTGAATTGCTCTCTGGTAAACAGTTACAGTGTATATGTCATAGGCCTTTATTGTGAAAGGAACAAAACAAGCAGATCTGGTAAGGAACAATAAAGCATCGGGTCAACTCGTAACCCTCGGCTACAATGTCGTGTGCATCTTGAATATGTCTGTTCCACACAATGTGATTGGTTGATGCCTTTATTTCCGGCTTTATTTCAGGCTTGAATAGATCAACCTCTATCTGGGAAAAAAAGACTAATAAACTAATATGAAAATATATGGCTCTGCCATTTAATCACAGGGCAAAAACAACAACTCTGTGTTAAAAGCCTTAAACCATTTTTTTCTTATTTTTTTTGTTTTTAAAGTGAAAATTCAATAGAGTTGTGTTGCTATGTTTGTCTGTTTGTCCAACATATGTTTCAATATTACATTTACGTGCTTTTTTTCTGCTGGGATGATAAAAGTCAGATGTTTTGGAATCTGTGAAATGATATTGTCAGCAGGATTTAATTGCATTATGAGCAGGATGTGACATGACTTTTTATTGCATATTAAATTCTGCAGCAGTTTGTACACAATGCTGCAGAGCAGATTTAAGACACAGAGTAACAATCAGCAACGCCTCACATCTTCTACTAGTCTGGCAGTGAATACATCATCCATTGGCATATGGAAACATGTAAGCATTATCTCTAGATTAATTGGCCCAGTAATCACTGGCCGCCTTTAAAATGATGGGGTGTCTGATAGGCGGGTCATTGAGGTTTTTATGCAGATGAAATGAGGAGCTCATTATATTGAACAGCTTAGAGAAGAGGAAATGAGTGGAACAAGAGCAGTGGAGCCATTACGCAGGAACCCGTAAGAGCAAAATGAAAATCCTTGTAACGTCAGCGAGGAAGAACGGAGTGTAATCTGTGTTTATGCGGCCCGACCTTTTCATGCATTTATGTCGGAAGTCATCGTCCTTTCAGGAGACAACACCGAGAGTGTTAGAACAACGTATGTCCTCCTTTTTCAAAATGCACCCCTGATTATGACGGTGGGATATTATTGTAGCACCGCTCATTTGCATCTCGCTGTGGTGAGATGAAGTCATTTCATGGTCCGCTGGGTGGTTCGGGGCAGAAATAAGTGAGAATTGCCACTTGGCCGGCGTTTGGATGGCCGGGGCCCAGACACGAGGGAGTTGAAGAAATGTGAAAATTAGGCCTAAGTAACGCGGCCACCGCACATTAGTGCTAAGAGATCTGCATATTGCCTTCCTTCACTTGCAGGAAAAGGAGATGGATCATTTCCTGAGCCTTTTAGCCCAGAGGAGGCAGCTCCTGTCACTGCTGTCAGTCTCCACCTCCTAGAATGAGCTCAGATCTGAACTCAAGCCAAGACTCCTGCAATGCAATAAGTCAAGGTCATTTCTTGAGCTGCTACATTTAGCATTCATCATCAATACATTATTGAGGTATTCATTTTGAGACATTAGTATAATTACTGCATACAAATGAGGCCATTGCTGAGGAGGCTGGCAGCTTCTACTGGGTTCTGTACAGAGTTTAGACTGAGAGACACCCAGGAGGATGAAGAATTACATGTGGAGGATTGTTTTAGAGCAAGATAGAAAGCAGTGTTTAAAAGTACAGTAATAAACCTAAAGGCGCTATTGCTACTGTGATTGAACTGGTGAGAGGCAAAGCTGCTCTCCTTAGTGTACTGAAGCACTAATATCTGTTAATAAAATAAGATTTGCTCAGTGAATCTTTACTTTTCATTTGAGAGGTTGCTCCTCCTGAGAGAGAAGCACACAGTGGTCAAAGACAAAACGTGAAAGTGTGAACGGCCATATCCAGAGCTGGATGTTGTAGGAGTAGTGGAGGTCTTTTGGAGAATAGCAGAGCCGGTGTTTGTGTCGGGGGAAGTGAGTAGTGGAGTAAAATAGAGAGAGCGGTGCAGTATTTGTACTCTCTTGTGCCCACTGGAGCAGAAGAGAGGTGCTTCAGTGGGCAAGTGAATTTACAGTGGAGGCTACCGTCTGATCAGAAATACATTCTGCAGCTCCTCGAGACCACCAGAGGTTTCTTGGGTTTTGTTCTCTGGCCAAAACAAGCAGCAGGTTGGTCGGTCCGCTCTGTGTTGCTGTAGCCATGGAAGGCCAGCTCTGTGATGAGGACCTGCTGTACGCTTTAAAGATACAAACGGCTCATTCTGATTTAACAAAAACACCATTCTTACTTTCAGCTGATTAAACACAGGAAATTTACTTATTAATATTATATTTAATGTATGCCAATAGATCTCTCCTCAATGTTACAAACTATTCTTTAAATAGCTAACAATTGCTCAGTATAAATAAATATAGAGTACACCTGAGACCAGTGTTGTCCTATTCCAGATTGGGCTTGAAGGTCTCCTTTCAGAATTACACAACATTGTTACTGGAAATATCAATTTCCATCAGATTTAAATACATTATCAATACATTTCTCACTTATAAATACACACATGTACAGTATATATGGCAATAAAAGAGGCGAGTGGAGAGGAATCTTCACTTGAGTTCTGTGGGTGTTTTCATGGGAACATGGATCTTTCAAATAGATATGTGGAGATCCGATGGTTTGCATGTTTTACACCTCATTGTGTGTGTGTCATACAGTGTGGGGCTGATACTGGTCTGGTCTGGTCTCAGTCTGGATACACTGACTTGGTCTCAGTTTAGCAGATCTCACTAAGTGTTTTGTACAACAGCATACAAGCTTCTCATGTCATGATCAGAATCAGAATCAGAAAACCGTTTATTGCCAGGAATGAGGAATGAGGAATTTAGTTAGGCGGAAGGTGCATACATTAGACATTAGACATTAGACGAGACAAACAACAATCAACGACAGCAACATGATGAGGAAAGTTTTAACAAGGTACATTGGTGTTGGGAAATAACGACCTATCGCTTTGCGATCTTATATAAACTGAAGCATTTTGTAATTTGCTATGAAGAGATATGTCACAATAACATGCCTACTGTTCACCACATCATTGCAGGTCACAATTAAAACAGCATTGAGTGACAGACCAGCTAAACAATAGGGGTGGGAATGACCAGAGGTCGATTTTATCACGATACTTGGGTCCCGATTCGATACTATCACGATACTGCGATACTATCACGATTCTGCGATATATTGAATATTGCGATTTTATTCCCTTTTTTGTCCAAATTGTCCCCAAAGGAAAACTTTGTCAACATATTGTATCTAAGAAGATAACGTTTTCAGTCTGTTCAATCATTTTTATTGTAGCAAAATGTGATTGTCAAGCAGACAAACTAACCAACACTTTCATAAATGTTGCACCTGACAAACTGAACTGCTTGTGTTACAGTCTGCATAGTCGCGTCATTCGAGCTGGACGTGCCAGAGAGGGGGCGGGGCTTATCTCTGTGGTTTATCTCTGTGCAAAGAGTTTCCATTTCTGCCATCCACCATGAAAATAACTACTATTTCTGCATTATACTTGTTGTGGAAATCCCAAAGACGTCGGAGCATCAAACGCCGTCGTGTCTGGGTTCATAATATTACTTCTCCAGGAACTGCGGGATGACGGTGTTACGGATTAACAGGCGGCCGCGTTAACTAGCGACTTTCGGCCGGAAGTCACGAGTTAACGCGGCCGCCTGTTAATCCGTAACACCGGCCGCTTCCAGCACTTTGAGAGCACCAGCAGCCAGTTTGATTTATGCTTGAGTTAACGTCTTTGATCAAATTTGATAGAAATTGGGCTATAGAAAATAAATGTCATCATGTCAGCGCCATGTTAGATACCCTTTGTACACGTACTGTTGCAACACAGTGCATTATAGCTTTGACACTGAATCCTTTAAGTAAGGACACGGAGCTATGGAGACATCCACATCCATCCTCATCAGATGACATAAGCATGTCATGATTAACTACCAAATGCTTGACACAAATCTAAAACTATAGCACAGGTTTCTCCTTCTTTGTCAAGCGTTGATTTGATTTGCTACATTAGGACTCCATTAGAACCCTGTGTTGCATAAGGACAATACATTCTCCTGGATACTTTTGAAATGCATAAGCATATCGCCTCAAGCGGCGGCATGTGCTTCCCTTCAAGGCACATCTGTCAGCTCCCCTTGTCACAACGCTCATACTCACTGGTTTGAACCGGTCTGAAACAGAGCCTCTGTTTGGAGCTACTGGGCAAGGCGAGGACAAGAGGAGTGGAGGGTACTGGGTCCCTGTTGGCGACAAGGTGGTACAGTGGGTGCTGCAGATGGGTGTGAATGGAACGGACAAGGCACCATGTACTGCAGTCACTTTCAATCAGCGAGTCCTCAGCTGCTGGTTGGGTCCTAAATTGGGTCAGCACTCTATTTTTGGAAAAGCATAAGAAAGTATGATTCCATGAGTCCCAAGGCAACAGGGATATGATTTATTCCTTGAATCTTTAAGCCCAAGGCCAAACTGAAAAGCTGAATGTCTAATAAGTATCTCATTTAGACCTGAGGCTAAAAAGGTTTAAGAAAGCCTTATCTGAGTGATGCTCAGTGGCCCAACATCCCTGTTGAGTTTTGAATATAAGCTTCCTTCAAGGGAAGATATACACTGGATGTCAGCACCATAATGCTCTGGTAGACGCTCTACATTGTCTTCAGCCTTCACCTCCTACACATATATAGGTGTCCTGATGCCTTTCATCATCTATTTCGGACACAACTTTTCAAAGTGCTGGGTCATCAGTGCCGCTGTGAGAGCCACAGACACAGTGAGAGGCCAATAACTCCGACGCTATTCTGGTTGCAAGGCACCTTTATCCAAAATGGGTGTTCTACAGGGAGCAGTGTGAAGTTGCCCTGCAGTGATTGCAATCCTCAAACTCGTCTAAGGCCTTGTTGTTCTGATCAGCACTAATTAGTTTGTGCCCACGTATATCTAAGATATGTCTGAAAGTGAAGCAGAGGTCGCTCAGACATCTATGCCGTCTCATGATTCTTTTGATTATTATTCATTGCTTTGCCTCCTCACCCTCATCCTTCTCTGTTGCAATGTGTTTAGTTCATTCTTCCTTTACAAAGCTAGATGAGATATGAAAGAAGCAACAATCACTCTTTTTCATGTGTTTTTCTTCTTCTGTTTTTCGCTTAAAGACGAACCGAAATAGTGGAGATGGAATGATTAACAGCAGATAGTTGAGAGACGACGTTTACTAATGTATAATCTGAAAAATCACCTTTGAATTCTCAAACAGTTCTTTGCAAAAGTACCGGAAGCCATGTGTATATTAGAAACAGGCATTTATGCAATTGTTTTTCCATTGCTTATGGGACGTTCATGTAGGTAGTTGACTCAGACATTCCACCACTTTTGTCAAGACTAAGAATACTAGATATTGAATGTTTTTCTATGACATTCTCTATAAACATTCGTCCTTGTCAAAAGTCAAAACTCGAGCAATACTTGCAGTACAAAGAACCACTTTATTCCCAGCCACTTCGGCTTGTAGATGACCATGATGGTCAAGCAGAAACACGTTGGTCAGACAATTAATTTGTTCTTTCCCAAAGTGTTTTCACCTCATCAGACTCTTTCCTTTCACGGCACACCTTGGAAATAAGTGAGTGCCAGAACATCCCTACTGTGCTTAAACATTCATGATTCCCAGAGGAACCCTTATAACATCGATGCCGCTCCAACTTTTCATCTAGATATAATAAAACATCCTCTTGAATTGCACAGGGGACAAATGTAAGATTTTAACTGGAGTCACACACACACGCACACACACACATACACACACACAAAGACACTGATACGCATTTACTGCAGTAGAATTTTCTTTCTCCACAGTTGAGATACTTTTATATACAAATCAATAAGCTAAAGTCAACATTTAGGCAGAGTTTTTAATGTCTGATTTATTGATTAATAACAGAGCATTTAGTTTTACGGTCCCAGCTAGCTTCTAGTGTCTGAGAAATAATGCCTGGTTTAGAATTAAGACAATAAATAAAAGGTGACAGCGGCCATCTTTAGCCAGCCTTTTGGCTGCATAAGACAGAACATGTACAGGGTCTTATTCTCCACCATGACAGGCCCTGCACTCTTATCTGCTATTCAACATGTTCATGAGATAACGGCAGCCCAATCAAAATAGATTTGATGTAACTGAGCAGATCATCTAATGAAGCACAACAAAAAAACAGATTAACTTTTTTATTGTACATCATTTGACACCAACAGCGGAGCATCCATGGTGAAAAGTGATCTGGTAAGTGGCAGAAACAACTGCCGGAAGAAATCTGTTCGCCGTTATGTAAAAAAAATGTCTGATTCATTTAAAACTAGTCGGCAATTTTGAAGAAATTGTGTGTGAATTGTGACGCTGTACTGAAGTGATGGGTTTAATGCGTAAAAAGAAGTTGAAGTATGTAAGATTAGTTGTAAAGCTGGAATATTGACTAATTTGCTAGCTTTATTAGTTGAATAATAATGTATGAAACATGTGAAACTAACGTATGTATTGGACAGGCTGAGCTGGTGTGGTTGTGTTGTGTTATAAAGCCACCAGACCCCAACACCGCAATTTACCTCAACAATTCTAAAACACATTTCTTTAAAACTTGAGATTAAAATGAAACACAATAAAACTGTGTTGGTTCGCTCTTTCCACTGTTCCAACAATCAACCAATGAGTTTTGGTGGAAATAAAGCCTAATTCCCCACATTTGATGTGAAAAGTAACAGCTGTTATGCTTTCCTCAAATCCACCAGATTCCATCAACAAACAGGAATTTTACCTAATCAGTTGTAAAACCATTTCACATTTATGTATACATATTTTAAAAGGCTGATGAAAATGATCTTATTCTCAAACAATTTAACCACATTGTAGTTAATGTATTGTCTTCTCGTTGCTTTTATTAGGCTAATGACCCTCAGCTGTCTGCACCGATTGAGAACTTGATATCTAATGCTAAAGGAGTTCAGCACTTACATACATACTTCATGCACAACTCATCCGGATGGGATTGTACCACAAACAACCTCAGGTTGTTGTTGCATGCCAGCTAACTAGTTAGCAACAGCATCTGCCAGCCATCTTGTCCCAACAGTGAACAGTGTACATGGTGAACCAGCCCGATTGTTTGTCTGTGAATGAAGTCACACATTTATAATAACTAAAATGTGTTTCAAGTTATATTCAAACTTTAGTTTTACTTCAACTCTTTTTTCTTTAAATGAATGTTGGTGAGAAAGAGAATAGAAAAAGTGAAACAAACAAAAGGCATTGTTTGTCACGGATTCCCCGTCATTTCAGTTCTATTTCATCCTTACTGACCACCAGAGGCAGTGTTTTCACACTGGATATCTTCCATCTCGCGCTTGCGCAGTTCAAGTACGTATACCAAAAACGTCACGCGTGACCTCGGATGAGTCCCCAGCCGGGTATAACTTCCGGCCTCATCCTGAGATCATGTCCTTTTTCATCTTCTCGTTACGCAGGCTAACGAATGTGTTAGCATCAGCTAAAGCTGAACTTGTGTAAACGGAGCTCGTCGCCTGTAGCCTTGTGACCTCCGGTCGGAGTCGCGGGTCTCTCGCCCTCCAAAGGCTGCGACAAGCTGTACCCTCGTAGGAGGGAACGGTGCGCTCGGCATCCGGACCGTCGAGCCGGGCAGGGTACCTATCCCCGGTCATTACCTCTACACCGTGAAGTATCGGGTGAGATTGACTAACATTATTTGCCGACAGCAGCAGATCCCACGATTGGCAGGGCGCTCTGAGGAGCGCTCCGGCTAATTAGCGGAGTGCTAACTTGCGCGCCGCTCGGCGCGGCTAGGTTGCTACACCGTCGCGGCCATCTTAAGCGAGCAGAGCGTCCCGTGCGACTGACTTGGTGGTGCTGCAGGGTTGAGTCGTTGACGATACTGAGCGCGTGCATCAATGTCGGTAGATATTGCGGCTGTTATAGTGGTGAAGTGTCCCCAAGCTAAGAAGAAGCAGGCTAACCGAGACCACGCTAATTTTGACAGCTACTAGAACTAGTAGCTGTCAGAAGACAGACTGTGCCGGCTTGTCTCCACAGTAGCACAGTGCTCTGAAGAAAGCGCTGAAGCTTACTAGCTGATCACCAATAATCACAGCTGCTGGACTAGTGAAGAGAGTGCTGCGCTCCCCTCTCCTAGACAGACTGTGTCTGACCTATTGCCACTCGACCGGTTCCCCACTAGCTCAGTGCTCTCGCTGAAGCTTACTGGAGGAAACCGAGGAACACAGCTGCTGGACTAGTGAAGAGAGCGCTGCGCTCCCCTCTCCTAGACAGACTGTGCCTGACCTATTGCCACTCGACCGGTTCCCCACTAGCTCAGTGCTCTCGCTGACGCTTACTGGAGTAAACCGAGGAACACAGCTTCTGGACTAGTGAAGAGAACGCTGCGCTCCCCTCTCCTAGACAGACTGTGCCTGACCTGTTGCCACAGGACGGTGCTTCCTTCTTTTCTTTTCCTTACCACTAGCTCGGTGCTCTAGAAGAGGCGCTGGAGCTACTGGTAGACCATTGAGTCACGGTCATGTTTAATCTTGCCGGCTGTGGGACCTGTTTGGCTCCCCTCCAGCCTGAAGACGGCCATGAACTTTGCCCCTCCTGTCTGGGCCTCAGGCACATAAGGGAGGGTCTCTCGACGGACCCATGCATGAACTGCGGAATTATGCTTTACGCAGTGAGAGTCGCTAGATTGGCTGAGGTGGAACGCCTGATGGGTGGGGGTGACCTTCCCTCGTCAGGACAGCCGGATCCAGCCCAACAGACTCGGGTCAAACGTCGGCTCTCGGGGGTCGCAGGCCAGGCCCCCCCCAGGAGAGCTAAATCCGGAAGGTTGACTTCTAGGGTGGAGCTGCTGACTGCCGAGCTAGCTCAGATGAAGTCTCTTCTCCTGACCCTCCACCCTAGTCCGGGGGGGACTGGGGCATCAGATCCGTCCCTAGTCAAGCCGGTCCTCGAGGAACCAGTCCCAGAAGAACCGGTCCTAGAGGATGACATTGTCTCGTTGACAGCGTCCGGCAATTTCTTCATTGAATACAGTGACGGGCAGGCCTTCCATTCTTCCGGGCCTGGTTCCCATTCCTCAGCCCATACTCCTTCGGAGGGGCCAGTCGACGACTCCATGGGATCCGTCATTCTCATGGCACTGGCACACCTGCAACTGGACTTGAAGCAGCCGGAACCCGCACCGGCTAGTGCTTTCTTCAGGCGCGTTCCCGTCCCTGCCACCTTTTCTGTTCCTCCCTCAGAGGAATATCTGAGGGAGTTGCACGTATGTTGGAGGAACCCCAAGGCTCACTCCCTTCTCTCGGCAGATGCCCGAATCCTGGCGTCCATGCAGCAGACGGCAAGATGTGGTCTAGAGCACATGCCACCCGTCGAGCCTACTATTGCGTCTCTCATAGTTTCTCCTGAGGAGACTCTGAGGCCGGACGCCAGGTGTCCTCGACTCCAATTTCGGATCACGGACGACCTTCTTTGCCAATCTTACAACATGGCAGCATGCATGGGTCGTATTGGCAATTCCCTCTCTCATCTTATGCTTGCCCTCTCAGTTTCTCTGCAGCAGGCTACCTTCGACACTACTGCCACCAGCCTCAGTAACGCTTCACTGCAGGCGTTTGCACTCGTCAAGAGAACTCGGGTGCATGATGTCGACTCTGGTTCAGACCCGCCGCCAGGTTTGGCTGGCGCAGTCACCCCTGTCAGAGGCATGTAGGCGGACCCTCCATACTGTCCCAGTCGAACCCGGGGAGCTTTTCGGCTCAGCTGCGCTGCATGCTCTTCAGCGAATTGTGCAGGCCGTTCAGACCAGGCAGCAGTTCTCTGGCCTTCACCGAGACATGCCCGCACCCCGCGGACCTAGAGGGTCCACGGCGGCCCCCTGAGGCCATTTTCGGCCCCCAGCTTACCCCAGTAGTCACCAGCAGCCTCAGCGCCCTGCTGAGAGGCCGGTCCGCCCAATTTCCGAGCCGGGGGACTAACAGTCACCCTCCCAGAGCCTTTAGGGGCAGTGGGGGCATGGACTGAGGTCCCGGGGGCCGGCAGTCGGTTATTTCTCCCAGCAGCATGTCAGCTACTGGGTAGCTCACACTCCAGACCCCTGGGTGGTTTCCACCCTAACCCAGGGGTACAAGCTTCAATTCCGACGCCAGCCCCCAGCTTTCAGCCGGGTCAAGATGACCACCATCACAGACCCGGCAAAGACCCTAGCCCTGAGCCAGGAGTTAGCCGTGCTCCTGACCAAGGGCGCAATCGAGGTGGTGGGACCCCGGTCACAGGCCAGGGGGTTCTACTCAACCTACTTCCTCGTAAAGAAGAAGAATGGCGGACTGCGCCCAGTCCTAGATCTGAGGGGACTAAACAAGTTCCTGAGGGTCTTACCATTTCACATGCTCAGCACAGCAGATGTCCTTCGTGCCATCTCCAAGGGAGACTGGTGCACGTCGGTTGACTTAAAGGACGACTATTTTCATGTCCCCATTGTACCGCATCACAGACAGTTCCTTCGTTTTGCCTTCCAAAGCCGTTGTTTTCAGTTCAGGGTGCTTCCATTCGGACTCTCCCTCTCCCCATGAGTGTTCACGAGATGGGGCAGGCGGTTGCCCTACATCCTCTTTCTTCTACTCTTAGGCAAATTGACAGCTGCCGCAGTGACGGCTGCTTGCTGTCACTGCGCCCCTTGAAGAGATGGCTGAACAGCCTTCACTTGGACATCAAGTGCCCCAGGCACAGGACAGTAAGAGTGTCACAGCAGTGCCTCCGAGCTCTATCCCCGTGGAGGGAGATGGGCGTGATCCCGTCGGGAGGTCACGACAGATGCCTGCCTCTCAGGGTGGGGTGTGGCAGCAGGACTGCTCGGGGGCAGTGGCCCGCTCAAGACCGCAGGGAACATATCAATGTCCTGGAGCTACAGGCTGTGCACCTAGCGCTCAGACATTTCCTTCCACATTTGAGAAGAAAACATGTTGCTCCGCTTGTTTGGTCGGACAATACTTCGACCGTGTTCCACATAAACCATCAGGGCGGCACCAGGTCTGCAGGATTGCTACGGGTTTCCCGTGCCCTTCTGACCTGGGCAGCCCCTCGCCTGACCAGCCTTTGGGCAATGTATTTACCAGGAGAGCGAAACCAGATTGCAGATTCCCTCTCCTGTCACAAGCCTCCACCGGGGGAGTGGCGGCTTCACCCAGAGGTCGTGCACAGCATCTGGGGCCTCTTCGGCAGAGCAGAGGTGGATCTCTTTGCCTCAGAGAGGTCGACCCACTGCCCCCGCTCGTTCTCCCTGGTAGAGAGGACCAGTCCTCTGGGTCAAGATGCCCTGGCTCATACGTGGCCGGAGGGCTTTCTTTATGCTTTCCCCCCAATTGCCCTGATCTTGCCAACGCTCCTCGGGGTTCTTCAGCAGGGCCACAGGCTGGTGGTGGTGGCCCCCTTATGGCCCGCCAGGACTTGGTTCCCTCTGCTGCACAGACTCTGTCGCGGGGCACCATGGCGCCTCCCCGACAGGAAGGATCTCCTATCGCAGCTAGGAGGTCGGATCTGGCATCCCGACCCCAGACGCCTTCACCTATGGGCCTGGCCGTTGCAGGGCCCGACCAGCTGCTGAGCAGCTGCACAGAACCAGTCAGGACGACGATTCTCAATGCCAGAGCGCCATCTACCCGTCTACAGTACGAGTGGAGATGGAGGCTGTTTTCCGACTGGTGCGGGGTTCACAACGAAGACCCAGTACAGTGCCCTGTGCCTACTGTACTCGAGTTTCTGCAGTCCCTCCTAGATAGGGGCCGGTCTCCCTCTACCCTGAGGTTTACGTAGCTGCTATCTCATGGCAGCATGCTAGGATCGACAACGGCACTGTGGGGAGCCACAAGCTGGTGTCTTCTTGAGGGGGGCTCAGCGACTGCGACCTCCGAGCACACCGAGGGCCCCTCCATGGGACTTGTCCGTGGTACTGGACACCCTATGCTCACCTCCCTTTGAACCCACAGCAGAGGCAGAGCTGCGATGGCTGTCAGCAAAGACCGTTTTTCTCCTTGCCATCACGTCGGCAAAGCGGGTAGGTGAGTTACACGCCCTGTCGGTGAGTGAATCCTGTTTGAGGTGGAACTCAGATGGCTCGGGTGTTACACTATGGCCTAATGCAGCATTTCTTCCGAAGGTGCTGACACGCTCGCACCTCAACCAACCTATCCAGCTCGCACAGTTTAACCCTCCATTGGGAGAGGAGAGGTCAGGGCTACTGTGCCCAGTGTCCTCAGAACCTATGTCGAGGCCACCACAGGTATACGGCGGTCGGAGCAGCTTTTTGTCTGCTATGATGGACCTAGGAAGGGCTGTGCCCTGTCAAAACAGCACCTGTCCCACTGGATAGTGGAAGCCATTGCCTGTGCATACAGGGCGAACGGCCGGGCGCTGCCACCCGGAGTAAGGGGCCATTCTACCAGGAGTGTCTCCACGTCATGGGCAACCCTGAGAGGTGTGTCCATGTAGGATATATGGGCGGCGACCTCATGGGCATCACCGAGCATATTACCAGATACTACAGAGTGAACGTTGCCACCCCTCACCCATTGGGTGCGGTTCTTCGTCCACATTCCTCTGCCTGAGTCAGACGAGGTAGGTCCCTCCACATTCCTCGTGACTTTGTTGGTATAAGTCCTCCAGTGTGAAAACACTGCCTCTGGCGGTCAGTAAGGATGCAATAGAACGAAAGTTGCGAAGGTAACTACGGTTCTACGAATCCTGGATGACCGCCAGAGTTCTTGGTCACTCGGAATCTCGTGGTTTCGCGAGAAGATTCCGCAGAACATGATCTCAGGATGAGGCGGGAAGTTATACCCGGCTGGGGACTCATCCGAGGTCACACGTGACGTTTTTGGTATACATACTCGAACTGCACAAGCACGAGATGGATGGTATCCAGTGTGAAAACACTGCCTCTGGCGGTCATCCAGGATTCATAGAACCATAGTTACCTTCGTAACTTTTGATCCTGCCACTCACGCATGATTACCCCTCATCACCGTCACCTGGCCCTCACGCCCATCTCACCTGCAGCCCGTTCCCTCATTAGTTCACTATTTAGGTCCCCTCACTTGCACCTGTCCTCTGCCAGATTGTCTTGTCCATTGTGCCAAACTCTCCAGCGTATCTCTGTACTTTTGTCTACCTGTTCTGACCCCGTTTTTACCTGTCTTGCCTACCTTGGATTTTGCCTGCCCCTTATCGGATTTGTTCGCCTGTTTGATTGATCTCCTGGCTTTGACCCCTGCCTGAATATACAACTAAAGAACTTTGCCTGCCACCTTCCTCTGAGTTGTGCTTTTGAACTTGATTGTTTACTGTGTCTCACATTGTTAATCTGGTCTCTTAATTTACCAGATTTAACAATAGTCCAGTTTCTGAGACCCACAGTCTGGGCTTTGATCCTTTAGAAAAAAATCGATTGAGGCCAGATGATAAACATGCTGGCTGTAGACTGTGGGCGAAGGGCTTTATGAAAAATGTTGACAGCTGCCTCCATCTCATAATTCAGCCGAGCAGGTGTGCAGCCATTATGAATTCCTCATTATGACGAATAGAAGTACACTTGAAGTAGGAGCACTGGTGCACAATTATACATTACGGGGGGAGAAATAGCTCCTCAATGGGTTTATCTAACCAAAATGCAGCTGATAGTGTGAGTGTGTGTGAGAGAAACACTGAGCTGGATTTTGTTCTCCGTTAAAAACAAGACGGAATGTTGTGTAACCCTTCAGGGTCTTAGGCTTTTTTCTCGATTTTACGCATGAGATATATATATATACCCATGTGTTGCATCTAAAATTGCAGATCAATCTCAGCTCTCTATATAATGAGGCACAATTGTCATAAGGCACAAGTGTAAAAAGATAATATGGCCCTAAAGCTGAAAAATTGAAGTTTGATTTTTGAAATTCTTCATATCTCTTGTGAAAACATACCTTTACTCATGTGGACAAAACGTTTTGGTGATGGAAATTGCTTTACCAACGGTCTTAGATTCACAAAAGCAGTGGAATATATGAATACAATGGTAGATGCATGTACATAAATGTCTAAATATTATTATTTTTTGAGTAGAAGTGTGGTCTGTAACTACTTTCAAAAAAATGAGAGGGACTGAGATAACATGGGACTGAGGATGTGCACATGAAAAATTAACATAAACAACAGTTATAACATGAGTCAAAATATGTTCTCTAGAAAAACAAACTATTTACGATGTTTACACAACAGGCATGTTTCAGTTTCGTTTTTACAAGAAGTTTTCAGAACAAGAACAACATATGTACTCTGTATGCAAGTATTATGTACTCTGTATGTGTGTATGTACTCTTTACCAGCGCATGGTCGTGCGGAGTGAAACTGAACAGCGGACCGGAGCAGAGGTGCTGTCTGTCTGTGGCAAGTGTTCTGCAGTACACTGCAAGAAGACACTAGTTTTTAGTCGGTTTTCAGTGGTAGTGTGCTGTCTGAGTAAAAGCCAGTGTCTTTTTGCAGCGTAGGTGGGTGGGTAGGTCCTTAGGGATTTCCTGAGTGTTCATTGGTAGTTTCACATAAAATGTCGGACACCTAAATTGACAAATCACGTTGAAAGGCGGCGCTCGACACAAACTCCACAGAGTGTCAGCTCCTGTTACAGGCACTTAGGAACACACAGAGAGGGGCAGAAACTACACGAGGAGGAGTCTGACGGATCTAGGAACAGCGGATTCTTTTTTTCTGCGCCGTTTTTTCGCAGAGCTATTAATCCTTAAAAAACAACAACTGATCAACAACTCTCCTCCAGTTTTCAATGCTGTTTAGGAATTGTTCATCTCTTGATTTAAACATTGTATTGCCGATTTGAAGCCTTCAGTTTGGAATTTTGCCAGCCAAACACTGCCAACAAGGTCACAATTAACGTTCATGAACTGAAAACACACGGTAAAAGGGTTAACGTTGTCAGACAAAAACAGAGATTACTCCAAGACAATGCCCCAAGATAGCCCCGCCCTAAAGCATCCCCTGCTTTAAGATCTCTTTGACTCTAAATGAACGTCATGCTGTATCGAAGAAGACTTGAAACTACAGATTGAGACATAAACTGTTGTTTACAATGTTTACTGAGGGAATAAATCAAGAGAGAAGTAGAGTAATTTTCTAATATACATTACAATCAGACTTCCTTTTGTAACCAGAGTTGGCTATTATGAATAATGCAAGTTTAAAGAACTTTAAAGAGCATTGGCTTCTCTTTTCAGAAGCTCAGTGCTGCCTGGTAAACCCACAAGATTTACACTTGCTGTTTAAAGATGAATGCTAAGTGAACGTTGCTTTAGATGCCGTAGTTTTGACTAACTAGCAGGACCGCCCGTTTGTGCACAGAGCAGACAGCTGCAAGGAAGCATAGAGTGATGCGTGAGCCATGTAGCACACGGGGGTGTTGTGGTTTGTATTAATTGAATCAGTCATTATGGCCGTGGTCTCTGCAGACTCACCTGGTGAAGATCTACACTAACTGAGGGCACGCGTCGTGTTTTCTTTTCCTCTCTTGCTCCATCTCCTGTGTTTCTCCCTCCCATCACTTTCCTCCCCCACCTCACCATAATAGAATAAGTGGCCCATATAAACCTGCCTACAGCTCCCTGGGGTGCTGCTGGTGCATTAGGCTTTGGGTGATGGTTTTTGCCTTTTCTCTCTTTTTTTAGCCTGGCTTCTACTCTGTTCCAGCGGACAACTCATTACACTCCCCTCGGAGGCTCACTTTAAACTAGTTGGGAGGCAGAGTCCAGAAAAATAGTTCTTATTAGCCTCTCAGAGTCCAATATGTGCTCAATTCTGCTCTTATTTTTTATTTTTCATTTGTTCAGCATGATGTGATCAGAACCTGTGACAACAGAATCTGTAAAGAAAGCTTTGCTGGTCGTTTTGGAAAGGGAGGTTGTGTGTTTGGAGGTGGAGGAGACAGAACTAATTAAGAATTAATTTCAGAAACTATAACTTCAAGTGACATGCCATTCGGCAGGCCGACACCTTGGGTTTCCATTCACCATCAACATCATCATGAGACGATAAAGATAAGAAAATCTAAATGATTTGTGCACAAATCCCAAAAGTAATGGGTTGAAGAAGTTTATTATCACAAAAATGAAATATCAACAATTGTATTATCATGAGCAGACGTCCTTCAATCAGAGGATCAGCGGTTCAATCCCTGTGTGGATGTGTCCTTGCAAGACATTTAACCCCCAAAGTGTTCTGTAGCACAAACCAGGCCTGCCAGCTGCCATGGCCCTGCTGATGCCCCTCCTCTTTACCTCCTTCTGCTTAATGGATCGTGGCTATCTGGATCATGGACCATGCCTACTACTCATTATATGAATCATTTCTGTCATATTCATTGAATGTGCTGTAACTCTGTTACATTATTCATTCTGGCCACATGACACCTATTGCTTCTGTCCATCCGGGGAGAGGGATCCTCCTCTGTTGCTCTCCCTCAGGTTTCTTCCCCTTTTTCCCAGTGAAAGGGTTTTTACTATCTTTAATGGGGGAGTTTTTCCTGATCCGATGTGAGGTCCCAAGACAGGGATGTCATGTGTACAGATTGTAAAGCCCTCCGAGGCAAACTTGTATTTGTGATGTTGGGCTGTATAAAATAAACTGAATTGAATGTTAGTCATGATGGGCAGGTGGCACCTTGCATGGAAGCTCCTCCCATCAGTTTATGAATGGGTGAATGATGACAAATAGTGTTAAAGAGCTTTGAGGTGTCAGAAGACTATAAGAGATTTGTGTATACAAGTACAGACCATTTACCATCATGAGTTTTGCATAGAAACTGGTAAGAAGGAATTTGTGTTTTAAATGAATATTAAAAACATTTATCAGAATTACTTTTATTTTGTATGCATTTCAGTTTGTGAGCGAATAGACTTGTGGACTGCGGAGCTTTGTTTGTTGGCTGTTGGTTATATTGTTCATAAACAAGCATAGAACATGTTAAAAGTATTCTGAATGAATTCTGAAAAGATCTACAAACTAGTTCAGACTTTAAGTTCCAAATAGTATTACAATATTTATATCATAGCTCTGCCTGGACTGGGAACATGTGGTACAGTTTAGAAACTTAAAATGAGTTGAAAATACTGAACTTTAATAACTCTTTCCAGCATCTCATTTCTTATATCACTATACAATATTAACACAATAACTTGTGATTCTGCTCTGTTATATTTAGTCCTTGTGGTGTACCCAATACTATCTTAGCTTTCAAGTATCATTCAGTAGTGTATGTTCCTCCGAAGCTACTCAACAGTGACTTTATTATATTATTCCGATAAAAGTACAAGATTCTGCAGATATCAGGGAATTGATTTCTCTGCATTCTGCAGCAGCAAAACATGAACAGATTTGGTAGAATATTTATGAAACACTCACATCAGGAGCAGCACACCCAGCTCAGTGTTCCTTTAGCACTAGTTCACCACTGAGAAACAAGGTCCTGCAAGGCAATAAATCCTACAGTTATCTGCCAAACGGAGAGCGCACGCCACAGATCTGACAACTAATAAACAAACAGCAACCGAAAATATCAACGATTTGACTCCACTGGGAATAAAATCATCTTTACTGCCATCAAATCCTTTTAACTCTGATTAGCGGAGCACATTACAGACACTAATCTACTACATTTAACTATTTCTCTGTTACTGTCACTCGTGCAAACACAGAGAAATGCACACAGAAACATAATTGTATTGTTCAATTATTCAGTGAACTCCTAATGATTTTAAAAATAAGTTTATGTCCAGTTTTAGATCAGAAGGATGGAATTGTCACACAATGTGAATTACACTTACTTTCCATATTTCCCATTAGCCACGAACGTATGTGAAACATTTTAGTTTTATTTCAAGATTCAGATTAACATACTGGGAGCTGAGGTCAGCAACACAAACCACAACAAATATAAAACCTCAGAAGCAACAAATCTAACCTACAAAACACAATAACTAACCTCCGTCAATCAGCTGCAGGCCAGTCGACCAATGGCCTCCTCGTCCTGGAACAGCTATTTGCATACAAACAGACACAGTGCACACATGCATGGAAAGCCAAAACAACCGTACAAAATATGACCACGGGCGTAACACGATTAAAAGAAAACAATAAAAACGGTGAAAGAGTGCGCAAAGATTGAAAAGGAAGGAAGAATTGTGCTGAAGAAGATGGAAACACTGATTTGAAGGAGGTTGTGTGAGAACAAAGGGATAGAAGGAAAGAAAGAAAGTAGAAAAACGATTTTCTCACTGATTAATTATGCGGATGGCAATTTTCTGACAGGAAACCTTGGAGTTTTGTTGGAACCAACAAACACGGAGCTCATTCTCCTCCCCTCCACCTCCCTCTGTCTCTCTTCCACATGCAGAGACTCATCTTTCTCTCCTCCTTGCTTCATTTACTCCCTGTGGTTCACCTGAGATTGATGATCCTCTCCTCTGATTGTGGTAATTACTCCTGTCCTGCTGCTGCAATGCATTATGCACAACAGACTCACAAAGCATCCAAGGGGGCAAGGCCAGATTGCTATTCATTGGCCTCCTGATGCATGCTGGGGGAGCCTAGTCGAGGACCGGAGACTATGGCTGAGTCGTACCTGCAGTGTTTAGCACCGCTGGCTGACGATTGATGTGTCAAGAAGGAGACGTGGAAGACATTGTGTGACGCCTTGTTGTTCTCTCAATAAAGACTGATGCATTCAATATGTTGAAGCGAGACCTTCCTCGTTGTCATGTGTCAAGCTGAAGAGGGCTGCTCTGCTCTGTTGGATTTACTAAAGTGTCAGGTTTAACTTTATCGTTACACTGATTTGTCACACAGAATGAATGCAGGACTTTGAGAAGTTCTTTAAAAAAGAAACCTGTGATGTGAGGGTAGGTGGCAACCTGGCTCAGAAAACAAAGTGTGCCTTTCTTTCATTCGATCAAACCTGGAATAACAGATTTGTTTTAGCCACTTTGACATATCACATTTTTAAGTTGATATGGTTAACAGCCTATTTCCACATCCAGCATAAACAAAAGCTACATTATAATTTATTTGGAGTCCTGTGTGTGTACACGTGAATATGTAGGTATAATGTGCTCTGTTTTTGGTCTCTACCAACTCCTGGGGGAAATATCCAGCTCTTTAGCTGCTAAATGCTCCACTATGTTCACCAGACCATCGAGGTGAAGAGGGAGCAGAGCCAGCCTCACCTTTGGTCATGAGCTTTTTATAGTGACGGCAAGAAGTAGATTGTGGATACAAGGGCCACAACTCGTTTCCTCTGCAGCCTTGGAGATAGGATGAGCATTTGCTCAACATACAGAGCATACAACAGTGAGTTGGTTACAATGTATGGATCGTTTCTAGTCTTTCACTTGATTTCTTTTTCATCTTCATTTTGACCATGGCTTGCCATTTTTTACTTGACATATATATATATATATATATATATATATATATATATATATATATATATATATATATAAATAAAAGGCATTGCATAATATGTTTCATGAGGAAGGAAAGCGGTCAACATTTTTTTTAGGCCTCAACGATACGTCTAATTATTCAGTAACACTGAATAGAAACCACCACTTTGTTTGGTCACAAGAACACTCCACAGGGTACCTTAAAGAGACTTGTGACAAAGGTATCAGCTCTTTTCAAATAACTGTAAAGCTGCTTTTTATTTTCAGAAAAAAAGTTACCCATTTATGTCTCTGGAGGAGAAAGTGGGTCATGTGTGATGTCCAAGAAACCCTTTAGAGGTCCATTAATGCCTATTGAACATATAAGATTATACGGAATGATAGGGGGCCCTACACCAAGTCCGCCACTGGTGGCTCCAATAAAACGATTGGGAAAAACTGGTTTACCTTCAGCTTTACTTTAAAATTCTTTAGTTCTCTGGAAACTAGAATGTCAGCCAGTTTACCAGAAGTTCAACCAAGTCAGCAAAATGTAGATGTTTCTTCAGATATTCTTTTCTTTGGTGTTTGACCTCATGAATAAAGTCAATTTATAAGGGCAAGACCATAAAAGCCAATTCAGCACCACAAGCCTTCACGTTAACAGTGTCACCGTGACTCTGAAAGACTCGCAGAGTACAGTGAAGACTTTTCATGAGGAAATAAATTATCCACAAAAGGTCAGTCCATTAGAGTTTTTCAAATGTAGGCGTTGTCTCGCGCTTTTATCTCAAAGCTCAGTCGGAGAAAATGGAATGTTTTTACCTTCAAAAACAGCTATGTGTTATCATTTGTGTGGAGCATAGCAAGCGTCACTTGTTAATCTCAGGCACAGAAATGAGTAATTGGCTCTCACAAATCAACTAATTAAATTAGATTCAGCTGTATTGTCGTTAACATAGAAACGAATGACTGTTCAGCCTCTAACCAGAAGTGCAAAAAGCAGTGTAGTTATGCACAATATATACGCAACATAAAATATAGAATAAAAAAAAAACAGAACAGTAAGCCGTATGGTACACATAAATAATGAAGACAAGTCGTCTATGTCCAGAGGAAAACACTCCCCCCTACTAGCACCTCTAAAGCTCATCAATTAACACCCCTTATCTCTTATCTTATTATCACTGTTTTAAGGGGACTCATTTGCTGGACCATTTCCTGGGCTGGACCAGTTGCCAAGCAACTGGCCACAGGCCTGTCGGGTGGCTACTGGAGGTAGAGTCGTTTCCTGATTACAGGAGTGTGTGTGTGTGTGTGTGTGTGTGTGTGTGTGTGTGTGTGTGTGTGTGTGTGTGTGTGTGTGTGTGTGTGTGTGTGTGTGTGTGTGTGTGAAGCACTTTAAAAATGCTGTCTCCTCAAACTCCACAAAGTTGCTGTTCCCAAGAATAATTGGAGTACAAATTAGTCATTTGTATTCTTGACTTACTGTAACAGCAGAAGATGAAGTTACATGTTGTTGGGGCTATTTAGCCCAGTTAGGGAGAAGCACAATGAGTATTGGTACGAAGATGCCTATGAAGATTTTTCCAGATCAAATCACAGATATCCACCGGGTACTGGAGCCGCGGTATCGAGGTCCCGGCTCCCGTATTTCACTCAGATCACAGCCTTTTTTTCCTAGCATCAAACAGCTAATTAAAACCAAACAAATCAGACTTATTAGTGTGCTAAGAACTACCTTAAATGACAGAAACCATCTCTAGAAAATAATCTATTTTACATTCTTTTTTTCCGCCCTTAGGATTCATGAGCTGTTCTGAAGCCAGCCACTAGGGGAAGATCGGGATGTTTCGGCTTCCCTTCACCTTCTTTCCATACAGTCTGTGTTCCAAGGGAGAAAGTGATGTGTTATTGCCCTTGTTTAAATATAAATAAATCTCAAGTTATATCATAAAATTCTGAAGGTAGTCCATTGGCCTTCAGAGTTCACGTGGAAGTGGACTGAGACCCTTGTTTGCATGCAGTCTGGGAGGGTGCATGGACATCAGGACAAACAAACAGAACTTAACAGGCAAACACACCAGAGTTAATCGACCCAAAGAGGGCAAAAGCACCCATGACCTGGCTCTGCACATTTCAGGAGGTGGAAAATTCAACATTATCAATCCAATGTGAATTATCGTTTGAAGACCTGTTTAAAGATTCACTCAACAGATTTGGTTGTGCCTGGTAGAGCCCCTGACCCCAACCCTCAAGATCAAATCTAACCAAACTATAACAGAGCACAATCTTATTAAAAAGACTGCATAATTGGTGGAACCCACTTGAGGTATGTCTTTGAGTAGTGAACAAGTGAATGATTATGCTTTGATTCCTTAACTTCAATGTTGGACTCTTCTAATCTTCGTAGAGAAGCACATCAACGTCATGAGGCACCTGTATCTATAATGTAGCACCTGAGCGTGGACACTTCACTACAGTGCAGAAGCCCCCCTTACAGTCCTGCACGTCCCTGGTCACACGGTTCCATTCTGCTGCATTGCAGTTTACAAAGATCATTATCAGCACATTTAAAATAATTAATGTATGCATTCATCTCTGGGGGAGAGCTGGAGGTCGCTAATTATCATCACCCATTCTTTTGTTGCTTTATTGAGAGAAAAGAGCTGTGAGTCAGGAGTTTAGATGAGGCTGGCGGTACAAGCAGAATCATGCAGGATCTGTGGGTGCCGTGTCAATATGACATCTGTACACCTTTGGATCTAAATATCTTTCTAATGTCAATTCCCCAACTGTAGTCTTTGTCTTATATTTCATTTAGCTGGAATGATTATTGTATTCAATTTAAATGAATAGAGTTTTCCTGTGATTACTGATCAAGCGTCCACAAAGAAATGTCTGTTTTCCTCAATCTTATTTTTGTCATTTTTATTATAATTTCTGTTCCTATTACTCACTAATGTGCTTTCTCTGTCTCATAGCTTTCTCTGACAGTGCTGATTATGCAAATTAAAAATGCAAAAAGTTCTTATGCAAACACTGTTTAAATGTCCTTTATGCCATACAAGGCAAGTTGCTGAATGTTGGATTAAAAACATATTTTACTGGGCAATCAAACCAATCAGTATAAATAAACTGAATTGAATCATGTCAAAGTAGTGCTATGTTGAACTGTATGGAATCGTTACATAGTTAACTGCATCCTTTTTATATGATATATAAGATACACATTGAATCATCATCAAGTTGGAAAGATAACACAGCCCTACTTTGTATGATTCACAGTTCACATTGCATTGCCTCTTGTGGAGCTATCAAAAATAAATAATTTGACCACCTAAACTTCCTAGATATCTATAACAAATTAAATAATAAATTCCCCCATGTGTATGAATAAAGTATTTATCAATCTATCTAATCTCTAAAATGTTTAGTTTTAATTTATTTCAGTTTAGGAGGAATAATAATGCAAAGGTTCTCATGCACTTAGTACTCTTTTACAAATCATAGCAACGTGTATACATTTGTCTTTGTCTCTGATTTTGAAACCTACTAAAGTATCAAAATATGTCTGAAATGTTTTTGACAGTACGGTTTTATTTGCAACTCTAATGTAGTGTAAGAAACTTATGGATGTGTTGAAAGCATAATTATATGACAGTGTTATTAGTACACCATACATATAATTATTGTAGAACATGATTAAGGTGGACTCATGATGAGAATACAGAGAATCACACACAATTTCTTTTCACTGCTTCAATTGATTGAATTTCTGATTATGAATAATACATACATACTGATCCGCCCATACACATATTCAAACTCCTAGTTATATGGTAATCTACACATACATGTATATACACATATATAGTACATGATACATATGCACATACAGTACATATATCCTCATAAGTATATATTAATGTGTATACTACTGCCAGCAGATATATTTAAATAAATATAATCTGATTGATTTGGGTGATGAAGGATTTAAAATTAGCCGATACATTTTCCCAACACTGACGCTTGTCTGACATTTGCGACGCTTATGTCTCGCAGCGGGGGTTGTGTGAATGATTAAGGTCTTGAATTCCTCATATGCCTTCATGATCTTCGAATCATAGAATGAACGAGACTGTTTTAGCACGGATCTTCCGTGGAGAAACCGAGTTAGCCTGACGTCAATCATCTCGCTAATTTAAGATGGATAGTAGGACATTTGCTCGACTTTGTTGAACCACGTACGAGAAATAGGGCCCAGGGCCCTATTCTTCCTACCTGGCGTTGAGAAGCTCCGCCCGTCGTCACCACTGTTGCTGAATCAAACTGCTGCTGGTCCGCCTCAAGGAGCGCTGGAAGCAGCTTCATTCAGACCCTTGTCCTTGAGGAGTCGGAGCTGTGTGCGACTACGGATAATATTATGAACCCAGACACGAGGGCGTTTGATGTTCCAACGTTTGTGGGACTGCCACAACAAGTATTAAGCATAACTAGTGGTTATTTCAATGGTGAAAGGCAGAAAAGGTAACTGTTTTCACGGAGTAAAGCCACGGAGATAAACCGCGCCCCCTTTCTGCAGCGGAAAAGCAAATTAACCACATAAAGCGTTTTGGTGTGAACGCAGCATTATGGTATTTTAGCAATTTCAATTAATTTAATCGACTTTGTGGTTGCCAGTGGCGGGCCGTGCATTTCCTACCTACGCCTGCTGTCTGGCATCGTATACATAAATACGCACATGACAGGATGCTGTTCGGCACGCACCCCCCTCCAGCTGGAGGACACTTTTCCGTTAGTGGCACATGGCCAACACATGTCCCACCTAAACTTTTCTAAGTCACATTTGATCTTTCAAGAGAAGTGAGTTTCTTAAAAGGCCATCAGCGGTGCTACCACCATTACCATAGACCAGGGATTCCCAAAGTGTGGTGCGAGAGGAAAAATGTAATGGTGGTCTAATGGTCTAATAATTAATAAATTATATTACATCATTTAAAAAAAAATTAAGTAGGACTTTTTAATTATAAAAATTCTGTTTGTAAGATTTACATTTAATTACAATTTAAAAACGTCCAATTTAATAAATAGATGCACTTCCGGTCCGGCCGCCAGACTGTCTTTTACGTACACACTAGCTAGCCTAGCTTGTGCACCTAACGTCATTTCATTCATTCAGCAACATCCATGAAAATGTTAAACTGGCTGAAATCGGGGAAGCTGTCAGGTGGGACATCTGAAGCTATCAGTAATAAAAGAGGAGAGGGACAGAGAGAGAGAGTGAGGAACCGGAGGGAGAGAAACTGAGAGGTGCGTTGGGGAGAGACCGGGAGAAGAAATCGACCGGGAGTCGGAGAAAGAGGAGACGGAGCGGGACCACAGAGGTCCATCGCGGAGTCAAGGTGAAAAAAAGAGGAAACTAAAGTGAGCATCAGACTGGGAAAAAAAAAGAGGAAATATGATGACAATTACCTGGTTCTGGGCTTCACTTGGATTGGCGATGCAGATTGCCTGAAGCCACAGTGCGTGTTGTGCAGTGAGGTTCTGGCTAGCAGCTGTCTGAAGCCTCTTATTTGCACCGCCACCTGAACACCAAGCATGCCAGTGCAAGTCAGAAGCCCCTTACATTTTTTAGATCAAAATTGGAAGAGTTACAAAACAGCCAAAAACAATTGCAGTCTCATTCATGTGTTGGGTCTACACCAGGGATTCACAAAGTGTGGTGCGCGCACCCCTGGAGCCTCCTTTTTTTATTTATATCTATTTCTGAGCCTATCAGGTGCCACTCTTTGTTCTTTACGTGGCTTACTATGTTTAAGTAAATAAATGTGAAATGCAATCTGCCTCTGAGCCTGTGTCCTCGCCATCCTTATTGCTCTTTAAAAGTGACGCCTTGTGTAACTGAAATGTATACAGCGGACTAAATCTTGTAACAAACGCCACGCGCGAGCAAACAGTTCTTGCATTGGTCCGATTTTATGCGGCTATAAATAGGCTCTGTTGCGTTTTTTTTTAAGGTGTAGGGGGTTGGAGGTGCGTGAACCCGGTCGGGATGTAGAAGGGGGTGCGTGGCCTAAAAAGTTTGGGAACCGCTGCCATAGACTATTAATTGACAGGCGGAGCGCTAGTAACAGTCGCTCAAACACAGATTGGCCTATATTTTAACATTATCGGAGAGCGGTGACTAGAAGCGGTTGTCGAAGCATTTTTTAGCCACCGTTATGGTTAACCTTATACTGTTAATCTACATTTCAGATGCACGTCGAACCACGAGGGGGAATCCATTAAGACATCTACAATGGTCAGTTACACCACTAATCCCCTCCTTTACATCCAATTCCACTAACCATGCCATTGTCCTTGTTTTTTTTTCTCACCAATTCTTGTCTGGCCAACCCCAAACCCCTCTTAACAAAGCTAACAAATTAACCACATAACAACATTTGCACACTTCGAGCCCACCGCTCATTTCACCCTACCCATGTCAAATTTAAAACCTAGGGAATATCTGTACTAGTCTTCTACCGAGTGCAAGTTTTCATTGCTGCAGTCTTTGGGTTTCTGGATGGGGTCACAGTCAGGGGGAGTTCTGTTGTTTCAGTCTTCTTCCACGGTCCATACAAATGAGCTTGGGTCATGCTTCGGTTGAGCTTTGACCAAGAGGCCTGTCTGTACCAGTCAGTCAAGTCCAGCGTAAAGATAAAAGATCAGTGCTTAAAATTTGTCATCCATGTATAAGATTCGTTTAATTTAGAGTCCTGCGCTCCCTGGGACTCTTACCCCATTGATTCGTTGGTCCCTTATCAAGGCCTGTGCCAGAGGTTCAATACCTATAACGTAGAGGAGGGCAGATGACAGACAACCCTGACGGACACCGTAGTTTATAATAACTGCTTTTGTCAAATGGCCGTTAGCAATACATTTGCCTTTGATCCCGCTTCCAAATAATTGTCAGGGTCCGAACCACTCTATGTACTCTGTGGCTTAGTCTGAGCCTGCAGCCACAGGCTGGTAGTAGTGCCATTGCTGCTTCTGCTGCATCAAGGGTGTAAAATTATTCCTGACTGACATTACCAGGCCTGAAATACCTCAAAATACCAGCCACTCTATCAAAGGTCTGGAAAATCTCCAAGGATTGAAGCAGGCAAGCATTGCTGTCCAACAGCAGTGTGTCACCAGGTACCAGGAAAGCCCGACTGGCTGCCCCAGGGGCTTCATGTAAAGTGAGCGGGGCCTCCAAACCCTGCTATATCTATTACCACCCACTGAGTCAGAAAATCGAGGAAGATCTCCTCTCCCCCTAAATCCTTCTCCCTAAAACCCTTCTGACACAACCCTGCCCTAGTTGTCCTTAACCCCGATCATTACCTGTTTTGACCTATCAGCATGTATTGAGCTGAAGAAAGCGGAGCGCGTCTCAAACTTCTCAATCAATACTTCACGTGACCACAACAGGTATGCTCGGGCCCTATTCTCAAAGACATCTCTAAGCTGTGCTTAGAGAGAGTCACAAACTTGCTAATTTCTAGTGCTGCCACACTTTAACCTGGCGTAATCAAGCTCAAGAAGGCTCTGAAGGCAAAGCACCTCCCTCTTCGCTAACCTCATCTTCCTTTTACAATACTGTAAACAAAATAAGTTTATCCGCTCCATAGCAACCTCTCACCACTCAATTACTCCAAGACACATTGGTCTTAGTCCTACCAGGCCTTTGAAAAGCAAGCGAAAATGTTAGTTGAAAACATCCTCCTCCAGGATGCTGATGATCAGGTACCTGGCCCAAAAACTAGCATGCGTACCTTTCAAACGGAAGCCCGTCATGTTTAGAAGTACAGACGGAGCAGTCTGCCTGCCAATAGCCTTTGAAAGAAAAACATAATCCAAACATTTAACTATGCCTCTTGAGTGGGAGCAGTTACCTGTGGCCTGAACTCCCTTGCCCCATCACCAGGATGTCTAACCATAAGGTTGGACATAAAAACATTGCTGGTGCCTCCTCCCTTTCAGACTCGACATTAAAATCACTCCCTTTAAAAAAAAAAAAAAAAAACTGCCTTTTTGTGGCATATTCGGCTCCATTACGCCAACCATGTCTTCTGTGATAATCGTTGTTTTGTCTGCGCCCTCCCGGTCCTGGTTTCTTTGCCACCTAAAGCCCGCTTTCTACGGGCAAATACTGGAACAGAACAAGGTCACTGCGACGACGCTCAATGTTCCCTTTTTTAATCAGTGAGCTCTCACATTAAAGTCTCGGCACTTTAATACCAGCATGGCGCGCACGCAATTCCCTAAACTCCCACTTGAACCCTTCTTCTCGATTTTACATAATTTCTTAACTTCACCTTTTTTTAAAGGCACGTGCATATGAGATATATATATATATATATATATATATATATATATATATATATATATATATATATATCTCATATGCACGTAACATCCACCCATGTGGTACATCAAAAATTGCAGAACAATCTCAGCTCTCTGGATAATGAGGCGCCATTGTCCTAAGGCACAGGGGTAAAGAGATAATATGGCCCGAAAGCAAAGAAATTGAAGCTTGGTTTTTGAAATTCTTCATATCTCTTGTGAAAACATACCTTCACTCATGTGGACGAACGGTTTTGGTGGTGGAAAGGTCTTAGGTTCACAAAAGCAGTGGAATATATGAATACAAGGGTAGATGCATGTAACTAAATGTCTAATACCAAATTTTGTATTATCTTTTATGAGTCACTCACTACTTTCACCAAAATGAGAAACAAATGAAAAACTAATATTACAAGGTTTTTTGTTTTCAAACAATATGTACTATGAGTCAAAAATATGTACTAAAAAGAAAAAACAACTATTTACAATGTTTACACAATGTGCATGTTTCAGTTTCGCTTTTTCAAGAACAGTTTTCAAACGAACAACATATGTACTCTGTATGTCGACTGACACGTATTGACAAATCAGTGAAGGATTTCGTTCATTTTCGGTGTGAATCGCATACGAGCTCACGGGCAGAAGGAAGCGGGAACACCTACTGATTCCTCTATTAATTAAAATGTATTTCTGTCCCGTATTATCGCAGAGATATGAATATTCACAAAACGTAATTGTCCAGCGCACCGCTGCACTTTGAAGAATATTAGTTCAAGATCCTGGGAGGTGGTGTGAGGAATGAGGTCCGGAGTTCAAAAACAGTTAAACTTATAAGTATTTAATAAAGGAAAGATGACGGACTCATGCTTTTGATCGAGCTCCTTTGCTCCGCAGAGAACTCCACGGGCACGCAGGTCCGATTCGCTTGCTAGCAGCCGGAAAAGAGAGTTTTCACAACACGCAGATGCTTCTATTCTCCCATTCATGGAGCATAGAGCTCTTCCTATTGGTTAAAAAGTCCAGTTTTTACACTTCTAATCCAGCTACACTCACTCATTGGCCAGCAGTAGCGGAGCTCGTCTTCTTCTTCTTCTTCTTCTTCTTCTTCTTCTTCTTCTTCTTCTTCACTTACTTACTTCAAAAAGGGTTGAGTCTATCGTCTCAAAAGTCAATGTTTAGGTCCGCCACCTCAGGCGAACAAGAGAACTACAAATCCTTAAAGCGGCAGTCCATGCAGCATGCAATATTCACTATGTCTAACATTCATTCACACATTAATCATTCTACAGTAATAAAAGTGACCGTCATATGCATACAATTACAAATCCTTCATAATAATATCCCTTATTAATTATCATATTTCATGCATTGTAATGTACACAAACAATTTATTTTACATAGATGTGCAAGTCCAAATGTGACAAACTAAGCTTAAAAAACACTACAGCTCCAAGACCCGGAAGCGGTAATATACAATCATCGGCCAAAGCAGCCGCTTCCATCTTTACCGTTTGCCCACTGATGTGCGTGGCAATATCCTCAGGTATGGAATTTTTAAACTGTTCCAGCACTATTGTATCACACAGCTCCTCAAAACTCTCCACCCTTACTTAACACAGAACACCAGCGTCTAAAATGAGTCGTCAACTCACGGGCAAATTCAAGGTGGGTCTGCCTTCCCTTTCTCCACGCACAAAAACAGTGGCGGTATGCCTCGGGGACCAACTCGTAAGCCCTCTACACCGCCAACTTGGCGACTAAATAATCCGTACACTCTGCCGATGACAACGATACAATATTTTGGTTCCCAGGAACCCCGCCCAAAATAGGCTGTTATTCCATTTAGAAAGCGGTGTCCCCACGTGTAACTTCCGAGTCTGGCGGCCTCACAGGGCAGCAAAAGTGTGTGTCTGTGTGTGTCTGTGTGTGTGTGTGTGTGTGTGTGTGTGTGTGTGTGTGTGTGTGTGTGAGAGAGAGAGAGAGAGTGTGAGAAAAGCGTTACGTTTTGAAAACCCTGCTTGGGTAACTTATTTACTTTGTAAAATTAATAATTGAAAAGACTGAAAAAGTAAGTCTCGAAAGGAACCTACAAGGGTCGGAAAATGTTGTGAAGAGAGGCATTTTTACCATCAGAATCCGTTTATTTGCCAGGAACGTTTACACAAACAAGGCATTTTTCTAAGCGGACAGTGCATACATTAGACATGAGACGTTAGATGAGACAAGCAACAATCAACGACAACAACAGTGCAATGGGTATAAAGTGCTCAGACAAACAGATAACATTAATGTAAGTGTATGTTAAAGTGACATAGGGGTCATCAACACATGTATAGCCTAAAATCTACAGTCAATGAATACATAGACCTATTGAATAATAAATACTGTAACATTCTGTTTATTCCATCCGTCACCTGATTGTTCATTCCCTTCACTTGCTCTCAGCCACTTCCCTGCCTCCCATCTGTCTCCCCAGTGTTTCCTGATTGGTCACCCCCTTCACCTGCTTTACATGTGTTTGTCTCCTGATTTTTCATTCACTACACCTGTGGTTACCCCTCACATATATCTCCCCTGCTTTTTCTTGTCACTTGCCAGATCTTTGTAACCCCCTTGTGTGTGCATCGCCTTCGAGCAATAGTTTCTGTAAGATGTATGTCACAGATGGGGTGGTAGGGCAAAGGCTCAGGAGCAGAGGAGTACACAGGAGTCGAAATGAGGCAAATGCAAGATCTTTTACTAGGCAAAGTCACAAACCAATACTTAAAATAAAGAGAAGTTCATATAGTAAAGGCGTCCTGTAACTTTGTCTATTTATTAGGTTTAGATTGGCCCTCAAACAACCTTTCAACCAAGCCCCCTACCCTAAGCCCCCACAACTGCATACCCGGCTTAACTCAAATCTATAAAAAATAAGTCCCAGCATTTAAAATCTAAAAGGTTTACGCGAAACGATGGACTGCCTTACAAAGGTCGAGGTTTACTTGAAATATTTTAGATTTAATGCAATAAAGAAACATTTGAATACAAAGGGGCAAAAAAAACAATACAATGAAAAAACATGTGAATAAAACAGTAAAATATATATTTAATGATTTCAATGGTTGAGTGTATTTCTATCCAGCTTTATTTTTACTTTAATTGGAGGGTTAATTTGCTGTTCCTCGAACAAGACTGTATGGCCGTGGTCCAGCAGCAGGTTTAAATTGCCTCTAACTCATCACCCCACAAGCACCAACTGTGTCCTTCGAGCTGACCTCCTGTCGAGAGAAACGTAGACATCAGGTCACCAATTACCAAAAAATCCTACTCATGACCCTTTAAAATAAATTTAAAAAAAATAAAATCCTAATAAACTATTCCTAGTCATTTTACATTTTCTCCTTCGTTCAGGTTTGTTTTATTTATCATCACTTATATTTTATTTACATTAAATACATTCACAACATCACTTTGAAGTTGGACCGCCGACGCCCCTCGCCCAGAAGTTTTTTTTGACTTGGACATGTGTGAATTCTTTTCATCTCCACCAGAGGTGTCAAGTAACGAAGTACAAATACTTTGTTGAGTAGAAATTTGGGGTATCTATACTTTACTGGAGTATTTATTTTTCAGACAACTTTTTACTTCTACTCCTTACATTTTCACGCAAATATCTGTACTTTCTACTCCCTACATTTTAAAAATAGCCTTGTTACTATTTTATTTTGGTTTGTTTTAACTCCGGCTTGTCATCGTTCAAAAACACACACAAAAAAACCCTCTCCGCCCCGTTGTGCACAGATACGTGCGCGCGCACACAGGTGAGCACTGAGCACACACACCAGCGGACAAAGCGCTGCGAAAAATATGTCGCGTGAAAAGTAGACCGCTATATCTGCGTTTTAAACGCTACCAGGCTGCCGGAGCAGCTCTCCTGCTCCAGGTGAAACGAGACAAAGTGCTCGTGTCTTCAACCAACAAAATATATATTACAAAAGTACAAAGTACACGGATATAAGTCATTAATAAATACATGGACAAATGCCTGTACTTTCGGGTAAATGGTTGCGGTACGCCGTTAACAGGCTACGCTTGCGCATACGCGATTTGACGCGAAGCATTGAGCTCCGTGAGCTCGTCTTTTCCTGCTGTTGCGTTTCTCAAAATAAAAAAACAGATCTAAGCTCAATATTGAGCATGAATTGAGAAGGCCATATCAAATCTACAACCCCGTTTATAACATATGTGTCGAGGAAAGCTGTTCACTGCAGCCACTAATACTGATACAACCTGATGGCTCACATATCTGCACTAATTCTGTTTTGTTTGGCAACAAAAATTAAAAGCTTATTGTTTTCCACAATGAGCTATTTAGTAGTAACTAAATATGAGGTTTTTTTTGCACAGATAGAACTTACACAAAACATTGTCTGATGGGGCAATCTGATTTACTTAAAAGTGATTGCAATATTCTTTATTCTGTTATTTATAAAAGCACAGATGTGTCACACAATTATGTTATTTACAGAAAAAGTTTGAGAACCACAGCTTTAAGTGTTTGTGTCTGAGTTGCTGCCGTCGCCTATTTTGCACTATTACAATACTTATAGGCAACTAGTTGTCATGTCTTCTGCTCCATGAAACGCATGTTAATGCGCAGTAGTACATATATGGTACTTTAATGTATTTGCATTGTAATAAAATGTGATCATTTTAAATGGGCATATATGCAGCTGAAACGGGTAGCCTAGTGCATTTCACATTTTTCAACATAACATTTTAAAACATTATAGTCATTATGGCCTTTATAAAAATGATTGTTTTGGGGGGATGTGGGGTAGTGCACTATAGGCCCCTGAGACGCGGCTTAAGAGTTTGTCCTTAATGGAAAAAAAAAAATTCCCCTTACATTACTTTTACTTTTATACTTTTAAGTAGTTTTTAAACCAGTACTTTTACTTAAGTAAAAAGCTTGATTTGATACTTCAACTTTTACAGAAGTATTTTTAAACCCTAGTATCTATACTTCTACTTGAGTAATGAATGTGAATACTTTTGACACCTCTGATCTCTACCTGCTATACGAAAATGCCTCTCAGATCCATAAAGTCCGCTTATGAAAATGTTCCGCCATTTTGAATTTAGTGAAAAACACATTATTTGGGTTTATTCGTAAACGCTTGGTCCCTTTCATACCGGACTTGGTAGTTGTCATCATTGGAGTTGTATCATCAATACTAGATTGACATTTATTTGATATCTCATTGCGTTTAGGTAGATATCGGCCAATTAACCTCTTAGGTGTGTGTCTTGTTTTTAAACACTCATAACATTAAAACTATTTGGACAAACTACTCCAAACTTGGTGTATATGTGCACATCACATCCCCTAACTTGCATTAAATCAGTCGTCCGATTTAAACACTAGGGAGCGCTACAGTAATTGGGCCATTTTTGTCATTTTTTGCCTTTCTGCCAAAGCCTACTACTAATTTTCATAGTATCAACTTCGATTCTGTTCAAGGATGATCTCGAGACCCTCAGGCTTGTGCTTTTTTCGCATTTTCACTGATGCTGGTTCAGGCCTGAGTACATGTACATGAGCAATGTTCAGATTGTCATAGCGCCACCTACTGGCAAAGGTAAATCAGCCAAACGGGATAGGAATTACATGTAATTGACGTTGTGTGTGTGTGTGTATGTATGTGTGTGTGTGTGTGTGTGTGTGTGTGTGTGTGTGTGTGTGTGTGTGTATATATATATATATATATATATATATATATATATATATATATATATATATATATATATATATATATATATATATATATATATAATCATGAAACGAAACATCTTTAGATTTCATCCTCTGCCTCTTGCTTCCCCTCCTCCTCCACCTCTGGCTGCGTGCTACAGTTCACATCTGTACAAATACATAGAAACATATTTAATGAAATATTTTCATGCTAATTGTTTCATACTGCAAACAACCAATGTGCAAACTTGACATGTAGTTGTTATATATTCACTTAGCAGAACACTAACACTAACCATCGGCTTCCAAGCATGCCAGGAGCTCTGCATTCTCCTGCTGCAGGAGAGAGCTGGACAGCTTGGCTGTCATCTTTGCCAGCTCCCTCTGCAGCAAGAGATTTTGCTGCTCCAGGGCCTTCCCCTGGCGCACATGTCGCACCAGGGTCTCTATGGTGCCGCTGCTCACGGCCATCAGGTCACTGTAAAGCTCCTGCCGTGATTCAGCGGCATCCGTCACTTTGTACTGCAATTACAAAAAACAAATGTACATATCATTCATAGAGCATGAATGCAGACTTTAGATGAGTTAATTTAGAGACTTGGGATAAAACACATCAAGCAACTGATATCATATTCAGATGAACACTAACGACACAAATCCACCACATGTAATACTCACAGGGCTGCGGCAACCAATGAAGCGCTTGCACAGGGCAATTTCCCGCGTCACGCGCTCCACCAGGGCAAAAGAACGTCAGACCGGCAGGCAAACGCTCTCGGCCGGGCGAGTCGGCGACCCGCCGGCGACTCCGAACGTGCCGGGGCGAGCGAGGACCCGCTCACAGCTGCTCGCAGCTTTAATTATTACTATAATAAGAAACTATAGTATTTCATAATATAAGAGTGCTTGCTTTCAGTTAACCTAAAACAGGAGAGCAATGACCGTTAATTGGAAATAACAATTGCTAACCGAGATATTTAGCAAGCAATTTTCATAATTAAAATGATGTATATAAACCTGGACTTAATTATGCCAAGTATTCTTATTATTCAGTGTGCTGTGCAGCCTTGTGTACACAGACTAATCCTGCCGATGAAACTACATTTACATATGTAGTCATTATAATTTGTGTACACATGATGCAACCTAGACTATATAAAAGACATTTAAAACAGGTCATATATTGCTTGATCTAAAAAGACTAACCTGGGCCCCGTTCCTCGTACCTGGCTAACTGAGTGTTGTCTGCATAGCAGTGAAAAGATACCTTGTGTCGTTGGAGGATTTGGCCCAGTGGAAGCATGTATATCGTTTAATGTCTAATGTATGCACCTTCCGCCTAACAAAATTCCTCGTTTGTGCAAACATTCCTGGCAATAAACGGTTTCTGATTCTGATATAGAAAATAACCTAAGGTAATAATAATTACCTTCCTGCCCAACAAGTGACCACTTGGAGAGGTCAGGTCGACGTGGCACACTGACCTCTCCCACCACAACGACTTTGAGTAAACCTTGGCTGTGATGATCTGGGAGAAACCTGTGGCTTGGGTGCTGGGAAAGTGTTTGCCTAATAATAACATTATTATTTTATATAGCGGTCTATATAAACAGTTACAACATTCGTCAAATACAGAATAAACACATAGACTATACCTACACATAATATAAAGAGAAAAAATGAAGCAAGTCAATTTTGTTTAAAAAATAAATAAAGGCAAACAGACAAGCTTACCTTCATAAGCGTGTTTCCACAGCAACTGCACCAGGGTCTTCATCACTTTCCCTGAGGTGTACCTGCAATAGATAATTACAAGTTAATAAGCCTGACCCTAACCCCAGACGTGGGGTAAACAATGCACTGATCAAACTAATTTAATTATGTTGTATATCAAAATAAACAGCAAAATATGGGCTACAAGAATAGATCATCCACGTGTACATGCTCCTCTTCAGGACGGCATTGAGATCAGGTGTGGGAAGAGACGCACCTAGGAGGTGAACAAAAGCCAAGGAGGGGAACGGAGCTTAATGAAGGAGAATAAGCCGGTAAATCGTCTAGCGGCCCGGCTGAGATGGTTTAGTTGGTGTAGTGAATTGTTAGAGCTCTGGACTGGGCTTCGTTTTCAGTGTTGTTTGTTTAATTAACCTGCACAATTGACACTGCCTGTGATTGCTGCGCTGCCCTAACTTCTGTGTCCTCCGTACCGTCCTGTTACAAGGGAAATTGCATCTCAATTGTGGATTTATGGGTCGACATTATGATGCTAGCCTTGGGATGACTTCAGTCTGTTTGTATACAATATATGAATGCCCATATAATCCAAAAGCATAGCTCGTTCTCCCTGCTTTACTCCCTTATCTAATTGTCAACTACACATATACTCAAGTTATTTCCTAATAAAAAATAAACAACCACACAGGAACCAAAATACGTTCCTCCACGCCAATCTAGTTTCCATTTTTCGATGGTGGCTGGGTGTGTGGATTTTATCTTTCGAACCAGAGATGGTGACGGAGACTGTTGGCTGGTCCTCATTTCTCCTCACACTCAGGTCTGATCAAGAAGCGCGCCATTTTTTGTCTTCAAGCACACGCAACATCATTCAAGGCGAAACTCAAAACATTTTATGGCAACTGGACCGGGTCATATAGGCTACAATGTTTTTGACAAGTTCATTAAATTATCATAATTATTAGAGGAAATTATGGGGGCATTTTTGCCCCTCTCCTAGTGATATCAGGGGCAAAATTATATATCTTAGGGGCAGTTTTGCCCTTGTGTATTTCCGACGCTGGGCAGATATTACTGTGTTTAACATGTGACATTTTGTCTTTGTGGCTAGATGCTAACAGTACATACTACGGCTGAAAGAGCTAACAGTGTTAACCTGGCAGGGGACTGTATTTACAGCGTATTCAGCCGGCTCGGGTGCTCTTCACCTATCTTCACATACCAAATGGTTGTTTATGCTCTGCATGTCACAACAAGACAAAGCAGCCATGCTAGAAGCTGTATTTTAGCAGTAAACACAAAGTAGAGCGGAGACTATGCATGTTGTGAGCCAAAGTGACTCGCCATCCTTGATATGACTAAATGCGATGCTGGAGGGGAACAAAGAGCGTCATTTAAGCGTATACTGACCAAGTATTTGACTTTGACGAGTTGGGAGTGGGAACGTTATAAATCCACAGAGCCATCTCAGTGAGCGCTTATCTGCTGACTGACAAAATAATAATGTTGACATGTTGGAGTTCTCCACAAAAATTAATTATACTTAGCAGAAACCTTGACATGAACAATAAAACCATGCACACGTTACAGTTCAAGGTTTTAACAGTGCATGCTCCTCAGTCTCTGTGGCAACAGCTGTTCTCTGGGGGCCAGTTTCTGATCCCTATCTCATTCGTTATGCCCACACAGTTAGAAATAACTAGTATTTATTTCAAGGAAACAAATCTCCAGCATTCCTTTACGACAACGGGCCTCATTCATAAAATTCACATAACTTGTGCATGCAAACCAAATAGTCATTTAAAAAACATTGAATGTCTCCCTATTTAATATGCACACTATAATGTAGTTGTAGGCAGATGTGCTTATAAATGTCAACAACAAAGGCTAATCTTATCTAAAATAATCCTGTAGAAACCCATGAGGATGCTGCTGTATTTTAATTTTAAAAATAAAAAGATAATACATTAACATAACATAACATCAAGGGAACGACAAAACTGATACAAGCCAGCAAAACATTATATATTCAGGGTATAGAAGTACGGTGTGTGTTTATTATTTCATCATAAAAAAGGGTACAAAGCATAGATGAGGACAGATTTATATGTATGTGCGAATGCGTGTATGCATGTATGTGGGTTTCAGGCTAAAAAAGACAAATGTGAATATTAATAGACTGGGTCATGTTTGTAAAAACAGTAAAGGATGACCAGATGGAGTGGTCTCCGGTTGTATTGTAAATAATGGAGGTTAGATTTTCCATTGACATGTATTCAATCATTAGGTTTCTCCAGTGTGTATGTATCTTATTCCTTAATTTCCAGTCCATGAGGATAGTTTCTTGGCGATAGTTAGGGCCATGAGGAGTAATCGGCGGTTTGTTTTGCTGAGGTTTATCGTTGAAATGTAAGCACAGTGAAGGGGATAATGGGACGAGGCATGCTGTATTTAAACACATATTGAATGGCAATCATGCATTTATTTATCTATTCATGCTTTGCAGAGCCGCAGCAGACATGGGACAAGCTGGCCACAAGTTAAGAGAAAAAGTATGCTGCATTGAAACTGTTCTGATAAGCACTCAAAAGAAAGTTGAGTACATGTTTGCAGTAAACAGCAAGACACTACGCATCCTCAAGACAGTGAAAAGCAAAGCACCAGTACAATAATACAGCCGCAAGCCTTCCTGATTATGACCCAGTCTTTTTTTTTTTTTTTACGGACATGCAGTGCAGCACTTAGCAATCGAACATACCAGTGGACAAAGGCACACTTGGTGAACATCAGATCCAACTTGATGTCTATTTGAGCCCAGGCCTCTGTAATATCAGTGGTTGCTCAGCATGCACACAGCCCTCTGTACCGTGGCCAGGTCTCCACCAGGATAGCATAAAGCTAGCTTTGTTTAGACCATACAAAATGGCTGACTGTCTATGCGCGCACGTGTAATACGGTCGCGTGCACGTTTGAGTGTTTGAATATTTCATCCCATTTTTGGGGCGCTTGGGGCTCCCTGATTAAATATCTATCATAATGTATGTTGTGTGTGTGTGCTTATTTCCATTCCCTGTCAATATCAGTAGTTTGTAAAGCAAAAACATTGACTATGGTCATAATTATGCACATCTCCACACTACTAACTGCACAGTGTTGCCTTGAGGCAACGAACCAAAGAACACAATTTTAGTGAAGAAATATTAACACAATAAGTATTTCAACTATCAAAGATACTTCTTTACATGCACATGTAAGTTTTTTCAATTTAAAACAGGTTAAAAAGTTAGATTTATTTTACTGATTTGTGGCACTGTCCCATGCAGCCTGAAAAGAAGGCTTCACCCCAACCAAGAGAAAAGGTCACACCCACTTTGGGCCCTCATTTGATTGGACACGGATATATCTGGTGACATTATACACATTGTTTTGAATTTAAACACAATTAAAGGGGCAGTGTAAGGTCCAAAAAGGTAGTTTGTTGCCTTAGGGCAACAGTATGCCATAGAGGGTTAAATCATACATCGACAAACAGGCTCCATTTGTTTTCTTTTGGTTGAACTGCTCATTGTTACATTTTCACCTCATCACTGCTTGCACTCGTCTGATGAAATTGATTAACATCATCTGTTAAGAGATGATGTCACACAGCATGATTCATACAACCTTTTATTATATTTTGACTACACAAGAAATCCTGTTGAACCAATATAATTTTTTAACAGTATTTCAGGATTGAGAATCTATATTGCCAATATTCCTTACTAGTGCAGGTCAAACATATATTTCATCACTGGTGGTGTTTTCCACAAACCTGTGATCCTGCTGCTTTATAAATCAAAGAAGCTTTAAATTGTCTACATGCGACTCAAGACAATGACCTACCTGTTATGGCCTGCACTTTGGCAACATCCAGTTGTTTTTAGGAAGTCCCCCTTTCCCAGACTTCCCAGTCAGGGTGGACAGTGCAAGGACCTCCTTTGAGGGCAGCCAGCTCCTGGCAAAAAAGGGAAAATGCCACAGGAAGGCCCTCTTTGAAACTGTCACTGTGCTGCCAGCCAATGCGTGCTGTATATGAGGGAATCAATGGAACACATTAATATACAGTTGGAAGATCTCTACCTACCTATTAGGAATTAATGGACGTTATTCACATATGAATACAATGTCCTTCATTATTTAAAACACTGCTAGTAGTCTGTACATCCCTCTATGGAGCAGTACCACCAGTGGCGTGGAGGGTCCCACTCTCTACTGATTCACATGACTGATGCGTCAGTTGCCTTCTCTGGAACCGAATTCGCTTCAGGTCCCACTGACTTGTTTCCATTATTCCTTGCGTTCTGTTGTCTTGTGTGAAGTTTGGAAAATTCTAACTGCATCTCAATGTTTATCTTAGAGCAAGGCCATTTACAATATATTGTCAAAATATAAATGGATTTGAGTTTAGGCATGCAAGACTTTACACGTTTTTTGGATTGACTAACTTCATTATAGAGTTTAGTCAGATCCCTGTATGCTGGGCCTGTCGCATGATGTCCTAGTAACATTAAAACATTGTGAAATGTGTGTATGTTGATATTATGTATTTATTAATATTTTGCTACCTCAGATGACTTAAATAATTTAACTTAACTTGTAAAAACGTACCTACCTAGCATCACTCCAGACCACAGTAGGGCATGAGTGAGGAAGTACTTAGCCAAATTTAGGATGCATTTTGGCGCATTATAAACATAAGCTTCACCTTGATTGTCGAGGGGTGTCAACTATAGGCTTGAAATGTTTGTCGAGAGGTGTGGTCCTAAGTGCATGGTGAATAAAATATTAGAAATATTGTCAATTTAAATCTTTATACACTAAAATAATATTTTGTTGAGTTGTATGCAATATTTAATACCATCATGTCATTATAGGATCAGTTCAGTGTTGTAATTATTGTACAAAACATTCTTAAAGTAATAATAATGCATTTCATTTTTATCGCACTCTTCCTTCAAAAGAATCTCAGAGTGCCACACATATAGTAAAAACAAATAAAACCGATTAAAACATAGTTAAAGCAACCCATAAAAATAAGAATGTAATAGCTGACAAGCCATCAAATTTACTCAAGGTATAAAATGCCTTCCTGAATAAAAAGGTTTTTAGGCCAGTCTTAAAAGAGTTCAGTGTCTGAGTTGCCCTTAGGTGGTCAGGGAGACCGTTCCACAAGCGTGGCGCCGCCGAGCAAAAGGCCCGGTCGCCCATGGTGCGGAGCTTGGTGTTGGGGACCCAAAGGAGCGAGCGGCCTGTAGACCTGAGGGTGTGGGTGGAGGTCAGGGGAGTGATAAGTTCTTGTAGGTAGGGGGGTGCATGTCCATTGATACAGTTATAGGTGAGTGCTAGGACTTTGTAGTCAATCCGGAATGAAACAGGGAGCCAGTGTCGTGAGTGGAGAATGGGTGATATGTGGTCATATTTCTGTACTCCCCTCTGGATCCTGACCGCTGTTTTGGATATACTGTAGCTTCTGGATGTTCTTGTCAGTGATCCCAGTGCAGAGTGAGTTGCAGTAGTCCAGTCTTGAGGAGATAGAGGCGTGTGTTGCATCGGGACTTGGAGGTTGTTGAAGTGCTTCATGACATTGGCTCCAGCGCAAGGACTGCAAAACAGGACTGTTGCACTAAACGCCACCTCGTCCATCCCTTTCAGCGGTGAGCAACATGCAAGGAGCCCAAATATATCAACCCAAGCTTGTAGTGTTTAGTGACCCTAGAAAGACGGCAATCAAAAATACAACAATAATTAGTAATACATTTTTTTATTTCCTCAATACTAAAATACCTACCTTTTTTGCAGAGATTCTTTGCGTTTTTCATCATGTGGCTTTATAAAGTATGAATTGTTTCTTGGTGCAGTCAAATAAGTCATTTACCTCCTGTTGTATCTCCTCTCCAGGGCGTTCCATCTAAGAGTGGATTTCACACAACCAATTCGTAAACATTGTACGTCGACTTTCTGCGCTTTCTTTTCGAACTATGCTCCCCGTTGCAACAAGATACACAATATCCTCTTTGCATCTTTGAAAAAAGGTAGTGTCTTTCTCGACCACATCATGATGGCTTTTGGATGCATCAGCACTTTTTGTAAGACCTCATTGTCTGGGTCATGTTTTACAGACTGGCGAGCTCATTAGAATCAGGACTTTGGAGTTGCCTTTGTGTCCATGCAATATTCTTTAGAACACCTTTTAGTTGGTGCTGCATTCCGATTCTATGACCTTCTCTGGTATTGTTTAAATGGACTCCAGGAAGACACTTTGTGGTAATTTAGTTTCTAGAAGTTGCCCAATTGTCCGAATCTGTACTTACAGGCCTTCTTTGCAATTATTTTGTGTCGTGGGAAACATCACCGCCTGTGAAAAACCACTGCAGCCTTCAAAGGGCTTTCATCAGTAACCTTGACATTGACATTAAGAGGGCAATCCTCAAAACGACAGTATCCTACACAAAAATTGGTGCCGCTGTCTTTGACTGCATGGTTTTCACATTGTGTCTCTTAAAACCAAAGCTGCAGTATGGGTTTATGGACTTGAGACCCTTGGCAATTATTTGTCTACTGAAGTCCTTTGAAAACTCTGCCTTTCTGTGATTGTCTCTCTATTCATTTTGGTCGTTGAAAATAAATTTGGCTGCTGTGGCAAAAAAGGCGTGAAAAACTTATCCTGTGATGTCGGGTGATTCAGGCAAGTCACTGTCCTGTAGCATAGGAATATTAGGTAAGCAAATATAATTCATAACAATTTAAATTTATAGAATGATTTTTGGTCTGATTCTGTTTATGAAATCACATTACATATTTTATGATCCAAAGTGTATATATGACAGTCAAAGTAAAACTTCACTTAATGTTTGTGACTATATGTCTATACCCTGTAATGGGTCCTATCTGGACCCAAGTGGATCCCAAGGATCTTTGACCTTTTTAATTGAATCTCCGGAAACAGGCAGGCAGAGTACAACAGAGTACGGATCAGAAAGGCAGGTAGGTTCACCGGGAGTCAGGAATAGCAGGTCAAACAGAGACGGGTAGAGTCGGCAACAGGAAATCAGTCCGTGAATGCGTGCTGGAGAGTTTGACCTGGGAAAAACACTCTGGCAAAGTGTGTCTGGGAGGCAGGAGTCTAAACAGGGGCTTGATTAGTGATCAGAGGCAGAACAGATGAAGGGAGTTAGGCTGACGAGGAGGGAGTTAGGCTGACGAGGAGGGAGTGGCTGACAAACAGTGTGAGGAGCTGAACTGTGACAATAACCAACTGCCAATGTTTCAAATGGTGAAAATGTATTCCCTTGAGAATCAAACCATTATAAAATCATCACAAAAAAAATCTCAAGTATTTTTTGTCTAACCTGACTTATTTCACTTCATAAGGTTAAAAACATAAATAAAATAAAAAACTTTTTTGCATAGGATAGGAAAATGCAAAGATTAAAGATTAACCCTTTTTAAAGCCCTGCCATTATATATTTTGTGAAATTGATAATGACAGACACCCTACATATATGCTGGCATATATTCTAATTCTTCGGAATATGTGTTAATACTATTACCTTTATACAGGAAGATGCTGAATTTGATTCACTCTCCTGCTTCATCAATGGTGTCAAATGGCCAGTTTCACTGTCAGCTGCATTCTCCAACACTTGAGCTTCTGTACATGTAATGTGTTATTTAATACATATTAAATAACACATTGTGGCATATATTTTACCAAGTAACAACTATACAGACCAATGAATAATAAAATACATGAACATAAGTAAACCAGTTGAGTTTTCAGTGGGTGTCCCGAATGGTTGGGTTTAGGCCAGGGGTGTCAAACTCATTTTAGTTAAGGGGCCACATGCTGCCCATGTTGATCTCAAGTGGGCTGACCAGTAAAATCACAGCATAATAACGCATACATAATGACAATATTTCTCTATGCTTAAATCATTGGTGAAGCTTTTTGGATGATAAACCCTATTTTAAGGTCTAGTCCGTTTGTATTGCATTCATGGCGTGCACCTTATTTATTTATTTTTCATTTTTGATTGACCTCACGCGGGCCAGACTGGGAGAGCCCGCGGGCCAGATGTGGCTCGCGGGCCGTAAGATGTCCAGGTCTGCCCTAAAAGAACCCAAACCGGTAGCAGTGATGAAGTGCAAGGGACATCAGACAGATGCCTCAGAGATAGTGAAGGGAAACAATGCCGCAGACCAAGTAGCTAAGGGCACAGCAGGGTACAGACCCAAGAACCAGATGATGCAGAAAGCAGAAGAACCAGAGAAGGACAGATTAGACTCAGTCAGTTGCAGCAACAGCATGTGGAAATATCAGATTACATGAGGAGGTTGAACAATGCTGTTATGAGTATCTCTCAACAGGTGACGGAGATCCTGTGCGAAGGAAAAGAAGGAGAGGGTGCTCCTGTGGAGGTGGATGACTGGGTACTTAGGAAAGTAGGCAGATTCAACTCGAAGGCTCCCCGCTGGGAAGGACCATATAAGGTTGTGGAGGTAACCTCACACTGTAAAGGTGTGGTTGAAAGAAGATGAAATAAGTAATTGGATACACAAGACACATTGTGCTCGAGCTCTGACCCCAAAAGACAGAACATTGGCCCAGGTCAGGAGTGATTTAAAAGAGCTGAACAACAGCCAGGGGCCAAGAGCCTCAGAGGGAAAAGAGGAAAAAGAGAAAAAGGAGGAAGTTTATGAAGAGGAGGAAGAGCCAAGGTATAACCTGAGAAACAAGAAGGGCAAAGCCGAGTGAAAGCCAGAAACTTCAAAGTAAGACTAAGAAAGACAAACTCTAGTTTAATACTTAAAAGGGAACCAGGACCTATGCAATAAATGTAGAAGTTGACACTGAACTCAAAAATCTGTTGTTTTCCCAGTTGTTTTTTCAGCAGCGGTAATGATAGTACATCTAGGATTAGGAATACTGAAGACACTGCAACAATGAAGACCGTACTAGGATGCAACACTAGAGCCACTCTATTGGTCCTCCTAACTATAATATACTGGGGCGAACAAAGCGAAGGACGCGACGCGAATTCGTGTGAGTTGAATTCTCCCAATTCCGGCGGAGAAATCGCGCGACGCAAAGTTGCGGCAGCCAATCAGCGTTGAGAATCAGCGTTAAGAAGCTCCGCCTGTCATCACCTCCGTCCTGCCGTTCCTGAATGAAACTGCTGCTGCTCCGAAAGAACCAGTGCTGACAGCGGCTTCATTGAGACGCTGTTGGGACTACGTATAATATTATGAACCCAGACACCATGGAGTTTGATGTTCCGACATATGTGGAATTTACACAAAAAGTATAAAGCAGAACTAGTGGTTATTTCCACGGTCGATGGCATAATCGGTATCGTTTTACGGAGATACGCGAGACGCAGTTCCTGGAGCAGTCGGTGAAATTCACCGAGCTGTGTGCGGCTACGGATGATGTTATGAACCCAAATACGAGGGCGTTTCATGTTCGGGACTTCCACAACAAGTATAAAGCAGAACTAGTGGTTATTTATTCCATGGTCGATAGTGGAAATTAAAGCTTCGTCGCTTGTCTCTCACAGAGACAAGCGACGAAGCTAAGCCACGCCCCCTTCGCGCCGCGATTTTTCGCGTTTGGTGTGAACATCCTCGTTTCACTCACGAGAGTAAACTGGAGGACGCGTCCGGTGTGAACACGGCATAAGTATTTCAGTGGGACTTCCTTTCATTTGGTGGGAACTCCAAAGAACCTAAACCGGCCCAAGAGTAGAACCACAACGTCCTCCCCTGTCACAAGCACCAGGTCTCCCTTGCAAAGAGTGAAAAGAAGCAGACAACCAGATCTAAGATAGAGGGTCACTGGACCCTCTGCAGTTTGCTTACCAGCCTCATGTGGGAGTGGATGACGCCATCATCTACCTGCTGCAACAAGCTCAGTCACACCTGGATGGAACCGGTGTCTCTGTGAGTCACTTTCTTTGACTTCTCCAGTGCATTTAACACCATCCAACCACTGCTACTGAGTGAGAAGCTGCGGGTGATGGATCAATGACTACCTCACAGACAGACCACAGTTTGTCAGACTGGGCCGTGTGCTGTCTGAAACGGTGGTCAGTGATGTTGGAGCTCCACTGGGAACTGTTCTGTGTCCCTTCCTGTTCACCCTGTACACCACTGACTTCCAGTACAACTCGTGGTCATTCCAAGCAGAAGTTCTCTGATGACTCTGCAGTGTATTAGGGATGGACGGGAGGAGGAGTACAAGGCAGTAGTGGATGACTTTGTGGAGTGAATGGGTAGAAATCACCTGCTTCTGAACGTGACCAAGAGCAGAGAGATGGTGGTCGACTTCAGGAGGAAGGCGACGGATCCACAACCGCTGAGAGTTCTGGGAGAGATTCTGGACATGGTGGAGGATTACAAGTTCCTGGGCATCTTCATTGACAGTCGACTGAACTGCAAGGCCAACATCAACGCTGTTCAAGAAGGGGATGAATCAACTCTTCTTGAGGAACCTTTGATCCTTCAATGTGTGCAGCAAGATGTTGGAGATGTTCTATCAGTCAGTTGTGGCCAGTGGCTTGTACTTCGCCATTGTCTGCTGGGGGAGCAGCATTGGAGCCAGTGACACCAACAGACTTAACAAACACAAATAAAGTATATATATATATATATATATATATATATATATATATATATATATATATATATATATATATAATCGAATCTGTTAAGAAGTTTCCTCAATCCAATATGAATAATAGACAACATTAGAAACACCTTTTAGTATAACCCAGTACAGTTCAACAACAGCAGAAACCAAATTAACAACTCCCTACAGCTTTTTACAGGATACTTCATATTGCATTTGTTTTTTTGGCATACAAAGTAAAGTGAGATTATAATAATTTTTCTGTTGAACAATAAATCAGAATAATACTTTTTTAATACACGACAACCTTCCACAATCCTCTTCCCGCCACTTGCTATTTCTCGTGTCCGCGAGAGACAGGTGGCGTCGTCCACTCCCACATGAGGCGAGAGACAGACGTATATACTCTTTGTGCTCATTTTCTCCAAGTGCTAGTTTGTCATGTGTCCTTGTTCCCAGACACTCGTGATTTTTTCTGTATGAATTTATGGTGGGAATGTACTTTTTTTTTTGTTGCCATGTGACAATTATAAATCTAATGGAATGGACTGCAGACAGGCTTTCAGGCAACCTGTATTGCTTACAAATATATAGTATCTTTTATCATTTAATGCACTCTGCACATTGAAAATGTGTCCATCACATGTTTGGTGTTCTCTTTCGAGGATAAATAGTCGTAGTATTTTGAGAAAAAATTGATATGTTTGCAGTTATTTAAAGAGAATAACTCAAAAATATATCAAGAAAAATCTGCCATCCCTTTAGTCTGCTGTGCAGTAAGTTAGTTTGGGACTCTGGTCTCTGGAAGAGTCATTTAGGGAACGAAAATGTAAAACCTAAACTATCCGAATACACTTCTAATCAGGTATTAATCTCAAAATTGTGCGGCTCATTGTCCACAGAAATGTTTACTTCACCACTTCCAATAAATAACTTTCAGCCAATCAAATGCCAGCATGCTAGGTCATCCTTAAGATGTAGCTACATCCGAATGATCTAATATGACTTCACATGATAACGCAAACGAGTTGGCTCAAATATTGGTAAATGTATGCCCTTGGTTTATTTCAAAGGCATTGCTGCAAGGTACCTAAACCATCCCATAACATTTTCTCTTAGAAAAAATTAATGTTGCTCATAAAAAAGAATGATGAACCAAAGTGAGTTAGACGCGTGTGTCTGACCCAAACTCGTGCTGCGTCGTTCATCAGCTTAGATGAAGACATCAGCCTTGTGGGTTGTGTGCCTGCTTACACATTCTCCTCCTCCGCCTTATAATTATACAAGCCCACACACTGTCAGCAGATATATTCCGGAAGAAAGAAAAAAAAGATCAATCTGTGCATCTAATCCAGCTTTATACAATGGCATTATATCCATAATTAAAAAGAAGATTAATAGCATCTTTAAAATATGACCTACAGAGGGAGAGTGTTGTGAGGCTGTCTGTAAACACTGGGCTGCTTCAATCCATTTAGTGCATGTTAATGCTCAGGCCTTGTAATTAATTGGAGACGTTTTCTCTTCATGTGACCTTGCAGTGGCGTCATGTTAACTGGGGACATGTTTCTCTGCGAGGGGTAAAATAATGTGCTGACACACATCAACCTCTATCCCCACTCGCCGACAATAATCAGATTCATTTATTGAAGCATAAATATGCATGAGCTGTGAGTCATTGAGAAGATGCACACAGTAGTGCAGTCGTAGATGTTGCATAAATACACACACATGAAGACGGTCTCATGTTAATGTATTGATACATATTTACTCTTATGACATTTACCAGCCTGACACTAAATACATCATGTGCTGAGGGGGCAGGGGGGGTGGAGCTGAGTCAAGATTGTTCTCAACAGAAAAACAACAGCATCAGTTGTTTGTTCAAACCCTCAGTCACCGTCACCATGGTTACTGTGTCTACATGGAAGCAGTGTCCTTGAAGCAAACATAAAATTGAAAACGTCTATAATTCCATAACAGGGAAACTCCATCTGATGAGGAAGACTCTTTGATAGGACAAAAAGCTCCAGAGCATCTACTAAATGAACAATGTTATTGTCAATGACTTGTTTTCAGTTTCCTAATAAGGAGACAGTAGCGAGAGAAGAGATGGATGAAAGGAGGGCTGACATGAACACTCAAACCTTGAACGTTGCAATAACGTGATCAGCGTCTAGACCAGCATGACCCTAAGTAATGACATAAGCAGCTTTTTAGGTTTAAATTCATGGTTCAGTTTATTGTCGTCATAAACTGGATTGCACAATTTAATGCACTCAGTCTCCTAATACTAAACACTCACTAAAAATGAGCAAAAAGGAAGAAATATCTTGTTATTTTTAGTGTCTGGTATGTACCGGGTCAATCAACAACTTTTCCCAGTCGATGTTATCGTAGGTTTCTGCTCACACTGCCTGCTAAGGAGGCGAAACCACAGTAGGAAACGGCAAACACGGACCCAACAGAACTGAGAGAATGAGTGAGCACTGACTGAATCGGACCCGAGTCAAGACTGACAGCACAGCATAATGGTGCATTCATGTTTCATTTAATTTAAACACAACACATTGTATTTGCCATGAAATATGATCGGGGATTTGATTATTCTGAGACCACAAAAATGCAGCACAAATGGTCTATAGATAGTCAGGGGGATTTCTGTAACATCCTATTGAGCTTACTAGCCTACCAACATACAAGTGGGACGCTGAATCATTGAATTAGAATAAATATTGTATCTTTATTTATGTAAACTTATAGATGATTGTAATACATTGAAGAGACGTGTTGTGGAGCATGCAGCACTACATGCATATAGATTATGCAAATAGATTAGTGCAGTGCATGTATATAAATGAGTGTCATGGAGAAATCAACGACATATTTTGCAAAAAATAATTAACTCAAAAGATTCGAAGGGTTCAATTAGAATAGGTCTGCACTTCCCTAATAACCCCAAACACAAAATAGACAGCTTTTTGAAACTATAATAACAATGATTTATTGCACATGGGGTATTAAATCAAAACATTTGAGCTCTACTGTAGTTTATCTGGATCCTCCTCCGCAGGCTTGAAATACAGTCCTCACCGTCCACACAGCCAACTTTACGCTTGTCGCAGCGTAAATCTGTCTGTAAAATGCTGAGCCACTGGCTCACAGGGGAAGAGAGACCTCTTAATATTCAGGCCCATGAATAAACTCACTGCTGCCATTTTTATACGAGCACAAGAGGCTAAGCTGGAGATGCACAAAGAGGAGGAAATACTGGATCCATGAAACCAAGAGTGACGTCTAGTGCATCATGAATATATTCATTACGGGGGAAAATTACCAGATATACTTCATGTGCAGGCATGATCTTTATACACACACATGTCTGCTTGTGTTGTGTATTTCTGATAATTGCCAACAGTCCAAGAGTTTGCTGAAACGATAAGAGCAGTGCCGTAACGGAAACACATGAGGCCCCCCTGCAGAATAACCCTAAGTTCCACTCCCCATATGTAAGGGATAATGTATTGTCTGGCGGCCATTATCCAAAGATAAACGAACAGGTATGTGAGCGAGTGTGTTTGTGCTCTTTTATTTTTCTAGACAGTCCTTGCCAATCATTTATTCCCGTAGTCCAGGCACTGTTTTGGCATGCAGATCTTCTCTCACCAAAAAGCCAACAGGGCTCACAATATACTGTCAATTTTGGGGGAGTAACACAGCCATTTACATTGTATCTTGGTTCCTTTTTTTGACACTATGATACAAATCTTTAGAAAAACATCTCCCCTTTTTATCTTTAGGATACGGACCTTCACATTTACATGGTCCCTGCCTTAAAATGAACTTTTTCATGTCAGCATCAGTAATATCCACCGGGAAATGTGCCCGGTCACCAGGGTAAAGTGTAGTATTAGAAGTTTCATCTGACTCTGTCGCACGGCTACCCGAGGCCAGAATATGATTTAAGTGTCAACGGTGAATGGGACTTTTATTTTGACGGCCACAGAGATTGGGAAGCAAAGGAAGTTTGGAACGTACACAAACCAGGCATCGTTCACATAGCAACAGTCAACTGTCAAATAGCAAACTGTGAAGACCCATTCCCCTGTACTGGGGGAGCATCTCAAGATTAAGTTTTCAAATAGTCGTATGAACCACAAATGAGTTCTAATACTTTTTTTCAGAATTTTCTTGTGAAGAAAATGTATATTAAAAAAAAAATTTGTATAACATATTTTTGTCATAACTATGAACATCCAGCATGATCTAATTAAGAATGGCAGAAAAATGCTTTTCGAGCGGTATCCGACGTGTTCAAAATGTGTGCTTCAGACCCTTACCAAGGTCTCACATACTAATAACACCTCTTGTTATAAAGAACAGAGCCTAAAGAACCCGAATATGCAATGAAACCACACAAAAAAAAAGTGTCGGGGTCATTTGAAGGCTTTTCAGGGGAAAAACTGTGTAAATCGGTTCAAAAATGAAAAACGTCAAAGTTCTATAAGAAAACTACATTTCCCAGAAGCCAGCCTGGGTGCATTCTCTTCAGTAGACTGCCATGTGCCGTCTGAAGTGGATCAAAGATTGTCCATTTGACAGGGGAAATGCTGGACCCAGAAATGTAAAATAAAAAAATCTCCAACAGTTGACGGAATTTAAAGTTACTTATAGGTGGCTGGTAAGGATCTAGATGGCGCCGTTCGACTCCTACATGCCCGCACGGTCACGGAGATGTGTTTATTATTGAAATCCGTTGTTTTAAAGGATAGTTACGAGCAATTTTGTGAAACGTTACTTGCGTCGCGGAAAGTTGAAAAAAAAAAAAAAAAAAAAAGAAGATATTGCCACACGAGGCCCCCTCCGCGGTGGGCAATCTCTACGGGCCTGGATAAGAGTGTGGAGGAGCTTCAGAACATCAGCTAATGAGGCCCTCTGTTGCTGATGCAAAGACGAGGCTCACAGCTGCGACTACTGCTTTAGAATGTAGTGCTCCAAAACAAGTGAAACAAGGCCACAACAACCACAAGTAGAGGCGACAGGTCAATTGGGTAAAATGGAATAAAGCTCCATTTTCCATCTCCTCAAATGCCCACAATACACAGCAACGGAACATTTTGACTAGACTTCCAAAATATTTGAATTATGTGGCTATTTTCAATTGCATTCATCCATCTATTTGTTGAACTATATTTCCTGTCTAGGAAAAACAAAAGGCTATTCCAGCTTGTATTTTTCTGGGTAGCCAGGGGCCAAGCTCCACAGGGCTACACAACTGAACTTCCAGACTGGCTTGGTTTCAGAGCCCTCCAGAGCAAACACCGACTGGTTGTGTAAGAGTTGCATAGCTAATTTGGAAACGAGCAAGCCATTATGTGTGTCAGTGTGTGAAGTTTAGTGGTGAATATATAAAATTAATGTACAGTAGTTGTGCAGTTTGTGCTCAAATAAATCAATAACAAATACTGCGGCTCCTCAAGAACTTCCGTTGACTTGTTTCCTGGCAGCTAAGTAGAGTGACGAGTGGCGCATTGAGGCAACATTTGGAAAGAAGCTTGCGCACAATGCATCCTGGTACATGCTGGCCCAGATCCACTTTGACTACATGTATCATCAACACTGTTTGGACATCCACAGAACGTACATTTTGGTGTCATTCATTGGCTAGAAAGCTTACTAACGGACGCCCTCAGAGAGTTTAAAACAGAGTAGAAACAGAAGAGCTTGCTTTAGACACTGGTGCACCACAAGGTTATGTGCTGTCACCACTGCTGTTTTACCTGTCCACAAATGAAATGTGACTGTCCACAGCAGTCAGGTCGAGCTGTTGAAACATGCTGTTGATGGTGCCCTTGTTGGTCTTCTCCTGACAGACAATGCCATGAGGAGGCGTACTTGCTCACTCTACTTCAGACCTTTTGTCAGACAAGTAGACGGGAAGTCAATGTGGCCAAAACAAAAGATCTTATAATCCAAGGAAAACCAAGTGGAAACATTGACATCCTCCCTCTCATACAATAAGCAGCCTGTAGGAAAGTGGAACACTTTAATAAGTACATTGGCACAATCATTGATTTGACCTGAACTTTTAACAAGGGCTCGGAGAGCCTTTTATGAGAGCCAACCAGATTGAAATGGAAGACAGAGGCCTGGTTGAAAGCATTTCATCATTTAACATAACATCATGGTTCTGCAACTTAAGTGAAAACCACCAAAATCATGCACTCAAAGATTGTAGGCAAAGGTGATCCCCGAAACAACTCTGCAATATATTCACCATGGCTGTACACAGGAAGGCAAGACATATTTTGAACTGCTCCCATCTGGCCATCGATTTAAGATCCTAAAGGCCAGCCAGTCTTTTATTCTCTGTGCCATGCAGGCATTAAACACCAAAGGACTGCATCAACACGTGTTCTCTAATATGATCTGCTTTCTTTTATTGATTATATAATTTAGTTGATGGTACCTACCTATTTGCACTATGTATATTGTATACTGTACATTTGCATGTTTTAGTGGTATTGTGTGTGTGTGCGTGTGTGTATATAGTACATACCTTTCTGTACCAAGGACAGGCCAAAGAATATTACACATATAGATAGACCTATCTATCTATCTATCTATCTATCTATCTATCTATCTATCTATCTATCTATCTATGGCTATGAGAAACTGTTGGAAAGAAAGGAAAAGAAATACATTTCTGAATATTTTCTGGAACAGTTCCACACTGTGCTCAGAAATACAGGACAGATGCTCAGCCAAACTCACACACTTCTCAGCACATTTCAGGTTTCTGCTGGCAGGAAGCCACCAGAAACCATTGCAGCACCTGTTCTCGCCATCAGTACTTACTGCTGTAAACAACCGGCTACGGCCAAATAACAACAGGCATGCCAGAGCACTAATGGGCTCACGGTAAGGTGGCAATCATGGGCAGTATCATCGCTATCAGACACAATTCTTATCTGTGACATCTGCCCCGACTGCAGCATAATATCACCTGGAGGCATGTGGAGGAGGCGAAGGGAGCTGCAGGTCTGGTCACATAAGCAGGAGTTAGAAAGACACGGGTTGAGCTCAACGACATCTGAAGTCACACTAATCCTTTGCTTTTATGGAGCCTTAAGTAACATTATGAACATTAACATAGCAGAAACGGTTATCTAAGTAAAGATGGAATGGAGTGAATTATGTAACACTCCCACTCTGTGTTTGTTGTCATCTCCTTGCTTGGTTAACATGGCCGGGCCAGCCACAGGTGCTCCTCCTGTTAACTATGAGCTGCCAACATTGACATGTTGAGAGGCAATCCTTAAACTCCCAATCTCAGATCTTGCACCTTTAACTTGTGTCAACAGAATGACAACCAGCAAGTCCTGCCCTTCTCTTAACAAAACATGAGCAGAATCCCATAATACTAGAGTTTCCATAAATGAAAGACATTGCTGTTGTGCTGGAAGTGACAGCAGGCAATGCGCCCTTTGTCTTTGCGCCAGGAGAGGCGTCTCCTCATCTGTGCGTTCCCCAGCTCAGTTTTAATGTGACGGCATTAAAAGCATGATTAACGTTTTACACTGAGGCGGGTTAAAGACCTAGAGGAGGCAGTGTACTGAAGGACATTGTCCTCCTGCAGAGAGGATTTAAAAAGATAAAGGTGTTACTGTTTTGCAGTTTGACAGAACTCTAACACTTATTTGTATTATTCTTTAATCACTATAGATGAAAAGTCACAGGATCACCAAAGTTATCACAGTTTACCCTGAAGGGATCATAGACGTTTGAACCACATTTTGTGATAATCCATCAGTGCCAGTGTGGCCCGAAATCCACACTACGAGCTAAAAAACTGAAAAGAGCTGCACACACATCAAAACAACATATTCTTATCTATGGCAGCCCTAAGCTTCAAACTATGACGCTCTGGGTACTCCTCTCAGTTTCCGCTCATTATATGAGTACAGGTTCTTTTCAAAATAAACTTGCAATGTAAGATTACTTATTTCTGTAAAGTTTACTTAATTAAACAACAAAGGTATTTAGTTAGGCTGAAGGAATAGCGTGGTCTGGGTTCAAATAAGCATGCTTGTTACGTAACTGTCGTAAGTAAAGATAAGTGACTAGGTTTCACACAGGACACAAACAATGGCCTCCTGGGGGAAAGTCCCGTTTATTTGACCCATCCATCCATCCCCCATTTATTTCAAAAGAAACCTGTCTTCACAGAAAACTCGGTTAAGTTTAGGCAATAAAAACATTTGGTTAGGTTTCAGAATAGATCATCGTCTGGGTTCAAATAACCACGGAGATGCCGTCAATTATGTATGCAAGTTACTGTTAAAAACATTGAGAAGTGAGAGTGAGCTAACGGTTGGTTTGACAGAGCGTTACGGCCGGTGTATGACCGGGGGTTGAACCGCCACTATACTATAGCTTTATCTGCACAAACTGCCCATATGGTGTGTTTAACCCACGTAATGTGAAGACGTTAGATTAGATCTGTGAAACTGTCCGGGCGCGTGTGTGTTCTGGCCTAATGTCTTCCTCTCATGATGACACTGTCTTCAGCTCACTCTCACCTCCAGCTTGATGGCACCATTTCATGGCAATTTACCGCCGCTCTCGTGGTCCCAGCGAGTCATTAGAGATGATTTCTGTGGAGTCACAATCGAGTGATCCTCGGGGGAGCACATTACTCTTCAAACAAAGCAAAGTGGCAAGACGCAGAGGTAATGGCCGCTCGCGCAGGAGAGAAACATAATATTAGATGCAGATTGGGATGTGGAGACCACACACAGTATGTCCTGCTCAGGCAGCGCCGGTGGAGTCCAAATTGTGATGGTTTACGGGCCTAGTCATTTATTTATAAGTGTTTGGATTTGGCTGGGCACTTGCCAAGAAGTTCAACCTGAGTTTTTTCTTCCTGCTGGCTTATTTCCCCAAGGATGGAGGGCAGTATGAATGGAGGGTTGGAGGACTAGAGGACCCCTGTACAGAACAAGAGAACGGTCAGCACGTTTTACATGATAGATGAGGAGCACAGGGATTCCCTGTTAACTAAAATTCTGCACACAGGACTGTAGTTTGGTTTTGCATTTATTGTGAAAAGCTGCTAGTTGAAGGAGTAATGGAGCTGGCTACCTCACTAGTTCTCATAGTAAGCTTGTGGAAATCCATTAACACACTGAACACTGGAGGTCATTTTCAGTCTTTTCGATTTTACATAATTTTCTTAGATTCACCTTTTAAGGCACTTTCATATAAGATACATACCTGTTGGATTCCCTGTCTGCTCGTAAGTCTCCACCCCCGGTTTCCGCCCACTGCCACGCCCCTCTCCTTCATCCCAGCTGTTGTGCGTTGCCTTGATCACCGGCAGGTGATTTAGGGACCACTGCGTACCTGGCTCATTTGTCGGGTTGTTCCAGTTCCAGTCTGGTTTGCTTCTTCAGGTGAGAGTGGATCACAAGAGCGGTTGAGTTGCCCTCCCGACTCTGGAGCGGAATCAGTCTGGCGTGCTTCAAGAGCATTGACTACAAGAGCGGTTGAGTTGCCCTCCCGACTCTGGAGCGAAATCCGTCCGGCGTGCTTCAGGAGCAGCCTTCACAAGAGCGGTTGAGTTGCCCTCCCGACTCTGGAGCAGGGGAGGTGGATCTCCTGTGTTCGCTGGACATTACTGTTGGTATTAGTTTGTCTATTCGTTGTGTTTTGTTTTGTCGCAATAAAGGCCGCCCTTGGAACTTGAACTGCTGCGTCTGTGCATTTGGGTCCTCAACACCACACCCCTTCTAACACATACCCATGTTTTACATCATGAATTGCAGAACAATCTCAGCTATCTATATAATGAGGCACCATTGTCATAAGGCAAAAGTGTAAAGAGAAAAACGTTACAACGTTACACTAAAGCTGAAGAATGGAATCTCGATTTTTTTTTTTTTTTTTTTTTTTTTTTTTAAATTATTCAGATCGCTTGGAAAAAAACCTAACTTTAGTCATGTGGTAACTCTGTTTAGGTGATGGAAATTGGTTTACCAAAGGTTTTAGATTCACAAAAGCAGTGAAATATATGAATAAAATGGTAGATGCATGTAAATAAATGTCTAAAACTAAAAAATGTATTATCGTTTTTTGAGTAGAAATATGGTCTTTCAGACCTTTCACCAAAATGATAAAATGGGACTGAGAAATGACTTCATACTGCAGATAAAGCTTCATGGAGTGTGTGCAAATGAAAAATGACCTTCATAACAATTTTTTTTTGGGAAATAAAAATAAAAAAAATGTACAGAATATATATTGAGAAATATCAAACAGAACAAAAACTAGTCAGACTATTTACAATATACAAGTATGGCTTGCTTTGCTTCAATGGCATGAGGATATGGAGCAGGAGGATGTGGAGCAGGCCAATACTTGCTTCGTGTCCATCCACTTCACATAGACGATGGGGCCATCACGGATCAATCTCATGGAGCCTCTCGCTGACTTCTTTGTGGCTGGTACTCCTCTCTGTAAAATAAATGAATACCAGTCAGTTGAAAGAAAGATGACGTAACAAGTGGAAATATTACTCAGATCATGACTGTGGTAGTAATTTGAGCAGAGTGCTCCGCATACTATGTGTAAATATTACTCAGATCATGACTGTGGTAGTAATTTGAGCAGAGTGTTGTACAAAGCAAACTGTGTATAAATATTACTCAGATCATGACTGTGGTAGTAATTAGCATCAGAAATCTCAGTCATGCATGCAGTACTTCTGAATTTGGGCTCTTTCTATCCCTCTTCAACTATCTGCTGAGCAATACAACTGCTGCAGTGGCTGCAAAGTACATGCTTCTATCCCAACGTTATTAAATACCAGTGGTGGGCCGTCAGGGCCTGCTAAGCCTTCTCTGCTGGCCTAAACAGAATCACAAAGTTATAGCTATTTTATCATTTACATTTGTTTTATTTAACGCCGACAGTATCCGCCATTCACGTATTTATGGATACGGTATCAGACAGCAGGCCTGGGTAGGAAATGCACGTCCCGCCACTGATAAATACAGTGTCTTGTAAAGAATGTTTTTATTAACTAGCAATTGAATACAACCTTAAATGCAAATTGCTGTTAACATGTTTACTACCGCTGAACTGTTTGTAGCATCTACTTTGAAACTTTGACGTTCTGTGCATGACCACAGATAAAGTAGTTGGAAGCATCAATGTGCTATTGTAATTTCTTGTTGGTGTAACACTTCATGCTAGGTTTTCCCAACAAATACTTGTAGATGTCTGGCCATTAACCCTTTGGGGGCGGGGCCCGCGTCAACGCGGCCGGGCAGGTGTTTAAGTTTTTAATAAAAATGATATCATCACAATAATACGTCACAGAGATATGGTTTAAAATCTGGCTGATATGGTTTCCACTTCCGCGTCTGAGCATCTGTACATGGATTTGTCTCACGAGGTGTGCAAAGCTTCAATGTGAGTCAGAAGATGCTAAGCAAAGAGTCCTGAGCAAAGCTATATTGGAGGGGACAGACGGCCCAGCTCCAGTGCCTGAAGGATTCGCACAACAAGGAGCTAGCCGGAGCTAACGGGCCAGATAGCTGGCTACAGCGTTTCTGTGAGACTGAGCGGTGAGTAATCAATTGTTGCCCCTTCACCGTTAACTTTCTTACAGTGAACTTAGTATGACCAGTAGTGTTGGACCTCCGTTATGTGTTTGTAAGACCGTAACTACCGTTTGTTTGTTGCCGATAGCTTCGTAGCGTTCGCGTCAATAGATAGCGCCGTGTTGGATGTATCTTCCGTGTCTACGACTGAACGGTGCATGCTCAACTGTTGTCCCTATCACCGTTAACTTTCTTACAGTGAACTTAGTACGACAAGTAGTGTTGGACCTCCATTATGTGTTTGTAAGACCGTAACTAACGTTTGTTTGTTGACGATAGCTTCGTAGCGTTAGCACGTCACTAGATAGCGCCGTGTTGGATGTCTCTTACGTGTCTACGACTGAACGGTGCATACTCAACTGTTGTCTCTATCACCGTTAACTTTCTTACAGTGAACTTAGTAAGCCTAGTAGCGTTGGATCTCCGTTAATCGTTACTACAGTAGTGTTTATGTCACGTTAGGTGCTGCTAACACGGCGCGAGCTAACGAAGATAGTTGACTACAGCTATGAACTTGGGTAATCAACTGTTGTCTCTATCACCGTTAACTTTATTTCAGTGAACTCATACTGACTTGTATTAATGTATTTTACAGAGTGGATTCAGAGCTGCGAGGGTCCAGAGGACAACATGCAGCTGCAGCAGTCTCCCTGTCCGTCTGCCTGCTAACACGTCACCATAGCAGGCCTCAAAGACAGGCACAGCTCATCATCCCCACCATATAATAATAAATTTGTTCTTTGACATTTATCTACATGTGTCTACCATTTTATTCATATATGTCACTGTTTTTGTGAACCTAAGACCTTTGGTAAACCAATTTCCATCACCAAAACCGATATACCACATGAGTAAAGTTATGTTTTCACAACAAATATGAAACATTTCCAAAATCAAGATTCAATTTTTCAGCTTTAGTCATATTTTCTCTTTACACTTGCGCCTTGGGACAATGGTGCCTCATTATATAAATAGCTGAGATTCTTCTGTAATTTTTGTATGTATGTATCATATGCAAGTGACTTTAAAAAGAGAAATTTAAAAATGACGTAAAATCAAGAAAATGACCCCAGACTCCAGAGTGTTAAATGTTGAGCCACTTGCTTATGTATTCTACCCACTCACATATAGCACACCTATCTGCAAAGTCAATTAGTTGAGATTGAAGTTGCAAGTGGTTAATTCCCTTGCATATTGACTAGTTTCAGTTTAATCCTGCGTTTGAATGTCAGGGAAATTAGTCATGAGGAACATTCCTGAAAAGGCAAATGTGTTGATATGTGCCCCGAATGGCGACACTCACCTGCTGTCATACTCTCCTTCTGACTGTTTCAGTTTTCCTTTGTATTATCTTTGGTGATCCCCTGACTTTTAATCAGTTTTCAATGGCCTACGATCAAATCTGCAAAACTAAGGACATTCCCGTCTGTACTTTGTGTTGAATACTAATTAGTAAATGTTAACATGCTAACACGCTAAACCAAGAGTAGGTTCGGCTTTTCGATTCCTTGAAGCAAGTTTAGAAAAATCACCTTAGCAACACAGCCAAAAATGTAAACGTGCTCCTGGGCAGGCTTACTGAAATTCACTGGATACGCTGGCCACTCCCACCGGACAAAAAAGGCGGGGGTTTTTGCGAGCGGTACATGTTTGTACAGTGTCGGCGATGCAGAGAAACATCGGGAAAGCTTAACTTATGGATGTGTTGAAAGCACTCAATTATATGACAGTGTTATTAGTACACCGTACATGTCATTATTGTAGAAACATTATTAAGGTGGACTCATGATAAGAATACTTATCACTGCTTCAATTTATTGCATTTCTTATTATGAATAATACTGATCCGCCCATACACATATTCAAACTCCTAGTTATATGGTAATCTACACATACATATATATACACATCTATAGTACATGATACACGTACATATATTCTCATAAGTATATATTAATTTGTATACTACTGCCAGCAGGCACATTTAAATAAATATAATCTGATTGATTTGGGTGTTAAGCTGCGTTCACACCAACAACGTTGCAAAAATGTTACGAATCGTTTGCTGTGAATGCAGCATTAGATTTTGCCATGATTAACTTAATGAATTCCTCATATGCGTTCATGATTATCTCCTGCTTTTCACCAGAGAAAAAAAAAGAAGGTTCCTCTGAGTTTATTTGCCATGGTACTGTTAGAACATTGTGGTGTCAGTGCTCGATCATTATCCCTTCTGAAGAGGAGCGGACACTGGCAATTAACCAGATGACTGACGTCTGGTTAGAAGTAACAAGACCGTTTCAGCACGGATCAGCCATGGAGAAACCGAGTTAGCTTGACGTCAATCATCTCGCTAATTTAAGCTGGATAATAGGACATTTGCTCGACTTTGTTGAGCCAGGTACGAAGAATAGGGCCCTGCTCTTGTGTATGTGTGACCACCCGATATCGGTCTCTGTGTGGGTTTTTTCACTCTGGTACTCATGAAGTGCGATGTTACCGTGACAACGAGCTGCCGCTGTCTCCAACGTAGTCACACCTCTATGAGATGTGTGTAGTTTAATTTATACATTGTGTTTGTGTTTCGCTGTCATTGATCTGGTCTGAAGTAAATTGGAGGTAAGGTAAAATTCACATGTTGACCTTTGATAGTATAAAGTACCTCTGCTCTAGGAGCTCAGCTTGCTTATTACCAGGGGTCTAAGTCTGGCACCACAGGTATTATACAGGGATTTTATTTGTTTGTGTATGTTTCTTAATGGAGTCCTGAATAAGAAAACACCTGCACGGCAGTTCTTCCAGGGTTCCATCTTGCTATGCTACAACAGACTGTGAATAATTGTCTGATAAATAAATAAAAATCTATTTGTCGTCATGGGAGCAAAGACGTATGCTTAGGACTTTTAGTCATGTTGTTAATCATGCATACTCACTGGATTCTAGACAAAGATTTGTGTGTAAATGTTCCACCATGTCATTAGCCTATAAATCACAAAGTGAGACTGCAACAGAGACAATCCCTTCCATGTTCACTCACTAAGATACATCTCTTTGACAAAGTTCTGTAGCGCTGTTGGGATTTCTTCTTCATCACTGGAAATGACAAATAAAAATCTCTAGAACTCCACAACTGTCTCCAGGCCATACATACTACTGATGGTAAACCTCGAACACTCGCGTCACAGGAACTCTTAGTAATCCTTCCACCTCCCAGGAATTTAATTATAGCCCCTGTCGCCATGTTGGGTTCAGTGTTGCCCAGTGAGGCTTTGATTGGAACTCTGTCGATGTATTTTGTAGTTGTGAGCAGTTGTCTACCCATGGGCAGCTGTCCTTCCAGTGAGCTCAAAGATATGCAATTTTTCATAGTTTCTTTCTTTGTCTTTGCTGCAAATGCAGAACTTGATTGATCTTTGCATTTAATGGTATTTGTTACGACTTGACTGACTTATCTTTAGGCTTCTTTACTGTCCTGTGATAGTCTTTGCTTTTATGACCTAGAAGACCATTATTTTACCACTGCTCAGTTCACACCTGTCATTAGAATGTGTCACAGTGACCACTTGTGATCGGATCTCTCTTCCTCACTCGAGGCAAATAAACACGCACATTACTTTTGTGTGCAATAGCGTCATTGTTTTAAAACAGCAGGAGGCAGCATGTAATTGCTGTTGTAATGTAAAGAGAATTAACAAATTTAACAAAACACATTTCTAAAATTTCCGTTTTTTTTTTAATCAAATCTGCTCTTCAGATCTCTATTTTTCTGTTGTGGCAGTTAGAGGACACACATTAGTGGTCTTTTAATGGATGAATCTTTCAAGTGGAGAGGACAAATAAGGACTTTGAAAAGCAAATGGTGCATGTTCCCCAAGTCCCCCAGTTGAAATTATGCCCTTGATGAGAATACAGTAACAAGTCATTAGTTGATGCCAGTGGAATACATGTTATACTTTCTGCATAGCTTGCAACAGTATGGCTGGTTTGTTTGGGGTGCCAGTTAGGTCTGTGCCTAACAATATCTTCCTCAGGGTGTGAGTCAATATTTAGTTTGGTCAACTGCACACAGGGCTCAAGTATAGAGTACCTTCCCCCTCACACAGTGAACCCTCAATAGGTACATCCACACAAGCATTTCACAAAATATTGTGGCCACAGTCCGCGACTCCTTGTCACGTTACAGTACGCCTTGCCGTTGGTCAGTGGAGCTGCGCTCCCGTCAATTCATCTGGCGAACGTCCACTCTGTGGCGAACAAGATAGATGAACTGCTGCTCCTGAACAAAACTAATAGGGGCATAAGCAGATCTGCCGGCCTGTGCTTCACCGAAACCTGGCTCGGTGCGACATCCCGGACAGCGCACTACAGCTGCCGGGCTTCCAACGCCACCGAGCGGACGGCGTAACGGCAACGGAACGGGAAAACGAGGAAAAATTCAATACAATATAGCTGACTTTGCTCTACGTTTCTAAAAAGATGGTAGAGATCTGCTTTTATATTAATGAAGGTTGGTGCACAGATGTCACAGTGTTAAAGGAATCATGCAGCCCACACCTATAAACACTTTGTAGAGGTCTATTTAATGTCTTTTCTTTAGATAAAAATGTTCACCTGCCCCAACGGCAGGATACACGTGTGGTAACACGATATTAAAATATTCTGCAATATTCAATATCCTACAAAACAAAGTTGAAAGTGAGACTTCATCCAACATTCCAAGCTCTGGAGTGATATACAGCCTCATGGACCATTTGTACTGTAACAGTCTGAAACTTGAACAAGTTATAGTGTACAAGTTATTGAACAAGTTATATTGTACAAGTTATAGTCATGGAAAAAATAACATATTCACTGAAAGGAAAATATGCACAGTTTGAAGAGATGTGGACTTCCTTCTTGGACTTTGTAAAGGGCCCTCAATTTCTTAGGGCTCTAAAGTGACCATACAGTCATTACCCCTGTATAATCGCTGAGCAACCCACTGTCTAAATACCCCTTGCCAATGTACCAATGAGTGTGCCATCGAGTTTTGAGTGTAATTTTATATAATTTATTTTATTTTTATCATTGTATTTTTATTTTATTATTGTCTGATAGCTTGTTTATTATGTTTACTGTATTTGTAACTTGTTCTTCCTTGAAAGAAAAAAATATAAAATCTAATAAACACATTTTGAAAAAAAAAAAAAAGGCTCAATGCTAAAAAGAAGTTGTCATTAAAACCAGGCTGATGACGTCACCCAACACAAAGCTGGGTGTGGTTCAATTCTGGGGGCGAAACTGCGGGGATCAAACGCCGGTTGTCAGGACAGCCATAGCCAAAACAGTCACAAACACAACCTAATGTAGGAAAACGTCGGTTGGTGAAGCAGAGCCGGTAGGCAAAACAGCAGCGCTCTTTCACTGTGAGCGGTTAGCGGCAGCCATTGCCTCCTCTCTCTCTCGCACCGACCCGCATTTCCATTTTGTCCAACGTTTCTGGAAGCTGGTACCCGAACGGGGGTGCGTCTGTGACGGGGACTGTGTGTAAGTGTGTAGTGATACCACAGTGATCGCTACAAGCTGAATATTTAAATCTAAACTGCTACTTGTGTCTGAAAGGGAGCATAGTAATACACTGACAGTACAAGTGTGCCAACTGCCTATTTGTGGATTATATATATATATATATATATATATATTTATTAAGGATCCCCATTAGTCTACACCATAGTGGAGAGACTATTCTTCCTGGGGTTCAGGCAAAAGCATTACAATACAAATCACAAAATGCAGTACAGCCTGATCACTCAAACAAAAACACAGACTTAGGAACAACATTTACATTCAAAGAACAATAATCTAAATACCTAAAGTAACCTAATCTACACTAATTTCCTTTCTGATTATTGCTGCCTTAAATTTCCTTAAAAATCACATTTATTTCTTGTTGGAGTCAGATATGAGGGGAGCCCATTCCAGAATGCGATGGCTCTGGCCATTACTGTTCTCTTAAGTGCATTGGTTTTGGGTAGAGGAAGAGTAAAGTGACCCCTTAGTGCCTGTTTGGTATTATAGCCATGCCTCTCATTTGCATGTGATAGCTGTAAAGACAAACTGACGGGTTTCTGTGAGGAATACACATTATTTAAAAAACAGAATAAGTCTGCATGCCAGTCTTTCATCCACCATCATCCATGACAGCCTAGCATGCATAGCATCCACACTCGTCCTGACAGAGCAGTGAAGTGCTAGTCTTGCCGCTCTGTTCTGGGCCAAGGCAGCTTCCCTGAGGAATTCCACACTGAAGCATCTCAATATTTGAAAGGGAGCCATTGAACATAACACATTGTTGCCTGTTCACTAAATAGCCCTTCAATAAATCCATAGCAGAATCTTTGAATCCATACGTCGATAGTTTCATGAGTAGTAGCTCATGATCTATGATGTCAAAGGCTGCACTGAAATCCAAGAGCACCACCCCAACAACTGACTTCATGTCAATCTGTTTGAACCACTCGTCAGTAAGACATGTCAGTACAGTGCTTGTTGAGTAACCTGCTTTGTATGCATGCTGTACATCTGAGTTAATGTTGTTTTCTGCAAAGTATTGCTGGATCTGCTTAAATATAAATCCCTCCAAAAGTTTACTCAAGGCAGCTAAAATGCTGATAGGTCTACTGTTTGGACCTGTAAATGGCTTCCTACTGTTTTTAGACAGAGGAGTAACCTTTGCAATTTTCCACAAATCAGGATAAGCACATTCCTTAAAACATAAATTGAAAATATGGCCTACAGGTTTAGCAATTGATTTAGCTGATAACTGAAGCAGTCTGCCATCAATATTATCAAACCCACAAGGTTTATCACACTTACTTGTGCGAAGTATCTTAACCATAGAATCAGCACTGATTGGCTTGAATGAATGAATATATACTTTATCAATCCGCAAGGGGAAATGTTTTTGTTGTCATCAGTAGCGCCTTACAATTGAAGATACAAACACACAAGATAAAAGATCAAATATATAAAGAAGCAACAGGGATGAAAGATATATACAATTTATATATACAAATTAAAATAAAGTCATATATATATATATTTAAATATACACAATAAAATAGAATAGAATACAACTATCTGGAGAATATATTTATATTAACAGCCGCAGAGTGTATTCATTAATTAAGAAAATTAGATAAACACTAGAAAGTGCAAAAATCAAAAAAATTGTGTGCTTGAAATCAAACACACAATCCTTACCACACATAATATGATTTGTATTATAGCTTTGGACAGCCCACCACTTGCAGGCAGCATTTGGTTTCTTAGTGTGTTCACTTTACTGAGGAAGTAATTATTAAAGTAGTTTGCTATATCAGATGGTTTAGTGATAAATTCTCCACTCAGTTCAATAAATGAAGGTGTTTTGGCTATTTTACTTCTACCCAAAGCATCATTAAGTACTCTCCAAAGTGTTTTATTGTCTCCATGGTATTCCTCAAATTTAGAATGATAGTAATATTTTTTCTTTTGTCTATTTAATTTAGTTTTTATATTTCTTAGTGAGCGGTAAGCTTGCCAATCTGCTACATTACCTGACATGATGGCAGATCTTTTCAGTAGGTCCATTTCTCTCATTAAGTTTCTCAATTCCTCATCCAGCCAAGGTGCTTTAAGTGATCTAACAGTGATCTTTTTAATTGGAGCATGTTTATCACACTGCAGAAAATAAATTCATGAAATAGTCCAGTGCATCATTTGCATGCATCTTCTCAAGCACAGTATCCCACTCAATATGTTGATATGATTTTGTCCCCGCGGTGTGGAGACATTCTGCTGTCAGCAGACATCCACCGCACTGCTGAGTCCATTGCCAAGCCTCTGAGTCCCTCCAAGCTGCAGGCTGCTGCTCTGGGCCCAGTGTGACCTCTGACCTCCCAGCTGAAGGGAGAAAACTCTGGCAGAACTTTGAAAGATAGTATCTGGGACAGCTTCAAATCCTTTCATTTACCAAATGTTTATGACCCAGAGCGGTCTAATCAGAAAAATGGTTCTGATTGCATTTAATTAGTTGCGCTATAAATGTGCAAATCTTTGTTTATCTGATGTGATAAATCTGTCCTATTTTAGAACCACAATCAGACTCAATCTGAGGAGTGCAGACACTAACAATCAGGACGTTGTTTTGAAAACATTATAGTTTATTTATGATTTATTTTTATGTTCTATGACTTCATAAAATAAACACGGCCATAAAATCTGAAATTATTAACCATTCAATTTGACAATACGGATATTTGCAAATGTAGTGGACAATTACCAGGCATTGGTATACAAGTTACGAAAACATTAGGCATTTCTGATTCAATGTGTGCCAAAAATCTATATGAATTACTATTCACTTCAAAAATTAAGAAAGCAATCAATTATTAGGAGAGAGTGTGATACACCTAAATGCCTCTTCCACCCTCACCCTAGGGTTATAATAGTTTTGCTTTTTTGTGTATTTTTCTTCTGCCTGCAAAATAAAACCACAATAACAAAACATTGAACCCATGAACTGTTGTGTTGTCATTTTCTGAGTTTAAAGGAGTCTTATTTTACAACTGATTTTTGAAAAAAAAAAAAAATGATATATACATGACCTGTTGTGCTTGTGCTTTGTTTGGGATACTCTGCACCTTGTGCAAATATAATTTAGACAGGGTAAAATATTGGTTATTGTACATTCAGCTGAACAAGCAACTTGTCGGGCATTGTGGTCCTGTTCTATGCTTTTTCTATACCAGGAAGTGATTTACCCCAAGAAGCACACGACGGTGCAGGACTAATAAATAAAGTATTACAAGGAATACGCGGAATTTTGTCAACTGTCTGAGAAAGAGTTTCTGCTGTACCTTTCTCATTTCTGAATCAGTATGCAGCGCCCAGGCCAGTATCTTCCAGCAGGTCAGGTTCTCTACTGAATTCAAGTAGGCCTTTTTATTATATTTGATCACGCCCACCTCAACTGTGTTGTCAGCAAACTTCAGGATGCAGTTGAAGGCAAAAATAGTACCCTTTTTGTAAAGGGAGTACAGCAAGGGGTGCTTCGATTTTAAGGACCTCTCTACAGAGGTTTATGCTACTAGGCAGTAGTGGTTCAGGCAAGGTGGCCATGTTTTCTGGGGCACTGGAATGATGGCGGACTTCTCAAAGCATGAAGGTATGACGGACTGAGCCAGGGAGAGGTTGACTTCCTTGCTAAGAAGGTTGATTGCTTAAACTGACAACAACAGTGACGAGGCACTCTTACGCTAACATTAAGGTTTTCATACAGTTTCATCAACACGTTTCTTTCTTGGTTCCCGTCTAACTAACTTCACTTGCTGCCGTCCCAGTCACAGGCTGATGATTGGCCTCTGTTCTCACCTGTAATGGGGTTTGGCGGTGCATGTTCCGCATGTTCCGTGTAAAGTACATTACAGTTTTTGAACCTGTTGGAAACTGATGCCGAGAAGGAGGTTATCCATTGTGTTCTCCAAAGCCTGCACATCGACGAGGATGCTTGGCTGAGAAGATCCATGTAGCTGGGTTCGCAGTGTTTAATCCCTCCACATTTACTTTGGTGTTTCCTCTGATGTTCAGATGGCTGCAGAGTCGGCACCTTCTAGAATATACATATATGGGAAACAATATATACACATACATTGTTTCAAGTACAGAAGTAAACAATACAACTTCCATCCAGAAAATGCATAGGATACTGCTACTTCTTCATTCTGTAAATGTTTCTTTTCGAAAGCAACATTTTTGAATGCACTAGTTTAGGGTGTATGTGTGCATTGCAGAGTCAGTTCTTGGTTGGCTTGGTCTTCTGGAGCTAACACTAAATGACAATGGTTTACTTAAGTCTTGAAGGTGTTTGCCTCGTCTCCTTCGCCGTCCATTTGATGCGCTCCATTCAGCAAACTCTCAATTAAACAATGAAGCTACCAAAAAGGCTGCAGCCTGAATGCTGTCGCCATGCAGGTGATTGCACCAATAGACGACAGAGCACACTTTTCAATCATCCCTCCTGCAGCACAAAATTAATCCATTATTGCCTTTGTAGCCCCCTTGTCCAGAGAAGATTTGCTACATTTTTAACATTTCTCACTTGACTTATCTTCATTTAAGACTCAATAACTTGAAATTGTGTGAGTTATTACAGAGTCATAGTCCGCCATGTGCTCTCTGAGTCAGACTCAGTGGTGTGTGAGATCTGAGCTCTGGAATGGAAAGGTTCCCCAAAACAAGTTATCAAGGAGAAGTAACTGAATACACGTAGATACAATTGGACAGATAATGTGCTCTCAGCACAGCAGCTGAATATATGCAGCTAAATTGTTTTATTTTTCCAATTTGTTGACGTCTCACCTGACAATTTGCCTCAAAACTGGAATCCATGCTTCTCAGAGTCATACATAGTCAAATGTGAACATGCAGACATTATACACATACCACTAAATTAGCAGAATCCACTCTCTCCAGTGACAACTACTATATAACGTACTGTACACTAGAGCTATACAGAGACATCATTATCTAAACCTGCATCTGTTCAACTAACACAAGTATCTGTCTCTATATCTTGGTTTATGCCGGAAGTCATTTTGTTGGCAAATGTAATATTTTTCTAATTTAATATGTTGGTGCCTTCAAAGCATCAAGCATTTATTGGAATATAATTAATTAAATATATTTCCACACCCTGATACTGCACTTTTCATCTCTCTATCGGTATATTCAATGCCAACAACAAGTTTTTAAAATAAATAAAATCCCTTTTAAAGCCTTGCATCGTTTGCATGCTGCAGAAGATTAGAATATGCATCTCATATACAGACAATAATCTGCCTTTCTTGACAGGGTCAGAACATTTGACACATCATTGACAGCTGGAAGATTAATACCTTAGAATTGCTTACTCATTGATAACATTTGGTTAGTGTCAACGGAGCAGAACAGGCAGCCTTACATGGTTAAGGGGCAGCAATACAAGGGGCTTTCATAATGATTTAATCTCACAAGTAAACATGGCCGATAAACAGGCATTGGGCTGAAACGATCAATTCAAAGCAAATTTGTTCAGTGAAGAGAATTTAGTGAATCCAACATGGAACACAAGCAAGCCTAAAATCCTTGAATTCAAACATGTTTATTGTATTTCCTGACTCAAAACAAATGTGCAAAGCAATGTTTTAAGGAAGTGTAAATCCTGCATTGTTTTTCTATGTTCACTTGCTACTGTAGCGGTCGTCTTCCTCTGTGCCGTCTTTACTTGTGCATTGTTCTGGTTCTTGGTGCATTCCAGCCTCCTGTAGACCAGTAGAGTGTTGTTAAACATCCGACAATAATGTGTATTGTGTTACCTACTGACATTAAATAATGTGTCAATAATGTGCTTGTGCATGCCTGACCTTTCGTCTAAACACAACAGTGACCCCGTTAGAACAGCAGTACTCCGTAGAATGACGAGTGGTCAAAAACCCAACAGTGTACCTTTAACAATAACCATACCCAAACCTTTTATCATCTGAATCACGTTGATGCTTTGCAAAGCAAGGTAGTGGGCGATAGAAGGGAAAAAAAACATCCTGATCTTTCATCAGTCTTTATTATTTTTTTCTTCTCTAATTCTTTAATTCTCCTGTTACCAGAACAATTGTGTTTTAAATTGTTTTCTACGGAACTAACACATTCTGATTGGACTTAATGTCAGTCCATTGTCTGGTCTATTTTAAAAACACACTGAAAATCTCCTATTAACAATATACATATTGTATATAATTTAAAGGATCCTTTTCTTATAAATGATCAAATATCCAGGTCTCCTGGAGTTTCCATTCCTTCGATTCCCCCCATTAATCAAATTTCAAAATCCATCCACAATATTTGATAGAAAAAGCCTAGTGTCACTATGTTTGTGTTTTGTAAATCACTGATTCCACACGTGTCGGTTGTGTCTAAACTGAGAGCAGACAAACAAACACACATTCATTATTTTCTATTAGTTTGATGTTCACTTTGAGACTCATAGACTATTTATTTTATTTATTACTCCGAGTTTGATGTTCAGAGATCCACATGTAATTATTTAATATTAATTTAACTTCGCTGTTCAGTTATCCAGTATGAACCGTCTCTTACAGTTTGACATTGTTCATTCAGAGTTAGTGAATGTTTTTTTGCGAGGGAGAAGTATCGGCCGATTTCTAGCCTGATCAAATTATAATTTTTGATAAACGTCATACAACATCAATCAGGTTTCTTTCCTTTTTTTTAACTAAACACCACATATTCCAAAAATAAGTATTTAAAGGTAGGATGAGTTGTATTGGCAAAGGCTTTGCTTGACTTTCTTGTCCTGAGAACAATGCTAAAAGGTTTAAACCTATTTTTCTAATATCTATCATAAAAAGAGAAGTTCCTTGTTTATTTGCATACACCATTTGACAGGGTAATATTCATGAATAATTTTGAAGGACACTTCCTTAACCTTCATGATTAGGTATTCATGAAGAAGCATCCAGACCATCCAATAGCCTATATATCATTTACAAACTGATTCCAATATGCCATGCCTTCTGATATATGAACATCTCCTTGAAATAAGGCAGGTAATCAACAATCATTATTGTTGAAATGTAGTGAGACACAACTACTTCCTACTGGGAGTCAGCTTGGTGATCTTTACTTTCTTATCAAGCAGTAAAACAATAGCTTTCAAGATTTTGTATAAATCCCGGCAGGCTCTGGATGGGAATGAAGCTTATGTATGTGTGTGTGTGTGTGTGTGTGTGTGTGTGTGTGTGTGTGTTATTTGTCACTAGAAGCTCCTCTGATGGGTGACGCAGCACCCAGTGCAGTTACAGTGGGAACATCCTCATGCCGTGCACTGGGATCCAGTCCTGGGTCAGGCTGGTCTTATCCAGCATTCATCGGAACAACTAAAAAACAAAATGTGCCATAATTCGTAGATATCCTGCGAAACAACATCCTACGTCATGCACGTAGTCATGAATGTGGAAGTTTTATAGACCAGAATCGACCATACAGGAGGTGCAACAACCAACCATCTTTCCGGCAGGAGACCGCTGTTCGTTCCCCGTGTGAAACCAGAAGTCGATATTTTCATCATGTAACTTGCGTAATGTAGTTCCATGGTTATTTGAACCCAAACGAAGATGTTTTCAGAAACATAACTAAGTATTTTAGTTTTCTTTAGTCCTGTTGTCGGTCAGCTAACTGTTGCATTGGCAAACACGAGTAGCTAGCTACTGTTTGATAAAAAAGGAAAACAAATCGGAAAAAAAGAAGTTTGAATTCTGTTTAAAATGGTTAAATAGTCTGTATCTTCATTAGCATTTCAAACAATCAACGCAATGACAATATTGTATTATGGCTGTTGATTGGTAACAAAGGGAGAATGTCTTCCCATTTCCTTTATTTTTGGCCAATCAGGAATTAGCATAAAAAAAATGAAAAATTGATAGTAAGAGGTCCCGACCTTAGGGAAGACTCCTCTGTGCCCCACCAACACTTCTGAAGAATATATGTCCAAAAATCCTGGGAGGTGGTTTGAGGAATGATGTCCGGAATCCAAAAGAGTTATAGTAAAAGTATATTTAATAAAAATTATAGACAGACAGCTTATGCTTTCGATCGAGCTCTTCTGATCCACAGCCGACCCCAGACAACAGGTCTGAGTGGTTTGCGCAGCAGAAGAAAAAGAGACCAAGCGTTTGAATTCAGGTTATTTTTCTACTCATTCACGGAGCTTATAGCCCTTCCTATTGGTTAATAACTTATAACACCTCCACGGTATACATCCTTCATAAAAATATCCCTTATTAATTATCATATTCCATGCATTGCAATGTACACATGAACAATTTATTTTTACACTGTGCAAGTCTGAATGTCACAAACTAACCTTAAACACTACACTTCCTTGCCTGTCCTGCATTTCTATTACAAGAAGTGAAAAGAAATATATGTAGAAATTGATATCGAGATTAGTAAATGGTTTATTTCAACCAATCTCACTTTTTAATATGTTGACCCCCCCTTTTGCCTCTCAGAGAGCAGATAAGCCACCTCATATACCCACACATTCACACCTACTGCCTTATGTTCATATTTCAGTTGACTCTTACTTAAGCAATTACCCCTTCATCTCTTGACTGTGAGGAGGACCCCAGTATTTACTGAGAGCTGAGCCCATGTTGAACTACACACACCGCACCAGGACCCCATTACTGCCCCACCTCTGACCAGTGATCCGCAGCACTCTTTGTTCACAACACATTTACACTGAATGGCTCAGTACATGGCAATATCCAACAATCCACTACTTCCACCAACACACACACACACACACACACACACACACACACACACACACACACACACACACACACACACACACAGCCTCCAGCTTTACGTCTCTCTTCTCTTTTATTTTCCAAACACGTTATCCTCCACTTGAAAGGACTGACAACTCCTCAGACTAACTTATCGTGGCATGAAAGGAAAACAAAAGCATTGTAGCGTAGTCATGTTTTAATGGTGTCATGATCCTCAGTTATTTCAATGCATAATCATATTTCGATAAAGCCTAACAAGAAGCACTATTAGACAGTAAAACAAATAAAGATCCAAGAACGTGTGATTTTAGGGCATTCATGATTAATGCATTTTTACAGACACATTTGAAGTATTTAGAGTTATATTACTAGACTTATTTCACAAATAAGACATGGGATACTCTGCAGTTGAAATGCTTTTGTTAAATAAATAAAAATATTGACTGATACCTCTGACACAATACATTTTGTTGAATGAATTCATGGATTTATTGAGTGTGGAGATAATTGATTGTTTGCTTGTGATGTTTGCATAAGATATTTGCATTATGTTTAAATCAATAAGAGAACACACACAGTAATGAAAGTTTAAAATGATCCAAGCGCATCAGCATTTCTCTTTTTTGATGAGACCGAGCAGCTAATGTCTCTTGCCTTCCTGGTGTTGCACAGTTTGGAGAGGTTAGTAAATAAAAAATTGGAACATAATCAAGTTGAAGAGAAGAATGCGAATGACACAAATTAACCACATATAGTCGAGCGAGTAAACTCACACGAGTAAAGCGTTGCATAGAAGAGCATAGAACCTGAGATCAGTGCATAGAACCTCTGGGTTCTATGCACTGATCTCTGGGTTCTATGCTCTGATCTCAAGGAGCGTCGAGGTTTGACTCGTGTGGCCACTGACCAAGCTGAGTGAGAATGTCACTCAAACGTAGCGCTCATCATTAGCATTAGGACGAGCTAACATGTTATTAATGATGCGGAGTGTCGCCTGACATCTGACGAGCGATCAGCACATCTGAGCGTCAGGGTGTTGAGACATGAACCCTGGGATGATGACTTTATTGTGGGCGTCATGGTTGCATGGCCTCCTCTTCATTTGCGAGTAGATGGATGGATCAGTCTGCCTCTGATCACTCTTCAGACTGTCTGAACATTACATTACATTTCATTTAGCTGACGCTTTTATCCAAAGCGACTTACAATAAGTGCAATTCAACCATGAGTACAAACTCAGAACAACAAGAATCAAGCAAGTACAATTTCTTCAATAAGGTTAAACCACAAAGTGCTATCAGTAAGTGCCATTTAACACTCTGTGGTCTGGGGTCATTTTCCCTTTTTAAAGTCACTTGCATATGATACATACATGTGTTGTATATCAAAAATTACAGAACAATCTCAGCTATCTATAACGAGGCACCATTGTCCCAAGGCACAAGTGTAAAGAGAAAATATGACTAAAGCTGAAAAATGTAATCTTGATTTTGGAAATCTTTCATATTTGTTGTGAAAACATAACTTTACTCATGCGGTATATCGGTTTTGGTGATGGAAATTGGTTTACCAAAGGTCTTAGGTTCACAAAAGCAGTGGAATATATGAATAAAATGGTAGATAAATGTCAAAAAACAAATGTATTATTATATGGTAGGGATGATGAGCTGTAGCTGGCTTTGAGGCCTGCTATGGTGATGTGTTGGCAGGCAGATGGACTGGGAGACGATGCTGCATGTTGTCCTCTGGACCCTCGCAGCTCTGAATCCACTCTGTAAAATACATTAATACAAGTCAGTATGAGTTCACTGAAATAAAGTTAACGATGATAGGGACAACAGTTGACCCACCGTTCATAGCTATAGTCAGCTATCTTCGTTAGCTCTCGTTAGCTTGCGTGTTAGCAGCACCTAACGTGACATAAACACTACTGTAGTAACGATTAACGGTGCTACTAGGGCGCTACCTTCCCAATTCAAGGTGTAGTCGAAAAATAAGTGTTTTCAGTTTGTGGCGGAAATGTAGAGACTTCCTGCTGTCCTGATGTCAATGGGGAGCTCATTCCACCATTGAGGAGCCAGGACAGCAAACAGTTGTGACTTTGAGTGTTTAACTCGCAGTGACGGAGCTACAAGACGATTGGCAGAAGCCGAATGGGGTATATAAATATATACACACATACATACATACATATATACACATACATACATACATACATACATATATACACATACATACATACATATACATAGAGATAGATAGATATAAATAACATAACACAGTGTCACGTTTGTATACCTCACATGCACCAGCAGCGACATTATGGGATGTTTTGTTTCAATTGTTTGTGATACATTTACGAACAACTTTAGAGTAACACTTAAATCCAAAAATCATATGAATTCGTAACATTTCAGTATACGCTTTTGTAGATTTCCTGGTTGTAAAGGATTTAATACAATTATGTATAGTTATTTGGGCAGTTATTTTAAACTGTCAGAACTATGTTAATGTTAAACAAAAAACAACAACATTAACAATTAGATACATAAACTTGTGCAGGTTGTGAAAAGAAAATACTTTGTCTCAAAATAAAACATTATTAAACTTAACAAATATCAAGAATGTTTTCTGTGTGTAGCCGTGTTGAATAAAACACATTGACAAACTATACAAATGAGTCTGGCGTGTGGGCATCACCCTGCATCATCATCATCACCACATGGACACGCAGAGGAAGCTGTAATTCTGCTGACTGACTGCATGTCATGCTGACTTTACTGAATCTGATGTAATTATTCATGTTCTCCAGTGGCACCAAGAGCTCACGGACACATAACTAATTATGAGCATTATTAGTCCAGAATGTAACTGAGACTCATCTGTGATGATTATTGATGAAGAGGGAGAAAGATAAACGCTTTGAGTTTGGATGTTTGGTCAGCACCAGACACAACTTTTACACCGGCCCAAACAAACAGAAGTAAACACAGGAACATCAGAGCAGTTACGTGTGACGGCACCACCGTTATTCCAAACAGCTTTCTATAAAACAGCTTTCTCATATCTTTTCACAAAAACTACTGGAATTCCACTTATTTTCTCTTCACTAGATAACAAAGGAAAACTCCAATTGTTATGGAGTATTCCTCTCATTGTTAGAAGGGGTGTGGTGTTGAGGACCCAAATGCACAGACGCAGCAGTTCAAGTTCCAAGGGCGGACTTTATTGCGACAAAACAAAAACACAACGAATAGACAAACTAATACCAACAGTAATGTCCAGCGAACACAGGAGATCCACCTCCCCTGCTCCAGAGTCGGGAGGGCAACTCAACCGCTCTTGTGAAGGCTGCTCTTGAAGCACGCCGGACGGATTCCGCTCCAGAGTCGGGAGGGCAACTCAACCGCTCTTGTGATCCACTCTCACCTGAAGAAGCAAACCAGACTGGAACTGGAACAACCCGACAAATGAGCCAGGTAGGCAGTGGTCCCTAAATCACCTGCCGGTGATCAAGGCAATGCACAACAGCTGGGATGAAGGAGAGGGGCGTGGCAGTGGGCGGAAACCAGGGGTGGAGACTTACGAGCAGACAGGGAATCCAACACTCATTGGCACATTACATTTAGTCTTCAGTTCTTGATTCATGATTCTTTTCATGGTAAATTATTCAGATTGTGAGTGTTTTTGTTTGTTTTTCCTAATTTGTTGTCCTGTCAAAAACGTGAATTCCATTGATATGTAAAGCAGAAATCCAATAAACACGACTAAGCAACTAATGCCAGACTTGGAATCCTCGATTAGGAACCTGCCGACAGCCTGATGTATAATGTGCATAAACAGATCACTCTGTGGAAATTAAAGTCCTTTCTTTAATCTCAACCAGACATATCCTTCTCTCAGGTAATACTGATTTGTTCTTATTCTAAACTGACAAGGTCATACACTCGGGATAGTTTCCTCTTGATTAGAGCGTTGTGTGATGGTGAGATGAGGAATATGCATGAGCCTGCCTGCTGGCCGCCGTGTTGCTCTGCTGGACGCTGGCTCTCCATTAATGAGAGTAAACAAGGTGATGCTGACAGAATCTGTAAGCATCTCACCCTGATAACACTGTTTACATAATTAATCATGTTGCACAATTAATCTCCCACAGGTGAACGCTGGATACATTATCTCTTAACTTTACAGCAAATATCTACAAATGGGGGCTCAAGGCAACGTGGAGAAAATATCTCTGGAAGGCGACCGCTCTTTGAAAGACATTTTTGGTGTATCAACCCTGATTTCAGGCTCCTGCAGGCCAGACAATCATTAATCTTCATTGCTGCACGTTGGGTTGTGTTGTGACGGCCTCCTCTGATTTCACTCCCCTCACCCTTTGTTGAAAATGCCGGCAGAAAAAAAGGAAAAAGAAAATATATATATATATATATATATATATATATATATATATATATATTAAAAAAACTGTGCAAAGAGTGTGTAAAGGCATGAAAGATGTGCGGTGGGAATTCCAAAGGGGCCTCTGACTCTTTGAATTAGAAAATGGATGAGACAAATATTCAGAACACTTAAGATGCCCATATTGGACGCAGGCTATTTTCCCTGTGGATTCACGGATAATTACATGCCTACTGGAGATGTAAAAAGCTTATATAAGGGGAATGTAATGAAGGGAGATATAAAAGAAGTCATCAAAAGGAATACTTAAATGGGACCTACAGGAATCAAAAGATGTGCTGGGTAAAATCGACTGCGGCTACCGAAGCGTCCCTCATGTTGTGGAGTTAAACTCCTTCTCTTCTTTTGGCGAGTGCATCACTGTCCTTCATCCGTTTCATGAGCTCGGCAGGTGGAGCGCTCATCTGAAATGTGACCTCACATAAAATCATATAATACCACAAATATGTCCTTAGTGAAGCGTTCACTGTCGCTTGTTTGTTGAGGGCAGCGCTCGTGTTGAGTTGGATTGTGTTACAGTGTCAGCTGGTCCTGTTACTCCTGTTCTTGCTCAGTATTCAGTCAGAAGATCAGCTTCGCTAGTCCATGGCTACGAATCTTAATCCCAAATTGCTTCCTTAGGGGCTGCCTGCTGTGTATGAATGTTAGTTAGTCTTGGTGGACAGGTGATACCTTCATGGTAGCTCCTCCCATCAGTGTGTGAATGTTAGTTAGTCTTGATGGACAGGTGATACCTTCATGGTAGCTCCTCCCATCAGTGTGTGAATGTTAGTTAGTCTTGATGGACAGGTGACACCTTCATGGTAGCTCCTCCCATCAGTGTATGAATGTGTGTGAATGGGTTAAAGTGCTTTGAGTGGTGAGAAGACTAGAAAAGCGTGATACAAGTAGAGGTCCATTTACCATTCATTTGATTGAGAAAGAGAATATGATCATCCCAGCTCGTTCAAATTTCTTAATTATTTAACTGTTGTAAGTTTCCAATTTCATTAAAAATCTACTTGTTGATTAGCCTAAAGGTTATGGGTCGACTGAACTAAAGTGTGTAAAGTGGGAAGTAATCATATATTCAGTCATTCATATTGGGCCACAGCAGCCAGTGCAATACATCATGCATTAAATTATACATTTAATAAGTGTCACGCATACAGAAGCTCTGGTACCTTAGCATGCTGCAAACCACTTGAATTATACAGCAGCTCCTCAGTACGTAAGTAAGGTTTATTTCAAATAATTATTCCTAGTAGTTGTTAATGCAATTTCTGATCAGAGTGGTACACAGTTACACTGAACAGATGGTTGTTATAATAGAACATATATGTAAGATTGAGTATTTTATTTTTCACATGTTGTCACTCTGTTTGTTAAAACATATTAATACATTCTCTAATCTCTGCAGAACAACTGAGCATCTCCAAAAGCTTATGAAGGCCAGGAGCTGTGCTCTGGAATAAACCGAGTTCATGGACCGTGGGACTTTTTGTTCAACTCTTCCCAAGATGGAGAACGAGCCATGAAGCGCCACGAGCTGAGAATGTTTATTAAAGGTCTCACTTCCTGGTTCTTCAAAGCTTCTAACCATAAGCAGAAACCGGTTTGTTGCCAAGTACAATGAATTTGATTTCCTATTAGCCAAGGACATCCAAGACAGATCATATTTGAATATAATGAATAAAATAATCAATGAATCATTATAAAGGGCGTTGCCATTGTGAGGTTGTAGCACAGTGAGCACACTTGCATGTTCGTTACCTGACCGTCTTGCATTGAATTAATAAATACAAGCTTGTTATATTGCACTTCTGAAAAATTAGTATACTTCATGCATAGGATTAGGTGTATTAATGTGAAAAAGCATGTGAGTTACCGTGTGAGAGAGAGAGAGAGAGAGAGAGAGATGCACGCACCCATGTGTGTGCTTTCTATGCACATGTGCTTCAGGACTGTCTGTGGTATTGACATATTGATCTGTGGGCCTTGACCTGGGCTGACCCACCAAATTGAGTCATCATCAGTTCAAAGCATCTCCGAGGCCGATCCCGCCCAGGCATCGATCATTCACGCAGAGGGAACATCACGCGGATCACAGTGATTTTGGGAACAAGTGGCGAATTGAATGACACGTCTCTAGAGAGGAGGTAAATGCTAAACGTGTCGTCCTTGTAACAGCAGCCGTCTCTCCTGATGTTTCGCTAGATGGAACAGGAGATCCAGCTGCTTGCACAGTGTCAGGATATGTAACTTCAACTTTCAAATTGACCTGCTGGACTAATAAAGCTGCACTCATATTATGCACTATATTAAAAATGGAAGAAAAGACTAAGAGTAATGTGAAACGTAATAAAACAATCTACAGTTCCTTTCAGCTCTGAAAGTCTTTTAAAAAGCTTGTTTGTATATAAAAGCAGACACAGTTAGAGACCAGCTGGTCACCAAAGTGGAGCACTTTGCAGCTAAAGACATATTTTCATCAGGAGTTAGAAGAGACCAAAGAAAGAGCTAAAACGGAGAGAACATTGACTTACATTTATCGGAAAAAAAACTTGTATATTGACATGGTCTTGACATGGACATGGTATATTGACTTGGTCTCTGGAGTCTTTCGGTGGAGTCTTCGGGGGTATAAACATTGCCCTGTAAAAATGTGTTTTCCTTCCATACCTGTGTACACATCTACTGGCAGATACTTTCGGCCTCGGACTCGTTCACACATCAAAATCCCTCCTTTGTTATTAATCCCACCCGCTCCACACAGACCCAACACCTCATCACAGGGGGCTTCCGGAACTGCCAGTCAGCTAACAGCAAGGCAGACTTCATCTCTGGCTTCGCTATCACGCAATCGCTGGACTTCACACCAGACAACACATCTACCCCTGCTGCTCTCTCCTCTGCGTTCTCCTTCAGCCACACACCTCGGCCCATTGGTCGTGGTGGTGGTACTGGTTTGCTCATCGCCCCAAATGGAGTTTTTCTCTCTACCCGCTTCCACTGTTTACCGCACTGTCTTTTGAGTTTCATGCTGTGACGATTACTCATCCGGTTCAACTAAACATTGTTTTTCTACTGTCCACCTGGTTCCTTTGGCGATTTCTTGGAAGAAGTAGGCGTCCTCCTATCAAACTTCCTTCTGGATGACTTTAACATCCAGACAGAGAAGTAATCTGACCTGTTACTCTTACTGTCTTCCTTTGCTTTGTCACTCACTCCTTCCTACTCACAAAGCTGGCAACCACCGTGACTATATTTTTTTACCAGAAACTGCTCTACATCACACTGTAACTCCACTTCATGTCTCTGACCACTTCTTTATCTCTTACTCTCTCCCACTCTTTGGAACTGACAACCCTCCCACATCAACAGACTCTGCGCCTGTCCGTTGCAACATTCACACCCTCTCTCCCTCCTCTCTGGCCTCGTCTGTTCTGTCAGCCCTTCCTTCAACTGACTCTCTCGCACTCATGCATCCTAACTCTGCCACTGACATTCTCCTCTCTACTCTGTCTTCCTCTCTTGATTCTCTCTGTCCTCTTACGACACGAAAGGTCCGCAAGTCCTCTCCGGCTCCGTGGTTGTCTGACTCGGTGCGTGCCGAGAGAGCCACTATGCGAGCATCGGAGAGGAAATGGCGAAAATCCAAACATGCCAAAGACCTGCTCGCCTATCACTCCCTTCTCTCCTCCTTCTCTGCAGCCAAAAGCGTGTTCTACCAATCCAGAATTGAATCCTCTTTTTCAAAAAAACTTCTCTATCTCTCTGAAGGAGGCAAGAATTAACCCTCTCCTTAAGAAACCCTCTCTCAACCTATCAGAAGTCAACAACTACAGACCTGTCTCTCTCTTCCCTTTCTTTCCAAAACCCTGGAGCGAGCTATCTTTAACCAAGTCTCCTCCTTTCTCCACCAGAACAACCTTTTTGACCCTCACCAGTCTGGATTCAAGGCAGGCCACTCGACAGAGACTGCCCTCCTTGCTGTCTCTCAGCAGCTTCACACTGCTAGAGCAGCCTCTCTCTCCTCTGTCCCTATCCTTCTAGACCTTTCTGCTGCCTTTGACTCAGTAAACCACCAGATCCTCATCTCCTCCCTCCAGGACCTTGGTATCACAGGCACTGCGCTCTCCCTCTTCTCATCCTATCTCAACGGCCGCACCTACCGGGTAACTTGGAGAGGATCTGTGTCTGAACCTTGTCCTCTCACTACTGGGGACTGTCAAGGTTCTGTCCTGGGACCTCTCCTCTTCTCTCTGTACACCAACTCTCTCGGCTCTGTCATCCACTCGCATGGCTTTTCCTACCAAAGCTATGCCGATGACACCCAACTGATCCTCTCGTTTCCCCAATCGGAAACTCAGGTAGCAGCACGAATCTCTGCCTGTCTGACTGACATCTCTCAGTGGATGTCCGCACACCAACTAAAAATTAACCCTGACAAGACTGGCCTACTTCTCCTTCACGGAAAAGGCTCTCCCACCCATGACCTCACTATTACCTTCAACAACTCAATGTTTGCACCGACTCCGACTGCCAACATTACCGCAACAACACGTTTCTGTAGGTACATGAAATGTTCTGAATTTGTGCTCATGGTTGAATTGCACTTATTGTAAGTCGCTTTGGATAAAAGTGTCACCTTAATGAAATGTAATGTAATGTAACATGGTGTCTCTGTCGCGTCCCAAACAGGAAAGGGGTACATGGGGATTGGGTTTGAGAAGGGTCATCTATTTCTATCCCTAAATGAAGCTCCTGTGTGGCTTTGGAAACAAAGCTAACCAGTTCAAGTCCACGGACCATGCTATACGGCCGATTTTTGCAATAATACGGACATGGAGGGAGTTCATACGGGGTGTGTGGATGTTAGTTATATCATGACAAAACAAAACAATCCAAAACTGCAGCACTAAAACACTGCACAAACAAGACATCTCTGGCCGGTGCCCACGGCACGAGTAGCAGCTGCTGCCCTGCATACTATTTTAATTCTAGTAAACAACACGGAAAATTCAGCACAAATATAAAAAGTGTTTTCAGCGTTAGGTGCAGCAGCTAGCTCCCCGATAACCACCAAAGGTAGCGGCTCGACCAGCAGCAACAACAGCTGCAGATGTAAAAATAGTAACACAACCAGCATTTCACTCACCACATACACATAACCCTCCGTAACCCTCTGTGCGAAAGGCCTCATCAGTAAATCCACCAGCAAGTCCGTTTCTCAGGCTTTAGCCTGAGATTCTAGATTCTAGCTTCTAGCTTCTTTTTCTTCTCCTTCTTGACAGAAGTCACGCTGCCCCACTGACCAATCACAGCGCATGTTAATGGTCACGCCGGGCCACTGACCAATCATATACATCCACGCCATTTCGCAGGCGCTGCACGTCAAAGAATACACCCAGCTTGTCAAACTAAAGATCTGATTTGTTGAAGTCCATGACAATCAACCACAACGTCCACTCTCAGTGTACTTTAATCTGCAAAGGCTTAAACTGCTTTGCTGACATAGAGACACCGGAGGAAAACATGTAATTGGATGAAACTATCCTTCAAACCAGCTGCACTGAAAGCAGTGCTGCAGGCTGAAAGCAGAGCAACAGAGGAAGACAGGAGCTATAAGAAAATAAGCTAATAGGGAAACATTATAATACATGTAAAAACAATACAATTATAAAATAGCTATAACTTTGTGATTCTGTTTAGGCCAGCAGAGAAGGCTTAGCAGGCCCTGATGGCCCACCACTGCAGTCCACACAGCATTCATACAGCTTAAGAACCATTAGCAGAGAAACGTGGAGACAGTGTAAGCCATGTAAAACCTTTTTCATTTGTAACTGGACAAGAAACTCTGTATATTGGTAGCCCCTAAAAGATATTTCACATTAAATGTTTTCCAGAGGCTCAACGGGTATCAACTGTCTCCTTTCTGGTCGGCTTTTAATGTGTTAAAATGTGTTTCAGTGACAATTCTTATAAATGGCAAGTGGATGATTGTGAACAAAATAAAACAGTGAATGAAAACAGGTGCTAAAAAAAAAAAAGCACCACCAGTGGATAAAACAATATACGTTGATATACAGGACACTTATGAAATGATAATATGAAATGTATTTTTGGTGCAGAAATGTTTAGATTCAATACCTGAGCAACTTTTATTTGATTCTCTCACAGTTGATCATTCATTATTTTTCGAAACAATAACCAGAATTAGTAACAGTATCATCTGTATTTAACATAATCAGTAGTTAAGAGAACTAGAAAATATAAAGAAAAAGTAGTCTGTTTCACATCCATGTGACGATCAAAATAAAAGATAGCATTAATATATTGTAATAACACTCATCCATTCCATCTGTGGGATGTTTACAGCCGATACACATGGGGACATTTCTGTTTGTTTTCTGATTGGTTGTTTTTGTCATTGTCACATGGAATGCAAATATTACGCAGTGGAAAAACAAGGGAATGTTTTTCGGAGCGAGGCAGCAACCCGTGACAGTATGAATAGTTTTGATGCAAAATATTTGCAGGTGTGTATTTTGCATTTTCACGTTGATCATTTGTCACGCCCCAGGTGAGCAAAGGCCTTCAGTGTTAAAAGCAGCATTCAAGGCTGCAACTAATTTGTGTCTTCATTAGGGTTGGGTACCGAGAACCGGTGCCAGTAACACGTCCGGTACCTACCGGACCGAAAAGCAACGCAGATTTCGGTGCTTCCTTCCGGTGCCTGAGCCGATTTAAATACTTTTTTGTTTACAGTACTCTGTAAAGTTGCACGGTATATAGATACTAAAAAGGTAGCGCGGTACCCGCACGCTAAAAACGATTATTAAAATAGCGCGGATCAGAGCACACTCGCTGCTCTGCTCTCTGTCTGCCTGCATGCAGAGCGGGGCTCGAGGGGGCGGGGCTTCCAGCGCTCACACACACACAGTGCGCGCACACAGAGATCGTTGGAGGCACGAGCTTTTGAACGTCCGTCCTCGGCTTGATGGACAAATCTCTCCAGTTGATATGAATGATGACGTGTAGTCCAGTAAAACAGCAGTTTTAGGATCCAACAGTGTCTGAGTTAAAAGGTTTGAAGCTGTAGTTTGAAGTGTGTTTTGTATTTACTTATTTATTTATATCTATAGTATACTTTAAACAGTTAATAATATTGTTCAATTTGAAAAAAAATTGCCTTGGCAATAAAAAAGTATCGGTTCAGGCACCGTTTAGGCACCGGTATCGTTTTAAAAGTATCGGAAAAAACCCAAACGATACCCATCCCTAGTCTTCATTAAGCCCATGTTGATATAGATATTATACTACAACTCATATGGACCTCATATGTTCTTCACATTTTTGGTTAAACAATGACCTGATTAAAAAAAGATGGATAGCAATACTTGTTCTGAAGATTGTCTTATGTAGTAATCAACAAATCATCTCAGCCCTAATAGAGACATTAGCAATAACATGAGTAATAAACATGTCGGAAACATGTCCGATGCAATATTTCTCATTACCTTGTCCTTGGCTAAAAACTCGGCATATTTTATGACACAAATTGCTCCTGTTTCTTCTTGAAGATAAGTAATCACGAGCATGGAAGTTCACTTTTGACTGAAAACATTAGTTTGACAATCTCACAGTCTTCCTCACAAGAAAAAACAGGCTCCAAATGGAGGTTTTTTTGCTGGAAAATGCTTTCTGTGTATTTCTCTTCCCATCCTAACATGAGACTGCCTCCCTCTGGTTATATATAATGTATCAGGTGCATGTAATAATAATGTATCAGTTGCTGTTGTGCTCTTCAAATGCAAGTCTCAAAAACTTCACAACAAACATTATCAGTTTTGGTAAAAGATGTTTAATTGCCCAGCCCTATTTGACTTCCTGTCTTGAGGTTAGTGTGTAATTAAGGCTGTTAAATAAAATATACATTAGTGTTGAAAGAAATAAATGCTCTTTTCTGTTGGAGCACAGCTCAATGATTTAGCTGATAAGGATGTATTTTTATAGTCTAGTATTAAAAGTATGAGGGAAATTGATGATGTACTTAAATGGCATTTGCTGCAGAAAGCAGAGACCAAATCCCTCCATCCCTCTTTCCTCTTCTGTCTCTCAGCCTGTACATCACTGCAACAGAGTCTAAAGACAATCACAGTGGTTTTAATTTGTCCCCTCGATATCTAATTTGCCAAGAAGGGACCCTGGAGGGGCCTCAGCCCAAAAGAGCACACAGCATTATTGAACCAGCCAAGGATCACGTAAAGGGCTTAGTATTGATGCAGACGGAGCGGAAGGGTGACGGAGAAGTAAAAGCCTGGCTGGGGGGGAGACAGAGAAGATGAAGGAGCGAGGGAGAAAAGGGATGAAGGATCTGAAGCGCACAATGTGCTGTGGGGAAGGATGTGAGTCCCTACAAGGAAGCAAGGTTACACACAAGAAGAAGAACATGATGGTGACCAAGAATAGGCTGTTTGGTAAAACTAATACCTCAAAGTACAGCAAGCAACTAGAAAGAAATACCGACAAGAAGATTAGTGATGTCACATCTAATACACCAGCCATTGACTTTCAGGACACAGGTCTTCCCCTGCTGCTGAACACCTTTAACAAATTTACTGTAGGAGTTTACTTCTCATTCTAGTATGGTGAAGGACTATTTGTGGAGGAATGAGGGAGCCTGAGCTAGCCATGCAGATGAGTTTATCATTCAATACAAAATGTACAAGAGTAAATTGGGTTTGGGTGGAGTAGGTGGAAAATGTTTAGAAATTATCTTAAATTAATTCAATCAATACTTGGCCACAATCCAGAGAGAAGCACGCGCTAGCTGGGGTTAGATGCTACGTTATGCAAATGACAAGCTGCTGTACAGCTGCTATGGTGCATGGCTTACTCTGTATCTCTATCTGTTTGTTTTATAAAAATATGTATACTCAGATTTGAAACTTACATTAATCAAATAACACCCTGCAATACGTATTGGAACCCAACCACAAAAGAAAGAGAAAAAAAGTATGTCGAAACCGAAGCTTTGTGGAAATAGGTCATACAAGTCCAAAGAGAAAATTGGGCCATATCGTTTTAGTTTTCCTTGAAAAGTTTATTTTATGCATATAATGGGACGAAGCCCAGATGAAAATAAAGTTGCACAGTTGAGATTGTACATACAGGAAGCCCAGCGGTGTTATTTGCGTTTGATCTTTGGCACACGATACAAGCTAACGGCTCTGTAGAAAGCTCTCTTGATCATTGTGCATGCTCTTTCATGACATCCTCTTCAGTTTCCATCTACTCTTGACTTTTTGTTGAGATTATTGCCAGGCTTCAATGTGGGAAAAATAACACCTATGAAACACAAGTATAACTTCATCCTGCGATGAATAAAACAATTTAACTGACGAGACATTATAGAGGATCGCTCTCTCAAACTATGCTCTTTGATCCTGAATGAAAATCAATTCTAAGCAGATTGATGTTTACCTTAAATCGATATTGACATTGAATTGGATTGATGGCATTGCACTGGAACTACTGGAGGTTCAGCCATTTCATTTTTAATCTGAAAATCAGTTGTGTGAGTTTGATGTAGATGATGTCAGTTGAGTGACAGGTCTAATTAATGTGTGTTTGTCCACAAATTCAGTTGTTCTTCTTGTCAGATAAAATTATATATTGGGATAATGCATGTTCAGTCATATCTTTACCATTTACCATGAACAACTATCTTCACAACACTATCTTCACAACATCTTGAGCCACACAAAATAGAGATACACATCAAACACATGATTGAGATGCTCAATAATATGATTGATGTAGAATAGCATTCTTCCTGTGCTCATTTGAAAACATGTGTATTGGATTTCTTAATTCAAAGATGGGGGAAAGTCCGGATCCAATCCAGTTCAAGCCATTCACTATAGCTGAAAGCTATTAGGATGGACAGGTTGCTGACTCAACGCCGGCCTAAATCACCAGGTAAAGCCTTGGCCGTCTGTTTCGTTTGGTCGGACAAATACATCAGTTTAAGAACGTAGAGACAAATCAAACTACTGACAAACGAGCACAAGCAGCCGGGCGCTGACTGCAGCAGCGTGACAGGAGGAGATACCTGATCATCAGCTCAGGATTTAATATCCATCTCTTTGATATTGGCCTCAGTTTATTTATCCCCAAACTTTATCTGCAAAACTTGTTCACACAGATCAAGTAACACAGCAGACAAGTCAGATAACAGTGCAGTTTAGGATGATTCAACCCTTCATTCGGTTTAGTTTCTCACTTGAATCATCTCTTCACATTATACACAATATCAAACTACAAACACTGAGTAAAATGACATTATTTTCAGTTCCTGCAGCATATAGTTTTGAAGGATTAAGTTACCCCAAAAACAATTACTTTGACTCACAATCTTTCATCTACAAATCACAACTAGTCGTATGGTATTTACTTTAACTGCATTGTAATTCAATGTCTGTTAAACCTATTTCTTCTTTATTATTTCGGCATGAAACTAGCCTACCTTGAAGTGCAGCTGGATTTTTGCAAAAATTGCAGGATCCCACATGACACAAAAATTCATCTTGTCAGGTTGTCAGTAATGTGTTTTTGTCTGGTAAACAAGAGTACGGACCAATCAGGATCCTGTGAGGAGCAACTGGCAACTACAAGCATGGATTAGATTTGTGTGAGAGGCAACGGCTCAGAGAGGTTAGCATAGATGCTGCAATAGCAACCACTATATCAGAACTGGAGTGTATTTATTTGTTGAAAGAGGATCAAAGAGCGACATTAAAGATTTTTCTCTACTAAAAAATATGTTCTTTCCCAACTCACTTCAGTAAGAGTTTGATTGACAGATGGTTCATCCAGTAACCTGCCACATATTTCTTCTTGCCCTTTCCAAACAATTTCCAATGACGGCTTCTCCGAGGGTCCTGTGTTACAATACAATCTAGTGGGTCAGGTTACAGCGAAGCAGGTAAACCTCCCATTGCTATGCTAGTCCTATGCATCATATATTCATATATAATTTGTATAATTTAGGAACGCAAATAGGATTGCACAGTGAAATGCAAAATGTCAAAACAGGTATTCAAATTAGAATAGAATAAAACAATTAAATAGGCATTAACATAGAACAAATTATATCAAAATAACAGTGAGGGAAGAAATACAAAATACAACTAAAAAGGTGGTGGCTGAGGCCCATGTGTGGATTCGATGCTGGTGCTATGTGGCTGCAGCTATTGGAAAACGAGTAATTGACAATGTTGTGCCGAGGGACGTGGATGTCAGAGTGCAGCAGATGGCTGGTGTCAGAGTTGAGGTAACTGTCGATGGAGGAGATTCGGAAAACACGGCTCAATCATCGGACAAGTTGCAGCTTGTAGTCCATCGTGGTTGGCCAAATAACTGTTAGATAACTCGGTTTTCAGTCTGAATGAACAGTTGTGAGAACTAAGACAAGCGACAAAGAAATGGGTTGGACACTTGTATGTAGGTCTGCGCTGGAGATTGAGCTAATGAGACACGGGTGGTGGAATTAACAAGACACAATCAAATTAATAGGGAGTGAAGCGTGGTCTTGTTCCTGAACCTTAGGTATAACAACTTCATTGAGCGCTTTTATCCTTGACCATCCTGAACCCCCTGATCACAAAACATCACTGCTTGGACCAGTTAACCAGATGACGTGTGGTAATTGGTGAGTTATTCTTGCATTTTTTCACCTGTCAGTGATGAACTCTACAATGAAAGAAACTAATCATCACAGTATCTTGTCAGCACATCCCCCACTAGGTATGCAGCTAGATCAGCCAGTAGGGTTCCCAAGTTCAGCAATAAAGACACAAATCACCTGCATCTCCCCACTCATAAACACGACCAATTACCTCTGTTGGAACGACAATAATCGATTATCGCTATCAGTAAGGTGGTACATAGAGTGAGTGGTTTTAAAACCATATATTTCCAATTGTGAACAAACAGCCATTCAAAAGCTGTTGATTGTGAAGCAACTCATTACTTACAAGTCTGAGGTCATGGTTCTCTGCTGGAAAACGATGGATTGCGCCGTCCTGGTCTGGATTGAGTCACTGCCCCATGCGAGGGAGTTAAAATATCTCAAGTCTCATTTACGTTTTAGTGTAAAATGGAGAGACTTGGAGTGGCATCAACAGTAATGCATGCGTTGTACCAAACCGTTTTGGTGAAGACACCCGGAAGGCAAAACTCTCAATTTACCAATCCATCTCTGTTCTCATTCTTTGGGTCACTACCCAATGGTAATGACTGGATCGTGGATAGAAGTGGCCAAAATGAGGAGGTGTAGGGTGGCTGGGTTAAGCCTTAAAGAAAGGGTTGAGGAGCTCAGACATCTGGAGGGAGCTCAGAGTACAGCCACTGCTCCTTCACGTCAGAAAAGGCCAGCTGAGGTGGTTGGGGCATTTGATTGGGATTGGAGGTTTTCAAAACACGCCCAACTGGTAAAAGTTCCTAAATTAGACCTGGAACATGCCCGAGAGATTATATATATCTCGTCTTGCCCAGGGCTGCCAAGGAAAATCTGGAAAACATTTCTGGATGTCTCGAGTACCTTGCTGCCCCTGGGGCTCAGCCAGGGACAGATGGAATTGATGGATGGCATCGCAAAAGTCATCAGGATTCATTTTCTGGGGAAAATATTTATGGATGTGTCAAAGTTTGTGTCAATCCGTTTTTCACTTTTTAGAGTTGCTATGACATGTTAACAGTCAGACATGCATCATACAAAATCTGTAAAAATTCCATGGCAATCCTTTCAGTATGAGTAATTTTACCAATTTTTTTTTTATTTAAACCTCGTTGTTGCCCCTCTATGAAACAACAAGACATTATCAAAGTCTTTGGTATTCTCTAGAGACCAGAAATGTCTGTAAACATTGGATAATAATCTATTCAGTATTGCATCAAGATATTTAATTCAAAAGTGTGGACCAAATTACATTTCCATCCCGAGAGCTTCACCAGTAGCCTGGCTAGACAAATCTGTTTATCGGATTTCCACAATACCTAATTGACCTGACTATCAGGTTTTTTTTACAGAGAGAATCCCTCACATTTAAAAGCCACTGCATGGTACACACCATAAAGCAAGGAAAGTAATTTAAATTACACCTATCATACCCAGTCATCCAGCACAATGTAATTTCTTGTCATCTTTTTAATGCAATCCATTGAATCCCTGTACTTTTCCCAATTAACAATGATTGGTAATGAATTATCAATTTATTCTTGAAAGAACTAGAGCCTGAAAGGTATAGCCATTGAGTTTTAAAGGAGTATGCCATAGTTTTCTTCCAACAAAAGCATTCTAAGCGAGTGATGCATTTGAATGCTTCTCCCAAATTGAAAGCTATCTTCCAAGGACATTGAACGTATTATTTCTCTGCGACAAAATGACCAGTTGCTCTTTATTTCCATTTGAGATAAGTCATTATTCACTTTACGCATTAGCTGTCTCACACCTGTATGAAGATATTACATTTCGGTCCTAACAAGATGCATTCAGACTTTTATGCATCCCCTTCTCTCTATAGGAGGAGGACACTAGTTTGAAATACTCGTCGACAAAGCAAATCAATATCTAATTACAAGCCGCACATTACGGTGCTTCAACGGGGGAATGGGGAGAGGCCTTCCCTTCCTCCTTAAACCAAGAGCTCAATAACACCTTGTAGATTATTTCTTCACCCATCATTTGCATGCTGCCCCAGTAATGGCCCCTCACTTTGAGAACCCATTACCATTTTTTGCCTTAAAGTCAGCACTTTTCAAAGGACGAAGATTTGTCTTGCTTTGGTCCATCACTCAGCCTAAGCTGCATTCGATTTACACCACAAAAAGGTAATAACGTTGCCACTGAAGGTATGTTTGTGTTGCAGAAATTTAAGTGCCATTCTCTGGCTCCAATTGTTTAACAGAGGCATGGTTTTGTAAGGATGATGTGAATCACAACGACCAATCTGCACTTACACTCAATTTAAAGAACCCATATATAATATTGTACTTAGTTGTGCAATTCCAAAAGGATGACTCACTTCTGCCTTTACTAAATAGCAATACATGAAGAGGCATGGAGGACAATCCCTGGAATTAACATAATTGGAGGACTCTGCAATATATTTATCAATCTCCTGTTTTTTTTTCAGCCTTTAATTAGTGTGAAAATGGGATTGTCATAGAGAGCTCCTATCTGAAAACTATTCCTGAGGTGATGAGCTGAAGAGAAATCAAATTGCCTCTAGATTGGCTTGACCAGACGGCGGTCAGCATAATCCCAAAGGGCCTATAGCTGTCAGTCCATGGGGGAGCACTATCACATCTGCTGTTCTAATTAAACCATTGGAAAGGCAGTGACACCGGATCTAACAGAGTTCACTAAGCACTTCTTAGCACACTGACCAGCTGTGCAGAGTAGGATTCCTTTTAAACATCGTTCTAAGAACAGCACTGCTCAGGTGAAGGACGTCTTCAATATAGGTTGCAGAGTTCCGAACGCTCATATCCCCCACCTGACCATGTTGCTATTTTTTTAATCTTGAAACCCTTTGATAGTGTTTTCAGTTCATGTAAATGCTTCTGGGAATACAATATATCGCAGCTACCACTATTTAGCGGTAAAACAGAATGTGGGTGCACCTTAGATGTTGGAAGTAACGCTCAACATACAGGAAAACTGTTAATCTACACAACTATGGCCAAGTAGCCTACTGTAGGTTCAAGTTCAACCACAAAGTTAGTCTCCAAATTGTGGGGGATATCTACAACTGACACGATGGTAATTATGTTACAGTCCACCTTCATTTTCACTTACATACAAATTTATCTCAAATTTGACCGCTTGTTTTTGTTTCCCAGTTTGACCAACAGATAGATATTCTAGCAATTTTCACTTTAGCTACAAAAGCCTACAACAATTAAATCTGGGTTGTAATAAACGTCAATAAAGCAAAGTGTTGCACCAGCAGCCGCAGTAATTGTAGCACACATTTGATCCCATATTTTTGAGTGACTTCTGTAGGATACAAGTTATAGGAATGGCTGACGCGTAGTATGCAGCATGAAAAGTGAGGAATGAGTCTGACATCTACAATACATTGGGACAGCCCAGCAGAAATTGAAAGCATATCAATATCATTTAATTGGATGATCTAAGTTATTTGCTTTATTGAACGCTAATACTACCTCCTTTAGAGAAACAAATGCGACTTGAGAATTTGAACGACATTCTAGCCTCATAAATCTCTTTCACCTGATCGAGCACCAGCCAAAGGTCATTGTAAACCTCAGCTGAGCAGCACCAGGCAAAGGAGTGGGGACAAAGACATTTTCGACATTTCCAATAAGTCACCACTGTCAATAGAGAAGGTATATAAAGTTCACACAGTCTTTGCTGAGGATTAAGCTGGGTACAGTCATGTTTGGACGGCTCCATCTATCAAGCACTAAAAGTGAAGCAGATATGCATTGGGTCATCCCTCTCCTTGTCACACCATAAGAGTAGGCGAGTGTCTACATAAATCTTCACCCTGTTTGCCACAGAGAATTAGTTTGACGCTTTGCCATAATCCCGCAGCAACAGACATTTCTCTTGATATGTATAAATGGGTGATTATACATACTACATCATCTGATTATGCATGTCGACTGTTGCTCTTTGCACTTGGCACAGCCCCGGAAGGAAAAGGTATTTGGTTGAATGTATTGTGCACTGTATAATAATGTATTGCACGAATGATATACGACATGTACTGAGACTCCATGTAACTATACAATAAATACGCAACATGTCAAGTGATAAACTCACATAATTATTTAACAATTTATGGGAGGGTACCGTGCAGCCAGATGGTGTTCAGCAAAGCATAAACAGTATGGTAAATGCCTTGCATTCTTTAAAGCTGATGAAAACATAGCAAACAGATCTATCAATCATGTGTACTGTATACCTGAGCCTATAATGTATGTACAAAGAAGCGAAGTGAAATAAAGTGTGAATGAGAGTACTGACACTTTAAAGACCCATAGAAATGACATGTTTGCCCGTTTTAATCCTGTGTACCGGTATTAACTGTTCATGTATGTCTTGTTATAGGGCACATACTGTTGCTTTGGATGGAAACTGTCCAGAACTGTTACCTCTCAGGAAATTAACACGATTTAGTCGCAGGCTCGTTTTAATAAAACATAAATGTCTTAAACCCATTGACAGACGTAAAAGGCATTCATCCAATAGCATTGATTCATGAAACATTTTTGAATGACAAAATATGGAGTTACAAGGTTTCTCCCAGACAGCCACAATATGTTGAAAAATTGAGTGTTTTTCCATCAAAAACCCAATCAAATCCCTGTCTCTTCTCTCCAGTTAAACGGTGTCAGGGGTGATTTAGAAAAATTCATCCTATCAAATGAGACTTTGGGTGACTAGCTTGCCACACTGGTCGTATAAAACCCCACATCACTGTGTATATTATGGACAAATATGGGGCCTGCTGTGGCTAAGTGGCAGAGTAGGTACTTCTTTAACCACAAGGTTAACGGTATGAACCCCAGCTCTTTCTGTTTGCATGTGCGAGATACTGAGGCCCAAGTTCCTCCCTGGGCTGCTGTAAAGCCCTGGTCCGGAATACTTAAGATGTGAAGCTAGTAACATCATATATATTTAAAGGTTTTCTGAAGAAAGATTTACATCCCTCTTGGCCCACTGCCTTTCATCAATATGGCCGTGGCCCTTCCCCTGCTGGGATAGTGTTGTGTTGCTCTAAGAGCTACACGGAAAAGAACATGGGAGAAATATGAATTGGTGTTATTGTGGTTAAATGAATGAAATTCATGGCGAAGTTAGATTGCTGTTTGACTGCCCCATTAACAGAGGGCAGCTTTCCGCACAAAGTCAAGCATGGCTTTTTTTCATTTTATTTTTACCCTCCTTAGCCTTGTAGAGCCTGGGCTTGAGCACCGGTAGCCCCTTACATTAAAACAGCGGTGAAAGGGAGGCGTGACATTGGGCAACATTCAATTAGTTTGTTTCCCACTTACAGAGGTTGAAAATGACCACCGAGTTCTTCTCTCTTTTTCAAAAGCTCGAGAAATTTGCTGAATCTAAAAAAAAAAAGTGTTGCCGATTGGGTTAGAATTAAGTGAGAGGATAGAGGAATGTAGACAGATAAGCTCAGTTTATTTACAGAAATAGCTTATAATGTTAAATGTTTATTATTCTTAATATTATTCAATACATTTGGGGCCTGGTCCAATCCTCGGTAGCTGAAGACCTGTAGTGTAGATCAGTGATTGTCAACCACTGTGCCGCGACAGATCGTCAGGTGTGCCATGAGAAAATTTCCAATTTCACTTAATTGGTACAAAAAAATATTATTGAGCTGCCCCACAGCATATGCACTCGTGCTCCCAGTAGAGTAGGGTGGGACTATATATATATATATATATATATATATATATATATATATATATATATATATATATACATACATACATACATACATACATACATACATACATACATATATGTGTGTGTGTGTCGTCGTGTTTTGTGAAATGTGGTTGTCCAGTGTTCTCCCTCAGATTCCCATGAGGCAGCTTCTGCAGTTCACTATATCTAGCTGCTGATACAGAAATAAATAAGAGAGAGATCTATTTTAGCTCCAGCCCTGGGTCCTGCTGCTGCATTGGGTTACAGCCCAGTGGTTAATGTTACACCTTATAATGACACTAAATAATGACATTATTGGGTAAAAAGTGGCACTGACAACCAATCCCAGGTCGCTCTGATGTGATTTAGCCGTATTGAGTGCAGCAAACACAATACTAGAGCTTTCACAGAGCGCTGCCCTCGGCATGATGACTGACCTTGTTATCGCTGGCTCTCCTTGGTTTTTCCCAATGATCTTAGTTCTTCTGGTCAGCACTTCTTACTTTCCACACCAGCCCTTTCACAGCTGCCCTTCACAGTGGGTTGAATTAGTTTTTTATTTTTATAATAAGCCACCAAAACGTAGACACATGCACAGTTCATTTTCTTCATTGGGAGCAAGATTTTATCCACAATATTTATGCAGCCTCGGGGAGGGGGGGATTGTTAATTTGCAGCAATTCAGACATGTCCAGAACTTCATAGTTAACTGTTGCACAGTTGAAACTGTTATAATCTTGAAAGGACAATAAGCTTTTGTGCAAAGATTAGGCTTTTACAAAACACTGTCAAAAGAATAACAGTTAGCGAGGACTTTCTAATGTGTTAATTTCCCTGTAATGCAAAGTCTTTCATTTGGTTACAGAGACGTGCTTGATTTATAAACAACTTCTTTAAAAGACATAATAGCGATTGAATTATTCATAGCTTATGAAACACCGTTTAGGTGCAACAGACGTTGAAGGAGAATTAAGTTGCATCTCTGCAATACCGGGCTCCACTGTCATTACAGAAGCAGCGCCGCTCAGAGTGAGTGACGCGGAAATGATTAATGTCTATCGGTGGAAGGTGCAACTGTAGCACCATGGGTGTTGATCACAGGCAGCGGATGATAGAGATGCGCTCAGGAAATTATTTCCCTATCACAAATGATACGTCTTCGTCATGGATGGATTACTTAATGGGCCTACCAGGCACAGGCCCAAGGCCAAACGTGGCAGAACCCCCAAGCCTTTACCTTCAATAAGTCACTCAAAGAGACAAAGGCTGACCAACAAGAAAGGAAAATGACCACAAAGAGACTAGAAATGGTGCAAAAAGACACAAAGATCTTACAATGACATTGAAAAGGGGCAAAAAACAACAACAACAAACACAAATTTGACTGTAAAGAGACAAGCAATAACAAATACAGGGGCCCATCGTCTCATCATTTCTAGGATTTCTAAAACCAAAGACCATGGCCTATTTAAAACAGCAGCAAACTGTTATATCACACTGACACGGCCCAGGATTGGTCCGGCTATTTTCATGCCAAAGGACGAGTCAGGTAAATAGATGTCAGAGTTTTTTGTAAGCTCTCTGCTATTTTGTAGCCAGGACAAAGTGGTATGCTGCCGCTGCTCCTGGAGGCACCCACACTCCATATGCAGACGGGTCACTCACAATCTGAGGGGGGGAGGAAGGCTCTGTTCAATCTTTCCCACTAAATTACCTTGGCAGATATCAAACAGAGTCCTTCACTCCTGCTGAATGATAATTGTAGCTGGCCGCCAGGACCAATACTCTGGGGTCATCTGTGGCAGAGAGGATGGATGCCGTAAAGGAATTATCGCCGCCTCGCTCTCCTTCTCTCTCTATTTTTTTCCTCTCCTCATGCTTTGCTTTTTAAATAGCAGCCTGTGAAGCTGCTAAACAACAACCGTACAGCCTACAGTAAAACAAAAACCTGCACAGCTGTGGTGTGAAGATGATCAATGGACTCATATTCATCAAGCATCTCAAAGTAGGAAATTAGTCATAAATTCTCAAGGTGATACATATTCAGTTATACGTGAAGCCAGAGTTATAGAAGCATGTTATCAGCTTTTTTTAACCCGTTTTAACCTGATAAAAACATCCTGTATCTTTATATCCCACAACATTTATAGCTCAATATGTTTACCCCAGGATAGAGTGTAAGACACTCGCCAAACATGAGGACAAGATGACATTCTAATCAAACTGTAAAGTATACGATGCATATTCATATTATGTTAACAATGATGTTGTGGCTGGATGCATCTGTGTGTCACCAGGCCATTTGGCGTTAGGCCATTACACAAAGCTTAAAATATTCGGATGGATAAGACATGTCATCACAGGCGCCGCATGTAGATTCAGCGGTTGGTAGCTCCCAAGAATCTCTTAAATATTGTATTTGCGTCTTTATTATGGGTGCACATATATGGCATATGACAACACACACATTGGACAAGTAGGCGTGTGGATTAAATAAAGTGCAGTGGACCTTGAATAGACCACTGAGCCAGACCTGCCGGACCAAACACCCGAGTCGAGAGGGAGGCAAGCGGGGATGGAAGTTAAGCTAACCCAAGGTATCCCAGCACCCTAACCGCTCCTAGCTAACGTACAGTCACCTGCAATACAGGCTAACCCAGCAACGGAGGTTTTAAAATGCACTACAGGAATGCACTGGAATTTTAGTTTTTTGATGTCATGTTTATCTTGTGTAGTGTACTGAAAAAAAGCAGATGAAATGATTTCTGTTAAAGTCATTGTTTTTTTCAAAGCATAGTCACTCACTCATTTTACACATCTAAAGGATATGCTTCTGTCACAGCGTTGAACTTTTCCTTGCTCAAAAGTGCATGAGGAAGCTTCATAAATAACTGTCAAAATGTGACTGTGAGACTGAAGTATTTTTAGTCCCTGTCACCCCTTCAGCAGCATTCCTCTGAGGGATCCTGAGTGGACATAAGTGGATATGAGGGTAAAAAAAGGATTGAGTGACATTTGTAAAACAACGGTGATCGGTGATGAGTTGTCATCAAAACAGCTTGCCATGAAAAAACCCTCTTATGATGGTTTCTACAAAGCACGTCTGAGCCTTAAATGATCCCAGAAATATCAACTTTGTCCATCCTCGTAATCTGTCGCGATGGGTATGCCACTCACACAGTCACCTTTCAGATTTTACTTTTTCAAAATGTCTAGCCAGCTTTAAGTCGAACAGACAGAATGAAAAGGGATTCATTTCACCTATGTAATAGGAAGAGACCTTTACTTAATGGCAAAATGAATCCATGATCGACCAGCCTCATATTAGCGCTCACATATTTAGTCCCTTAACCAAATGTCCATACCTGTTATAGATGCAATTTATACACATCAGTAGTTTGGCCCCGGACGGTCAATAGAGAGCTCAGGTTCACCTTGTGACATGTAAATGAGGGTCCTTTAGTGTCGCAAGACCAGCAGGGCTAAATGAGCCTTATGATTTTCCATCACTATCAACCTGAGTCTGACAGTCCGGCCTTGGCTGCTGAAAACTCATTATGTTCCACTGCTAATACACTATTGATGTGACATCTATAGGGCTGCCTTCATTCGTCTGGTTTTCACTCTTTTTGTGTTGATCCATTTTTAAATGTATAAAGAAAAGTATGCATCAATGAATTCAAACATACAAATAAAGACAAACAAGCAAAAGATGCATTGGTTGTAATTTCAAGGAATAGTTCATAGTAAAATATGCTTATTTTGCGGGTTGTATTTTGAGGGCCTGGGTTCGATCCCCGATCCTGGATGGGCCTTCTATGTGGAGTTTGCACGTTCTCCCCGTGGCAGCTTCCTCCCACAGTTCAAAGACATGACGCTCAGGTTTATTGGATTCTAAAATTGCTTTAACACTACCACTACATGTCATCATGCGCACACACATTCATACACAGATAGCAGTGGCCCTATAGTGGGCCACCTGCCCATCAGGACTAACTAACATTTAGACACTGTACACACAGCTATGGGAGATATTTTGGGCTAAGGACACATCTATATGGTGTAGCTGAGCCAGGGATTGAACCACCAATCCTCTGATTGAAGGACAACCCACTCTACTACTGAGCCACAGTCGCCCACTCCAATGTCTGTCCCTTATGAAAGGTTATAGCTATCAGCTAAACGATATTCAGGAGTTATGTGACTTGACTATTTTTTGACTGGGAGCACAAGTTCCTGTAACAAATATTGGTTATCTTGCAACGGCTATCATTGAAACAAGCCATGCTAGCTGTTTCCCTTTGTTTCCAGAGTTACTTGTCAGGCAGGAGCAAAGCACCTGTGTACATACCTCCCTGGTTTTCTCTCCAGTTGCCAACAAGGTGATTAGTTTCCACATGTGCAGGCCAGTCATGTTGCTCCTTGGTTTCCACAGATTTCAAGATGGCCAATCAGCAGAGTAATTCAATTAAATTAAAATTCAAGCCCAAAATCGCCATTTACAATTTTGCCTCAGAGGGCTTCACAATCTGTCCTCCTCTGTCCCGGGACCTCACATCGGTTCAGGAAAAATTCCCCCAAATAAAACATTGAACGGGGAGAAAAAAGGAAGAAACCTTCAGGAGAGCAACAGAGGAGGATCCCTCTATCAGGATGGACAGAAGTACAATATATGTTATGTGTACAGAATGAACAACATAATTTACAACACATTCTGATGACTGAATGACTGAATTATTCATATAATGAGTATTAAGTATGATGAAAAAGTTACAACTACCAAAAAGAACCGCAACAGTGGATAAAGTAGAATAATCATGATAATAAAAGCAGTAATGGTCTTGGCAATACTAATAAAGTAGGGCCCAGAATAAAAGTAGGTCTGAAGAGTTCACTTTGTTTTGTGACATTAGCGCCCTCTGCTGGGCCCCTGCAGACTTGAGCGGTGCACCCCATAAACTCTTCCCAGTTATCTCCATGGTAGGTTGATCCGTAACAAGCTCTGTTATAACATCTAAATACATATATTTTGGTTCGTAGAATTGATTACTATAGGTTGTGTGTTAAAAATCATGACTTGTGAGTTTGCCAAAATGTCTGTAACATTGTGCTAGCTAAAATGATTGTTTGTTTGCTTTGTCAGTTCTTGTTACCATGAGGTGGGCTATGAGAAAGCTAATGTGTGCGTGTGTCTCTTACGTTGCCAGGTATGTTTAGTTAAAATGTAATTTTGTTTAAATGTGCCCAGTCTACAGCACGTTATCTCCGTGTTCCCGGAGCTTGTTACCAGGAGGTTGGCTAGGAGGAAGCTAATGTGTGTGTGTCTGTTTGTCTGTTACGTTGCCAGTACGTTATCTCCATGCCACGAGTCTGCTGGAGCTGTCTGCTTGAATAAACGGCTGGTTGGAGGCAATACAAGATCAAGTGTGACTGAATTAATAATACACAACGCAAGAGAGAGAGAGACAGTACACAACTGCTACTTAAGCATGTAAAGCCATTTTGTTTTCAGTGGGAGGTGTTAGCCAGGCTAGTTACGTTGCTATTTGTTTGACCATTTTGTCACAAGTAATATTGTCAAAACTATTCAAGACAAAGTCCAACATATATTACACAACCTTCCTCTGATTATATAAATGCATCCTTTCTGCTAATGGGCCCTTTCTGTATAATGACAGTGTAACAAAAAAAAAAAAAAAAAAAAAAATGGAACATTGAGAGGAGTTTGATCTCGACAACACAGCGGAGCAGAGAGGAGGGAGCCAATAGGGGGAGGAGGGGGAGGAGAGGGGGAGGGGTCAACATCCAACCACTGCAGCACTTTCACATTTCCCATAATGCATGAGTCTCTATACATCATAATTATCTCCAACTGGAAACAGATGTACAGTGTAATCTGCCTGGCTTTCATTTATTTCATGCATTGCAAAATAGATGACTTTTCAAGTGCTTTTAAGCAGGCTGTCCGAACCCATCTGGCAAAACAGCAGCATAATGACAACTTTCTCTCACTCTGTAATTCAGCGGGTGGATCATCTCAGCCCAACATGATAATTGTCATCAATCCAGGGGCTGCTTTGCATTTATTATAACATTGTAAATGTGTGGTCATTAACACCCTGGAGTGTATGTCCTTGACTTTATTCATTATGTTGATTGATTCTGACCAAGATTAATATATATAATATACCTCATACATTATGTGGGGCCCACATTAATGTTGGACACAGTAATAGGAACTGGACATGGACACCCCTCCATATTCTCATGTAATTCTTATTTGTTATTTGGTTTATTTACCTGGCATTTGTTCATTTGCAATGGTTTTTTGGTTCATGTTTGGTTACAATGAGTAAAACCCATACGGGCATTTCAGTCAGCGAAGAGGTCCTTTGGGTAGGAAGTGCCCAAAGGACCCCTTCCAGGCGCTGGCTAATTGTTAATAGTCTTGACAGACTTGAGACATGATAATTGAGTTGGAGCTTATAGACTGCAGCTGTTTTGTTTCACAACTGGCCAGTTAACAGTTTTATGCTTTTGCTAATAAAAGGACGATAGCCGGTGGGTTCTATAAGATTGCATTTCGGCCAATGCTTTCCACCCATGGATGTATAAAGAGAACTGGATACAGCGTCAGAGGGAGGTTCACGTTCATTCATGCTCAAGTGTTCATACTGGGAAGTGGATCCACCTCAAAATAAATAACCCACAGTTTTTCCAATGCTAGCTTTTTTGGGCTTGAAGACATATGTGATGTCTTTTAACATCACATAGAGCTACATTTGTAATTAGTTTAGCCAAGCCAAATTGCTTCCTGGGGGCGTTTCCCCCTCTTTTACCTGCATGCAACCAAAGCTCACGCAAACATAACTGTTCAATACAACTTGGACTGCAAACGGACACCAAAAGGCTTCCGATACCAAACTCTTGTTCTGCTTACTGCAGATTCAGCTTTCATAAGCAGGTATCTGTTTATAGAGATTAGATACACCTTAAACACAGGACTCTGGACCATTTATACTAAGGATCGTTTTAAACATGGGTGTTTTTTTTTAAATAAACCAGGAGACAGCTACACACATATCCCGAATACACCCCAAACTCCATCTCCAAAATAAATAAACTCTAGATAAACCACCACTTAAACAAACAGTCTTAAACAATAGACACTTAACTCTAGACAATTAAAAGGCAGTGTCTTCACGCAACAGCGACACAGAGTAAAGAACTGAACAAATAACTCGCCAAATAGTATGTTCGCTCAGATTACCTCCAGTCTGAGAAGTACATCTGTTCTTGATCCAATCAATTTGATTTTGAATTATGTTTGAAGGTGAGGATCTGCACAACTATTTGCAGATTAATCTCCCAACACCTGTCCAATATCACATGAGACAGAGAGACAGAGACAGTTTATCCCTTCAGCTTGGATATTCAGCCTGACACATTGAAAAGACGACCTAATCATCAATAAAACATGGCAGTAATGCTTCCTTTTGGGGATGAATAGGAAAACTAGGCTCCAAAAGCCTCAATCCATCTCTTTTCTCTCAAACTTTAAAAGGTGCTTGAGGATCTTTAATTCAAAAGCAGAACACACCTCTGCATCTGCTACAGAATAAATTACAGTGGAACTAAGGGCATTCTGATTCCCCTCTAAGTCACTATTTGCCTTTCATCCGTACTTCCCTGCTATTTCCCCAAGGCCTCTCCGCCGTCTTTCACGCCCATAAAATATTGATCTTTAAATATTTATACTGCGAACATTCACAAGACCTGACCTGTATTCCCAGTATATGTGAAATATTCACCTTTTACTAAATAATTGAGGGCGGCATCCATGTTGTGGCAACTTTGAGAACGTTTTGGCGGGGGCCCCAGTCGAGCTGTTTGAGCATGCGGAGGATCGAGCCCCGGAGCAGCTGCAATTTCTTGACTGTGACAAAGCAGAGCTAGTGTTTTAATTGGGCCCTTGGCTGAGAGGCTGAAGAAGTTGGAACGTCAGAGATAGCTGTGTAAAGAGGTTAGCGTGATGACCTCAGAGGTGTTGATGGGGTCGTTTTTTAGATGGGTAAGACAGCGTGGTATTGGCATGAGGAGGATGATGTGGATGGGGTTGGTCTGCGCTGACTCCTGACCCATGTCCGCCTTGGTGGAAGTCACATTGATCCACTAGCTGCTCCAGCGGCTAGTTAAGACATGGTAATTTCCCCCCAGCTTTGCGGTCACAGCAAAGGTCGCTGGAGCAGCAAATCCTGGGGAACGCTAAAGGACCCTTAGGACAACCGGTGTCTGTTCACTTCCTCATGAACAGATTGGAACAACATTGTATTGTGTGAATTATTCACACGCGCCTCAGAGGTGGAAAAGATCTTTAAGAACATCTGTTGCAGAATCTCACTAGTTAAACACTAGTAGAATGCTTTATTGTCCTTCTGTACAGATGACATAGGGTAGGGATAAGACAGCATTTTAATAAATCTGAATCCGGTATTCAATATATTAATTAAATGTTTTTTTCCAGCTATCTTACGGTATCTATAGGCCATGGGCCAGACCAGATATCAATACCATCTGATTGGACCAAACCTATAGTGAGTTGTTATAATGTTAATGAGTAATTTAGTATATGAAAGCCTTTTCACAGGAGCACATTTTTCATGAGAAATTAACATGGTTATTTTTGCTCATTAGAAATAGCATATTTGTATAATTTCCAAAAAGTCCACAAACCAATATACTAGCGATTATGCAAACTTGACCAACTAAAACACTGAAACATGAGTTTGCTTTTAAATGAATTATATTTTATGACATTTTGTTAACGATTTATAAGAAGTTTGTCTGTAATATATTATAAACATTCACAAGATATTATAATGCCTTTCTAAGACGTTATACAACTTGCTATGAATGCCATTTTTTATTGTAATGCATGGAAACTAATCAAGTAAGTGGTGGACATGGTGTATTATAATTTCAGCATTCATAATGCTTTAGACCGCTGTGCCAAAGGGACACAAGTCCTGGGTTGCACAGCACATAACTGTCATAACTTTAGCCAGTTATAAATACACATAAAGGGGAACTCATTAGTAGCATTTGCAGGCTGCAAGTTACATTTAAGACAAAAGAAGAAAACAAATGCCACGTCAAGTCTTCATGAGCCACAACACACAACGTCCCTCCTCGTGTTCTTGGTAGCTAGATCTGTAATTACTTGGTGTCATGGAAATACTGTCAAACCTCTTGAAGCAAATACAAAACAAATGAACAGACACTGATAGATTTGAGACACACCAGAGTCTGTTGGGATCTGATAAAAGATCGACTTGTAAAAATGATAAAAACAACCAATCAAGATATTTGATTAACTTCACTTTTGCAGCCGGGGTGTCTGTCTTTCAGTTACTGCAATTATGTGAAGTCCAATTCCTGACAGCAATGATTGAGAACATGGATTTGGATCATCTGGTTTTGTACTTTACTTTGTGAGCAACTACGGCTCATAAGTCATAAATCAGATAGCCTATCATACAATTGCTCATAGCCTTATACAGTGATGTCACCTTAATTAAACCTCACAAAGTCTTGTGAATTGTTTGAGACCAGATTCCATTTCTGCAACGTTGGGAAATCAGAATGTAAATCCGCTATGATACGTTCGAGCAGTAACGGGCTGAAGCTGGTCTCAAGGTGCAGGATCAGAGTCTTCCTTCAGACACCGTTGTCATGTTGACGTGGAGGTATAAAGCACCATGAATACTGAACCTTTAATATATTATGTCCAACACATATAATACGTTATATACCTTGTTATAAATTGCTATGCATGATTGTAAACATTAACAAATAGTTGTATAAATACATTAGAAGGAACCTGGATGTCCTGATGATGCATATTATTAGTTATTTTGAGGCCTACTTGTAACCTCAGTGTTTGGTACATTGCTCTTTCTTAATAAAAGAGTGAAGGGAAATCCTAAAACCCAATCCTGCAATCAGATGTCCAAACCACCGGAGACTAAAGGGTTGCATCAGTGGCTTCATTTCACTCCAACTTTCTGTTTCTGTTACCTTTAACTGGCTCGGGAAGCAGAGATTACATGTTTAAGGTGCTCATGACACATTTATTTATCTATCAAAATAAAACCCTTGGCAAGGCTTCTTCTAGCTCTGTCAACTCTGCTGTTTTGGAAACTTCCTCAACCGACATAAGGAATCCAGTTGAATCAAATGCATGCCGTAGCTCAGATAACAGGACCTCTACAACCTCAGTCAAATTGGGCTGTCACATGTATTTTTAAGAAAATGTCACAGCTGAAAATAGAAACACAAGTCACACACTACACTGTATTTGTACTACGCTATGAGGTACTTAAGAGGGTACCTCATAGCGTTTTTTTTCCACTAAAGGGCATCGTAGAGGGAACGTCATAGCACCCATAATGCTCACTCAGATTCACTGCCACACATGGTCCACGAAGCTCTTTTAACCTCTCACCTCTGACCAGAATGAGCAGTGAGTCTGACTGAATAACATTCAAGACAAATAGAATGGTTTATGCTTTGATTTCTTTCTCCTGATGTTTGATTGACATGTACTTTCTTTTAGCACAAAGACACCACAGTACAAACAAACGGACACAACTAGTATTATATGAAACAAAATCACAACTGAAGAGCAAAGAATACATTTAAACATAATTTTCTTCAGTATCTTTATTTACCTCATATTTAGAAAGCAGTTATTTGAAACACGCTTATATTAGAGACAAGCCATTATTTCAAACTACTGGGCTTTATCATTTAATTCAAAAAGTAGCTTCCATTTTTTTCGGACCTGCTTTTATTTGAATGCAATCCTGGCTGTATGGGTTGTAGCTCACATTAAATTGACATACGGTTGCAGTGCTGAGCTGTGAGCAAAACAGTCAGAGACGTCCTTCGATGATGCCTTGCAGTTCTATTCAAAATGCAAAACATACTGAAATTGGCAACATTGTGTCGGATTTGTCTTGTGTGTAAGTGTTGACAGTGAGCCAAATGTATTTGGTGTATTCAAATTGTATATTCGGGAAATACAAAACTGGAAACAAACAATGCAAGGGTTTGGTTGCGATTCCCTTCACTGGGCTAAAACACGAGGAGATAAACATCACACTTCTGTCAAAATTAAACTGAAAACGTTGCAATCTTTTTTCAGAATGGCCTTTTTGCAACAAAATTATGTTTAATAAACGTTTCGATTAATCTGTCAAAGCAGCAGCAGCAACACACCGATGTTCTTTATCCCAAACTGCTGTCTCTAGTACTTTGTACACATGTTAAAATGTTCAGTACATCTACTCACATTTTAAAAATCATGGACGGTTTTAACAGAAAAATACCAATACAAGTAGAATTACAGTACGGTAATATGTCAATATAAACTCACTGAAACGAAAAAAACCTTAGTGAAATTAAATAGGAAAACTGCTAACTATGGTTATCTATGGAATGGTCTCTCTCTCTCTCTCTCTCTCTCTCTCTCTCTCTCTCTCTTTCTCTCTCTCTCTCTCACCTGAGGTCAATGTGTAGCAGGCATGGTCTGATTGGTGTTCAATTAATTATGTTTTGTGTGTGCGTGTATTACTAACTTCACTTCAAAAGTGTCTTTCTAATAATTGCATTCTTAAATGTGTGTCTTATGTAAGAAGTGTGTTGCAGAATTGCAAACAAAGTGCAAAGCAGAAAATGTGTTTAAACGTTGGTGCCTTTGTTTGGGCTCATTGTGTCAAGACAATCAGACACCCCACTTGGAGATAAACGTCTCTGCAATCAAAACTAACAATCCCATTTCAAAATAACATGTTTGCAACAAAGTGATGGCTTGCATCATTTCATTTACTCTTTCAAGGCAACAACAACTCTCCACTTCTCTCATATAGGCTTTTGGACAGTCCATCTGCTCAGGTTTCGATTAAAAAATATACAGCAGTTGCACACCCATTCATACACTGATGGCAGAGGCTACCATACAAAATGACGCCTGCCCATCAGTAACCAATGCTCATTCACACACAAGCACACCGGCACCTTTGTTTAACCCTAGAACACTTACGTAGGGTGGTTTTCACCCGGTTGTGGTTACGTTATTTTCATTGTGTTGCTTTTGTCTCAGTTGTCTGAGTCTTTGTGTAACTTCATGCTGCTCACTGACATTATTGCAGGTGGGCGTGTCTTACTGAAGGTGGGCGTGTCTCTCTGCTCATATCCCTGTTTTGGAACTTGGAAGTGATTCCATTCTCAGAAAAACATTCATCACGGTTAATTTTGTTGTGCTTCTATATTAACTGTGACCACTTGTCAATTGCTATTTTGTCTTAATAATTAAAAGTAGCTTTGCATTCATACATGATTCAGTTATGTACACATTGTTTTATTAGCTCGCGAGCTAACGCAGACCTGCGTCTGCGTTCCAGTTAGTTTCCATCGCGCGTGGCCAAACAGGGTGAGATGCGGGGCTGGGAGGACAGCCGGTCCAAGTGTTACACAGAGTCCACAGGGAAACTCTGCAGCTGCTTCTTCTTCTACAAGTATAAGTGGCGGGTTGCAACCAACTTGACTAGGTGCATACCGCCAGCGCCACCTAATGTACCGGAGTGTGTGTGCAGGGTGCTTTGCTGTACAGAACCCCCTTGCTGGCCGTCACCCAGTGGCGGGCGTGCATTTCAGACCTCCGCCTTCAAATCAATCTATCAGCTGATAAACAGCTGGCGCGGCGCACCACTGCCGTCACCATGTGTTTAAACAGCGGAGAGAGAGAAAAATAGAAAGAAACAGAGGTGAGATCTGATTGGATAAGGAGCGTTAAGGAGCGCGTTGAGGTAGACAAGCTTGCTGGCTAGAAGCAGACACACCAGACAGGAGGAACAGACAGGAGACAGGAGCTGGTCAATGAGAAAATAAGCGGGAAAAATTATTATAATACATGCAGTATATTTGTGAAAAACAATTAAATATAAATGAAATATATATGACGTTTAATTATATATATATATATATATATATACACATATATATATATATATATATATATATATATATATATATATATATATATATATATATATATATATATATATATACACACACTGGTCAAACACCATCTTTGTTAGAACACTTATACAACAGCAACCACTTTGACAGCTTCACAGTTCCCCTCCCCCTACAATTAAGGTAACACATTAGGAACAAACATTTCCCCCAGTGTGTTTTTGTATAAAGGCAATCAGCCTGCTGTTCTTAGGACCCAAACCTGCAGGACCCTTACAGCATGCAGCTCACTACACAAAAGATGTTGAAAAATAGGATTGCCACTAAACACAACTGGCCAGAAATCACTGATTTTGACGCGTTCTCCTTTTTTTTTTCCACAATCACCCTCATCACTCTGGCTACCAGGAGGCAGATCTTAATCCAGGGCTACAAACATGGACTTCTTCTTATTTTGTTCTATCCAATGATCCGTCTGTGATCTTACACCTCTTTACCGTATAAGCATCATCAAGCATGCTTCACGTTGTCATAGTGATACCTGCTCCGTTGTCTTCTGCCTCCTGAGCCTCAGAGTCTCTCTTTCACTTGCTCCCGTTGTCGCCGATCCATTCTCCGTTTTCATTACTTACTTATCCGTTGCAGGGTCGCCTAAATGAAAGTGTCTTCAATGACACTGGGATCTTATCAACACTTCTATGAGACACTTGAAATAACAAGTGAAATGTCGCCTTCAAGTCAGCTGTGTGTTCTTCTGTTTCAACATGACAATGTCTTTGTGCATAAAGCAAGCACAGTAAGAAATCCCTCAGTTTGCTGTTGAACATCTTTGCTGACGTGACCTTAACCCCTCCTCTACCACTTTGAGAGAAAAAGAGACAGCCGACGCTCCCGTTCGGCAATGCGCTTTTACGGAGCGCCATCCTGGGCTCGGGGGGATCGGGGGGCTCACAGGGTGCGTAGACCGACCCACGAAGCTTCAAGCACCAGTGGACACCCTGCCAAGCAACGCACAAATACGCAGCGCCTCTCGGTCGGACGCCTCCAACCTCGCCAGGAAACTTACCAGATGCTGTTCATTAAAGACAAAGTCCTTCTGCTCTCCTTAAAAAAAAAAGTTCAGCGACGCGGTTGTACAGTTTATCGTTGCGCTTCAGTTCCATTAACAGGTGGCCATGTACTCCCACTGTGTACTGACACACTGACCAATCACAGCGCACGTTAATGGTCACGTGAGCCCTGTGGCGAAACAAATGTCCAGAACCCTAGAAGGCCTTCTCATATAGTTTAATCAGCTCTTCAATAGTTTCAATAGAGAAACAGAAGTGAAATGTGATTGGTTGAGGAGATCCTTAAACAGCGGCTGCGCCATGCAGCAGGCTGAAGGCTGGAAGCGGAGCAACAGAGGAACACAGGAGCTGTGAAATGAAAAAATAAGCTAATAGGGAAAAAATATTATAATACATGTAGTGCATTTGTGAAAAACAATTAAACTATAAAATAGCTATAATTTTTTTTTAATTATAAATAAATATATATATATATATATTTCATTTTAAACTTTGTGATTCTGTTTAAGCCAGCAGAGAAGGTTTAGCAGGCCCTGATGGCCCGCCACTGGCCTAACTTGTTTAGCAGAGTGAAATGTCAATCTTTGTTTTAATTGGGTTGTTGGGTTAATTGGGTTGTCCTGAAACTAACAGCCAATCCAATCTAAAAGCTCAAGTAGAGGGCTTTTGAGCTTTTAGATTGGATTTGGCATATTGCCAAGTACCGTCTATTAGAGACATTCAGAAGCACATTTTTTGTTTCTGACGACCAGTTATCTTATGGTTTGGACTTTTGTGATCTACAAGAGGTAAATATGAGTTTGTTTATTGTTTTCGATACATGACTAAATGTTATAGTGTAAAACGTGTTGCTAATTGTGAGTAAAGACTTGAAGTTAACTTTTTTTTTTAAATAGTGTAGAACCTTATTTTAATTTATTTTAAAGGGGATCTGCAGTAATTATGTTTGTTCTATCCGCTCTAATAAATACCAAACTTTAAGTTTAAGGCAGTTAAAGTATCTTTAGTTTGTCAAAGTTCATCACTAATGCACCTAGCAGATTCACATAAGACTATATAGCTACATGGGACGGGTGTGTTACACATGTTTAACTATAAATGAACTCCCTCACACACTCGTGATGCGCTGATTGTCTCTAACGTCGCCTCAATCTGCATGCACATAAATCATCCACCCGACACCCAACAGAATGAATTATTTTCACTGATTTAGAGACCTTCACCCCGATGGACATTTCACACCCGTCTACTAGTCCCCGTAGGCCGTTGCTTTTTAAATTAGGTATATTGATGTAGAGTGTTAGAGGCCGCTTTCAGTAATTGTAAACATTTCTGTGCACGTATTAATGCCACTGCAGCAAATGCCCTGGGACATTTAAGCAGTAAAACTCAAACTGTAGTTATAAACATTGGACTGGCAGAGGAACCGGAACACAAATGTAAGCTATTGAAACAACCAATGAAGTTACGCTGCGGTCCCTTATGCGTAAATGAGCACAACTTCTCTCACTTGCCGAATGAAAGCTGCATATTAATCATGGTGCCCTCACTGTAATCCACGCATCTCTAATGTAACACACAACCAACCACATAATCTCCTCAGGCTGCTCCTGGCAAAGAATTATCCTATATGGTTAGAATGTCCAGGCGTCCATAGGCATTGCTCTGCAGGTCATTGGCCAGAGCTGAAAGCATTGGACTATGACCTGGTGAAGAAAGCTCCTCAACTGGATGGACCGGTGGCAGCAGCTCGGCCGTTTGAGGTCTGACGTTACCATCAGGGTGAATACATCTGCAGCCTCTATGCACGGCCATCCACTATACCTTCATTACGTCACATACATATGACCGTAGTAAAGTCAGGAGATCGCTGAAGACATCAGGATACATTGGCTGGGAACCATGAACGTTTCTACAAATTGAATGGCAGCCCATCCAATAGTTGTTGAAATATTTCAGTCTGAACCAAAGTGGCTTACCGACAGGCCAAAATTGCCAGTTTAGAGCCTGGTTAAAAATTAATTATTTTTTAACAGAGAACCGGCCTCAGAGACAAATGATTCCAGCTTTGGTTATCTTTTAGTACCCCTTTAGTCAGTGTCATTTAGGTTGGTGCAGACAGTCGTTGAGAGGGTGAAATAGTCGCTATGTGGTCCCTCATTTCCCCTAATTTTTATTTTAGCTTTTTAGATCAAAGTTGGCCCATATTAAAATTCTAACAGCATCGGAAAAGTAGGACCATATTATCACAATGTGACTGCTTCGACAACCAAGTCCACCAACCAACCAACCAATCAGAGTATGGCATGAACTAACACAATACACACATAACTACATGCTGCAGTGGGGGCTCTACTATACATATCAATAATGAGCTCATTTTTTAAAATACACATTTAGAAAACTCTGCCAGCACTATTTCATACTTCATGATTCTTACTGCATTTTCGAAACATTGGAGTCATGCAGATGGGTGATGCAAATTGATGACTGCTTGCATGTATATATTTTTTATTTAAATTGTAGTGCGATGATCCACAAGATATGCACTGCACGTCTGACCACTTTCAACAGAGAAAGCATTCAGTCTGGCACAATATTAAATAAGACACATGTCAAACGGTGTGGCGTTCCATGAACCACACGGTATCACACGGTTTGTAGTTTCTTTAAGATCCTGGCCTTGATCCCTTTTTCCAAAGAGCAATATCCGATACTTCATTAATTCTATTTCTGTTCTTTTTCATTTAAAGTTCATTACTTTTCACTCACAGGTGTCCTCCCTGCACCTGTATTTCTTCACACGGACAGAGACGCCGTGTATCTGGACCTACAACCGATAGATAATTGATCATTATTCAATTTTGCGCTTCTATTTTAACCGGTAAAAAGCACACATTTGTGGAGCAAATTTATAGAACTCAAATCCGAAATGAAGGCACTGAATAATAAACGATCTAAGAGCCCAATATGATCAGAATCCTAACACATTAATTCACTGTCCAACAATGATGTTAACAGAGGAGAATAGAGCTGAAACAAGTAGTTCCAATAACCACAGATAAAGTCCCTGCACACACATTTTCTCTGTTTGGAAGAAGATAATAATTATGTCGTGGCTTTTTTTTTTTTGTCGTGACATCACTTAACACCTGAATTCACTGAATTTAAAGCTACAGGGCAAAGACAATTAAGTTAAATTCATTTTTGTAAAATAAAGTACTTTACTTTAAGATAAATATTTTTCAAATATTTCTGTAATTTGTTTTTCCTTTTTAAATCCAGCCTGAAACTGATTATTATTAAATTATTTATTATTGAGAATTCATCCAGTTGAATTTGAAAACTGATGATAAATACTGTTGAGATATGATGTAATTCAACTTTCTTCATTTGATTTTGCAGTTGGTTGTTGACTTCATAAAGAGGTTGGTAGAACTGCTAGGCTACTTCAATAATTATGGGACATTTCCTCAAACTGGACCTCGTTGAACATTCATTTAATACCCCCTCTAGGCCATCTAGACAATTATTTATAGTACCTTGGACCCAAATTGGATTCGAAAGGACTGAATGAGTGATTATGAATCATGTTGGTGAAATGAGAGATGCAGGTAGGCCTTCTGTAACATTCTCTCTCCTGGACAGGCATGACGGTGGGGTGTAATACAGAAAGGGCATCTGGTGGAGAGCCAAAAGTGGGAAAGATCATTTTTTGTCAGGTAATTTAATTGGACACAAGGGCCCTGTTATTGAAGCATGTCATTATACTGCTTGGATTGTTTGATGATGTGGTGAGGTTAATGAAATGCTTATGAAAGGAAAACCACTTTTTTTCTTCTTTTAATAAGATTCTTGTGAGCTTTTCAGATTTAGCCATGCTCACTGGGCACTTGAGGAAGCTTGGTGACTTGCATGGTTGATGAAACGTTGTAGCTGATGAGCTAACCACCACTTGCACGTTAGCCAGCAGGCAACATGCTAGTGCCAAGCACGCAGGAAAAGGGCTGTGCTATGCAGCTATTTTTGCTCATTGGCCATAATCCGCCGCATTGGCCTAATTGTTTCCCCCCCCAAAAAAGAACTGCTGAAAATAGTTTTCTAAGTCCAGTCAAATGCGAAAAGTCTAGAAATCATAAACAGAATAATGCTTTTATTCTCTTTTCATTTGTATTCAACCAAATTGTAACAATTATTATAAGATTCTAGCCAACATGTTATCACTGATGACAACATGGACAATTCAATTATATTCTTAGTTACAATTCACAATCATGATGCATTTATTTACGTAATCAACATGTTATATATTAAAGAAATCGCTCATTTATCATGTAAACCTGCATGAAACTAGAGCGAATTGCTGAACATCAAACATTCAACTATTTTTCGCACAACAGGATTAGCATTTCTTTATGATTAGTCTCATTCAGTGGCCTGCAGAAGAAGCCGCTGAACGACTGTCAACTGTCGCTGCTGCAGTAATGGCCACACAAATGTCACGTTAGAGAATTCAAGGACAGGATTGAAGCCACCGAGAGTCATTTAAATTAAAAAGTGGATGACATGGAGAGAGCTGCCTGGGTCTGACAATTACAACATCTGACACTTCTGTGGGTGTAGTTGGAGAGGGGGGGCTCAATCTTGACTTTGAGCCAGATTTGGCAGCGTTCTTGGGGCAATGTGGTGCTGAGGAAGGCCACCCAACAGAAAGGTCAAGGGAGATGATGAAAAAGATGAAATGAGGAATGGCTCCTCGCCAGGAATTGACAAGATATAACGACGAGGAGGAGGTTGGGATCTTCGGCACCTCCAGTCCACCCTTATAGCCATTTATTCTTCCATCGTACACACACAGACACCAACACACAGAGACTCACCTTCCCTTCGACAATTGCCAATTAGCAGATATGCTGACTTGGTTCTGTTCACTTAAAGCTGTCAGTCAATGCAGATGGGTGGTTAACTGGTCCATTTATCCAACGCTGTCAGTCCTGTAGATGGAGAGAACTCTCTCTCTGCTGTTTTCATCTCCGGACATTTCTCACTAACATTTCCATGAGCTCCAAGGTTTCCCATTCATGATTACATCCAAGTTTGCTCTCGTTGTTTTTACGATCATAATGAGTGAAGACGAAAAGACTGCTGCACATCTTTGTCGGACATTTGTGTGATCTGCTAGCAGTCCACATCCAATAAAAAAAAGGCCCCTTCTTGAACATGTACGTATTCCAAGTCATTAATCCCACTAGTTCATCCCATTCAAAGCATGGATGTTATCAGCAAAATTAATGGCATTTAAGACATGCAGTTAATACAAATAGTAAAGCAAATGGTGTTTGAAATGGAAAGAGTAAAAGTGTAGGTCTTAAAACATGGAACAACTGGAAAGTATATATCTTGTCATGGACCATAGTGTTGTGGGGATTCAATTTCCAATTGTCTTTGTGTCATGGTCTTGGATTTTTGTTAAGTCTGTTTTAAGTCTGTAGTGAAACCAAACAAAAGGCAACCTTTTGCCAGTGAGGGAAGAGGGGGACTTGGTCTGAGGCTGACTCTTTCCATCATCAACAGTGAATACTCTGTCAAACTGATGGCTCAGAGAGGGATATGACGGCTCGTGGACATCGAGAAAGATGTCCATGCCTTGGTTTACAGTGTAGGACGCACCGCCATGGACAGTTCGCCTTGAACCAAACCCCAGTTAAACATTTAGATCCATCCCCCCATAACTCCCTGTATTATCTTGACAGCACCCCCCTTCAATGACACATGGCTGTAAGACAACAGCTGAAGGGTCCACCTGTTCAATGGTAGAAATAACACAGGGAGAAATAATAGTACTGACATTTCTAACTTGAGCAGGAAGAGTGACATGTCTTGACATGTGCACTTTAACTTCGACAACTCACTTTAAGCACTGGACTTAACAGGGCACTTATGTCCCCTGCACTTGCAGTAAATAGCTGACTGTATTGCAGTTGTTGTGTTCAAAATCTTCAGATGGACAATAAGGACGCCTTGGATAGATAGTTATAAGAAAAGGTATATTTAAGAAAGAAAAAAAGTATTATCTCAGCTGAGGTATTTTCAGTTTCAGCGGTCCACAGACTGAAAGCAGTTAGCTGTCTGCACATTCCTCTAAAAAGCCCAGGACTCAGCCTACAGGTAGTTAATATATGTTCTCAGAAAATGGAATGACTTCACCCTATTGGTCAAAAAATACATTGGTGCATTTTTTGCACATAGGTGACGCCATCTTCTGTTGGTTTCTAGCGGGTGTGCTGGCGTGTCTACACCTTTTGGCACGATCCCAGTCTTGCTTCTCAGGTGACTACGTGTGGTACGGTTACCTTGTAATAGCGGCCGCCATTTGTCAGTCACATGGTCGTCAGTCCAGTAACAGTGAGATACATTTCATAGTTTACAATCATGGCGTCAGAATTAGGTATCTACGCTGAAACTTTCTACTTTGTCAGACCAGTTTAAACAAGTTGAGTTCGCGTATTTCTTTTCCAAGCAATAATAAAGAACAGATTGCATTCATGTAAGCATGTATGGGTGTGTAAACATGTTTATTGTTGTTGTTGTTAAACATGTGATTGCGTCATTTACCCTTTAAACATGTGTTAGTCCTGCTTTCTTTTAGGATAATGCTTGTCTGTTGAGAATGACAATGAGTCTGTGGAAGAAGATGAATAATGTAGCAGAGGTTGATGTTCCAAGCCTATCCCGGTGGAGAATACCACACAATGCATTCTACAATGTTCACCCAGAATGGCAGGGCCTTAGCAGATGTAATGACATCCTATTTTTTTTCTCTATAGACATTCTGGAAGTTTTTGGAGGGCGGCCCAATTTACATGCAATACAGTGTGACACAAACAAGCTCCTTAACCTCAGTGCAACAAAATTAGAGCAGTTCCGGGTCACTGTGGTGTACATGCCATTGTTTGGTTTGCCAGGCATGTTTGCCAGGCATGTTTGCCAGGCATGTTTTGGAATAAAGCCTGCCAAGTATCTCAAGTAGCTGACAACATGACATTGAATAGATGAGAAGCATGAGGACAATAATGATCCACTCCACAAGATCTGACCACTGGAGACTCATCTAATCTCCAAACTAATGTCAATCCCAATGGGCAAGAATCTGGCTGTTGAGCAGATGGTCTGGTTCATGGAAAAAAATGACTGAAGCAACACCAACGAAATGGGGCTATGAGATACTGGTCTTGCCTGGCTCTTTGAAATCTACACAGGGAAAGCTATACAACCCCCTGAACTAGCAGATGCAACAGCAAGTGGCAACATTGTCCTTTGGTTGGCCCTGCCTCCACGTTAGACAACTATAAGCTCTTTTTGGACAACTTGAACTACCAGGTGTCATCTTGATGAGCGATGCTGAGCTGAAGAGAGCAGGAAATTAATAATTTGAACAGAAGACGGCCATGGTTGGAGAAACCACATAACTGTTCAGTCACCGTTCTGAGTGATTACACTGGAGCCCACCCAGTTACAGAAGTGTGGGTGTGGTGGATTTTCATGACTTGCTAATTGCACTGTACCGCACAAAAATCTGATAATAGAAATGGTACCTCAGCTGGTGTTCCCCTTTCTGGATTTGATCATTTAGAGCGCTACAACGATTTCCACAATAGCTGCTGAGTCTGAGGAGAAGAGTGTGACAGGAGTGTGTGGATGGAACATTATGTTGCTAGATTCCTACTGATTTAGTGTATGGCTACTTAGCCAGCTAAATATTTTCCTTGGAGTTTAAATGGCGGTAGAAAACTGTCTTATAAGAGCATTACCTCCAACTACTTGACTCTAGTAGTAGTAGATTGGCAGTCAACAAATACATCTATTATTCCTTTTACTCTAAAGTAATTAATTAAAAAATAACTTACTTTCATGTTGCAATCAATAGTTCATGTTTGACAGTTTCAGGTTCTGGCCAAAGTCCAAGTAGGGTGCTTGCCTATTGCACATAATCATGGTACAACATTTTTATAAAATAATGATTTCATTAATTACCACCACAGCACATGAAAAGAGTAAAATAAATATAAAATATCTCAATTTAAGGTTGTGAAGAACTTAATCATTTGCTAAATCTTTTATTTAATTGCAGGTTGAAGGCCACAATAACAAACGGATGAAAGCCTTCGGTGAACTTGAATCTTGCAGGCCACAGATTGATACTATTAAAATTAATCACCATCAGTGTTACCAGTTTGTCCAACACCAAATAACCCAATCAAACCCGTCCAGTCCTCTTACAAGTAGACCAAGATATGCTCATTTCTCCGCCTATTCATTCTTTTCCACAAACACAGACATACACACAAACAGGAACACACACACTTAGCTTGGTCACAGTTATAGCCGGGCAGTGGCTCCTTATGATGTTTTTTGGCTGAATCCATGTGAAAAATAAAGCATTGACGAAGAGTATTGCTTATTATTCCACTCCTATGACAGCAGCACAGCCAAAGATATTTCCATTTCTATTCCATTCCTTGTCAAAAGGAGCCTGGAGCCTCTAGCCTGCAGCGGAGATGAGCAGTAGATGAGTTAATGATAAGTTATTAATCAGACCTCACACTGCTCCCTTTGGAGACACTTAGACCTAATACTACTTTTTTCACATATGTGGTTGCACCCCATCCATCATCTCTTCCATTAGTATAAATTCAGGCAAATCAGCCATGCTCAAATGTGGAGTTATGACATATAATAATGTATCATATTTCAAGGAGGTTCAACCCAGTATCACTGACCGAGCATCGGTTTTTGATGCGTTGGCAAAGTCTCGCTGCATCGACACACCATGCTTCCAACTCGTCACATTTTCAGCCATTCAAACTCTTCTACTGGCTTCAAGTCTGGTATTTATTTTCAGACTTGTCATACAGTTTGTACACAGGACAATTAAGCTTAGAGTAACTTCATTGCATCTGACATTATTTAGATTAATCTCGAATCTAAATTATTCTCCCAAAACCCATATTTCTTTCACGCCAAAGAGTGTCCTGAGAACTACTGTATAATTAAGAGACCAATTCCACTCAGCTTCTCAAAGAATCCTGCTGTTTCTGAAACTCCATTAGATATCCATGACGGATGACTTCGTGAATTCAAACCCACTATCCATCATGGCGGCTCTGCTGGTGTCAGAGAAACAGCTTCTTTGATGCGTTGGAGCAATCACTCTGCTAACTTGCAGCAGGTCTCTCAGGTCAAGGAGTGTTTGGATTGCAAATTGTTGAGAAGTAACACTATGGTTTGTGCTGAGACTGTCTGATGTAGACGTTCAAACCTTAGTACACTTATCAATTCTCCTCAAGGTTCGTGACAAATGGTCCGTGACGTTCCTGTTGCCTTGCCCAGAAAAAAGTCAATGGAAATGACCCAAAGAGTAGAATAAACATTGATGTTATTTCCACTACTTTAAATGGCTCTACCTAATGACATATCATTAATCTGTAATGTTCAACACATTCCAGGAGTTAGTTAATGGTTATTGTTGGGAAAAGTCTCACCTTTTAAAAGTACTGCACTTTTGTCTCTTCCTGCTGGCAAAGAGAGTAATTAAAGTTCTATGAATCCTAATATGGATTACACAAACATGGTCGACGTAAATCTGCACGTGAGCTCGCCACATCTCCCCCAGCCACAGGAGAGCTCTTTCCCTTTGGAACGCTTCCTTTTTGGTCTTTTCTCCTCCTTCCTCTTTCCGCAGAGTTTCCTATTTATCTTGAGCAGTCACTCTTCAGACACTTGTGCCGTCCTCCTCCCTGCTCTCCTCCCTTGCTGCTTATCAAGCTACTGGCTGATCAGAGAGCAATCAGAGAGCTAGAATGAGTGCTTTGAAGAAGTGTAGATCGGTGATCAGGGTTGGTAGAAGACACTGTGTGCTGCTCCTGTAACAACGAGGTGGAGTTAATCAACTACTCCATCTGAGAACAAACTTCATTCTTCTGCTGTTCTCAGCGGGGGATGTCACCGGAACTGGTATAATGAGAAATACAGAGAGCTTTTCCTGGCGACTGTGTGCTTAATCAGGCTAATGTCAACTCATTTGATGTTCATATTTATACAGCATATGTCAAAGTCCAGCATTCTATTTTTTAAAGAAATATTGTTATTTTATCATCAACCATGAGCACTACCACATCTCCACAAATCATCCTAGGACAACCTATGAGAATAGGTGGGAGGAAATATAATGCATTCTTTACAGTACCAGCAAAGAGTAAACGTATTCATTGTATCTGCAAACGGGTCAATGCAATACTAAACATAATATAAAAACACTTTTAGTACCCTAAACTTAATAACCAGTGTGCCAAGTTGACAATTGTATGTATCCCCTTTGTACGATGAAACATAAATTATAAAACACACAGTTTGTCCTTCTGGTCTTACAAATGTGTTGAATGCATTTCCCTCCCAATACACCACTCCTAAATATAATGCTGCATGGTGCTAGTGGTGGTCAAAAATCCATTGACAATGTCAATAATGTAAACTACGAACCTTGGATCTGCTATCAATTATACAACCACATCCCTGCTGAGATCTTGTGAGCCACCGTTGTCATTTAAAAGCTCTTTTTGGAGACCATATTTAAGACATTTGGTCCATTCATCTCTGTGTACACATGTATGTATTTTGTGTGTGATGGACATTTATCATAAGGGCTTTATTCTTATATGTAAATAGTGCTGAACTCTGAAAGGAGAGATCAGTTCATCTTGACCCAATCTCATCGGCGCCATCCGAGCGGAGCAACAACCGGTGGATCTGGTATTGTTTGGGTTCCTTTCCTTTTAGTTTTCTCCTTTTCTCTCTCACTTTTGACTTTCAGGGCCGCAGCCAAACAACACCTCCAGACAGCATATGGCTTGTCTGGTGGGAAGGAGGACACTGAGGAGGAGTAGGGGAAACATTTTAATAATAATTGTTGAACTATTTTTCGGGGTCAGACCGCCGAACCATCTGTGGTGATGAGCTCTGTCCATTCAATTGAATTATACCAAGTTTCTGTTTAATAAATGCTTAAAGACATTTAAATGTTTCACATCGCATTTGTTTTCTCTAAAGGAGATTGATAAGGTTAATTCATTTCCATTACACTGTGCACCATGCTTGTTGCCCTGTAATATGATGAATGAGCCTGAGTGATAATTATTTGGTTCCTAGCACTTTGCAGTGGTTAACCTAACAACACGTAGAACGCAGGGTGAAAACATCTGTGAATGTGTCCCACCACCATTCACTCTGACCTCCTCCATACAACCTTCAACTATTATTTAGAGGAAACATAACTGATTCCAATGAGTGCAAAATCTATCATAATGAGCAGTTATAAGTTGTGAAAAAATATAATGGTTTGAAGTTTCTATTTGGCAAAAGTCAGGGTTTGTGTCTTTAATTAAAAGAAAAGTTATTCACTTTGGCTTTCTTGCCAAGAGTTAGATGAGAAAATTTATATAATTTGTCTGCTTAATGGTAAGCCCTATTAAACAACCGGTTAGCTTATCTGAGCATAAAGACGGCCTAAAGATAACAGAAACCATCTGCCAGCACCTCTAAAGTTCACCCAAAACATGTTGTTTATTGTCAAAATGACACTGTGTTCGGGACGGTTATGTCCTGTACTATTTTTTGGTAGTAAAGAATGACTTCTTGGCCAGCTGTTTCCTCTATTCCTTTCTCTGGGTACATTTTAATTCCTTTATTTGATCGCTCCTCACTTGACCAGGAAATCGTTTGGGTTTGCCATCATGAAGGATGTTTAATGCTCTTATTTATGCTCTCAGGAGCGAGCAAGGATCTTTCCCACAAGAGCATCCTTTTTACAGCAGTCTTTTACCGGACCAACACACCCTTCGTTGGAAATCTGTAAGGGATTGAGCACTGCAGTTGTTTTAACTGATCTGACACTGCAGTTTAATACAGAATTGAACAGAAAACATATATAACTTAAGAGTTTAACTTTTTAATTGAATTACACAGGATTATTGGACCCTCCCATTATTCTTCCTTCTAAGGTAAAGCCATGTCCCACTCTGCTCTGCCTGTGATTGGCTAGTCCCAGTTGTCTTTATTGGCATGGTTGGTTTGGACTCCATCGAGTTGATGTCGACTGATTTATCTGAAATTGCGACATGAAACAGCAGTTTCTTAATTAAAAAGTCATCGAGCCGATGAGTACCACGGGTCTTTAAAAGAAACTTCCAGTTCATGCGTAACAACAGTCCGAAGAAAACAAACATATCTAACTGTACCCAACCGAGGCGGTTCTAAATATACTTCTACGAGATGCTATGTTGGCGTATCACGTTCCCTCTCCTCTACTCTTCTCGAACCCTTGTCATTTGTGTCCGTAACGTTAACCCTTCAGGGTCTTAGACCTTTTTCTTGATTTTACATAATTTGCAAGGCACTTGCATATCAGATATATACCCATGTGTTACATCAAAAATTGCAAAAATACAATCTCAGCTCTCTATATAATGAGGCACCATTGTCCTAAGGCACAAGTGTAATGTGATAATATGGCCCTAATGCTGAAAAATGGAAGCTCGATTTTTGACTTTACTCAGGTGGTCGAACTGTGTTGGTGCTTGAAATTGGTTTACCAAAGGTCTTAGAAGCTATGAATATTTACAAACTGTAAACATCATTCAGCGCGAACCCGGAAGGGTTCCCAGTGAGCTCTGTATGGCACCTTGTTCCAGTTCATTATACATTTTCAACCCCTACAAGTAATTATGTACTTTGTGTCACATTTACACAAATCCTCCCAGATTAGACACCGGGTCTTTACGGGCAAATGACATCTCTGAATCCCTCACTTAATAGCCTCTCTTTCGAGTTTGGGCTGCTGAATAATAGTCTAGAATTTGCTATGACCCCCTTGATTAACAAATACTTTTGACATGGACAGTGTTTCAATATCGGCCAAACATCGTAGGCTTTGTGTAACACCTACTGTACGACTATGTTTTCATCCTTTGGACCAAAGCGTCTTAGTTTCTGCTTTCCCTCAGTTTCACTTTGACTGTGCCAACCTGCCATGAAATGACCGAGTCTGTGTTGGTGAACGCCTGCATAGAAGAAATAACATCATATAAGGGGCGACTGTGGCTCAGTGGTGAGCAGAGTCGACCTTTAATCAGAGGATCGGCGGTTCGATCGCCGGCTCTGCTAGCCCATGTCGATGTGTCCTTGAGCAAGACGCTTAACCCTAAATTGCTCCCGTAGCTGCGCCTACGGTGTATGAATGGTTGATAATACTGAGGTGGCACCTTGCATGGTAGCTCCTCTCATCAGTGTGTGACTGGGTGAATGATGTTTTGTAGTGTTAAAGCGCTTTGAGTGGTCGGAAGACTAGAAAAGCGCTATACAAGTACGGGTCCATTTACCATTTACATATCATCCACCACTTGGCAGATTCAATCGCTACATTGTTGCCAGGGCAACAAACGAAGCAAGGATTTGGATACAAAGCACTGCACGTGTTTCTACATATAGCTGGAGACAATAAGACGGAGAGAAAGAGACGAACTCTTGACATGCCGCCACAAAAACGCTCTCTCTCTCAAATATTATTCACTGCCGGGTAGATTATATTAGCCACCTGTTGCTGCCTGGCATTTTGACAATGCATCCCCATAAAACAACTTCTCAAATAAAGCACACACTCGTGTCACCTGGCCCAGTGAAAAGAAATGAGAATTAAGGAGATTATTTGTGAAGATCAATCACACAGTCTGTCGTTGTTTTTTCCCCCGAGCCCCCTCAGTCACGTCAGTCTGAGCTACGTTATTCTATTTGCACGTGGTGAATCAAAAGTAACTGATCACACAGCGGATGTCACAAAATGTTAATTTTGGTTGGTGCATTGATTGTGACACCAGTCTGTGATAATCATCATCCTGGCAACAGAGAAAAGAAAACATCATTGGCATGCGTGACCACCCAGAAAATACTTTTTAATGTGCTCTTTCCCTGCCCTTGTAATTATCTATCCACACATGAAGTATGAGTAGTCTGTATACATGACAGAGGCTATTAGACACACAGGGCTTTGAAGGACGATGACAGGTGGAGTAATTGTGGCGACGGTGCTTCAGACAGCTCCTCGTGGCTGTGCCGAGGGACGGCTACATTACGACTCTGACTGTAGGCTTATTATTCCTGCCGGGCGAATGCACAGCCCACTCCGCCGGCGTCCCAGTGGGACTAATTTACCAATGTGTCATTTACAAGCCCAGCTCCCTGCGGACGCCGGCTCTAACCAGCTTATGGCGGAGGCGTCTGTGCGCTCCGCCGCTGAGCCGGTCCGGATCGATGATTGATTGGCGGATTGATTGATTATGATTCATGTGTTTTCCCACTGCATTTCAGGCCCAGTATGTCTGCGATAGCTGGCAGCTCATTTGTTAACATTAGAGCCTGCTTTGCATTTTAAGCGGATAGCTGTTGCCAGCTCATATCAGCAGTGACTGGTTGCTGCTCGCATGTTATGTCATCAAATCCAGTGTCCGTGGGCCACTGCCTTGCTGCTCAATGACAAATGGATGTTTTCTAAAACGGTCTTGTTGAAATCATGTAAAGTGTCAAGCAACCAGCATCACCCCCAAACAGTCAGCTCACTGACTCATTTTACACGAATTGTTTTTGTAAATTCAGGAGGAGATATTTATGTTTGAAAATCATGGGATCTCTAAACATTCCATAAGCCTCGTGTAAAGGATATGTAGTCACATTATCGATTGTTGTTTGTTAACACAGTATTTCAAATGTGTTCCTCCTCTCTCTCTCGCTTTCGCTCTCGGCATCAGTATGAAAAAAGACGTGAATCAGAAGAATAAAATGCTATTTCCTAATTGTTTCATAGCGGGAACGCTCTAAAGCACAATTAAACGCTTCCACACCTTAAAAGCCTGCAGGAAGGTGCCGTATTTTGAATGAATGCAGCCCAAGGCACTCTTGATCCTGCTGAGGCCTGTCAGTCCTCTCTAGTCACAGTCCAACATAGCACACAGCAGAGAGACTAACGAAGAAACATACTGACAGAAGCACAGCAAACACACAGCAATACAACACCTTTTCACTGCTTTATATTAGACACTTCAGAGTCTTTATAGAAACAGACACAGCCACACACCTCTTGTGATGATTGAGAGAGATTATATTGTTGCATATTTTAAATCAGATGTGTGTGGATTTAAATTATTCTTTTGTGCACAACATGTTTTATACAAATAGACCATGATGCATGATGTCCTGTTCATCCACAGTTTATAAGTGTTTGTTTTGAGTGAAGATGTGGATAAGTGGGAATATAAATACACACTTATAAAACATGTCTAACATAAGCAAGTTTTGACCCGTCTGTCTTTCTGTTTAACGTCACACACTTGGGGAACTTGACATTGCGAGTGTGGAGCTGCATTCAAAGAAATCAGCATTCTGATTTTTAAGTGTGCAAATCATTCTGATTCTTAAGTGTGCAATTCATTGTCCCACAGAGAACATCACAGAAAAAAAGCAAGCAACACAACAATGATCAGAAGTTTCAATTTCAATGTGTCAGTCTTATGTTAGGTCCATTTATGTATTGTATATTAAAAAATTCATATCACGGTATTTTGTAAGATTCTGGCGTTTTCACGGTATATCACGGTATTTTTTTCCGAATAAACACATTCATTTATTGACGCCGAAAAGGACCACCGCCATCGCAACTGGCCAGCAGATGTTTGTAGTTGGTACATAGGTTGTGTTAGGAAGCTAAACATGGAGGGATTTAGGACCCAGGGGAAAGTAGTAATTTCATAACCCGTCATACTAGTAACGACTATTGTCATTCTTCGGCAGGCAGCAACATTTAATGTTTACAGTCACAGAGGTCTGAGCTACTTATGTCTCAGGGATAGAACTTGACTCATGGTTTGAAAGAAATGACATCGCCAAAATGCATGCTGGGTAAAGGCCGCCCACTCAGTCGCACAGAAAGAGACTTCTTCCTGCACAAGAAGAGTCTTCATGTGTGACTGAGAGGGCATTATTTCTGCTTTATACTTTATGTGGAAGTCCCAAACATGTCGGAACATGAAACGCCCTCGTGTTTGGGTTCATAACATCATCCGTAGCCACACACAGCTCTGTGAATTTCACCGACTCCTCCAGGAGCTGCGTCTGGCTTATCTCCGTAAAACGGATACCACTTCCTTCATCCACAATGGAAATAACCACTAGTTCTGCGTTATACTTGTTGTGTAAACTCCACATACGTCGGAACATCAAACTCCATCGTGTCTGGGTTCATCATATTATCCATAGTACCACAACAGTGTCTGAATAAAGCCGCTACCAGCGCTACTTCAGGCGTAGCAGCAGCAGTTTGATTTAGCGACGGTGGTGGTGACGGGCGGAGCTTCTCAACGCTGATTCGCAACGCTGATTGGCTGACGCAACTATAACTCACACGTTTTTTCGCCAGAGTTGGGCTATTTCAACTCCTGTGACTTCGACCTGCTCCCTGCGTCCTTCACTCAGTTCGCCCCACGTCAAACGGTCTGTTCGCGTCGCCTTAAACGCGTCAGTCACGTCGCAAATGTTGCGCCTTCGCAACCTGTTGCGTCTGTACATTGGCTTTGCATGTAATCGAGTCGCGTTCGGTGTGAACGCAGCATAAGGTTTCTGGCCTCGGCGACACGCAAAACCTTGCAAAAGTCTTGTAGTCTTGCAAGCTTTACTGGGAGTGGAGAGCAAGAGGTAACTGGAATCTGACTTCTCATAGAATGTTGTGAGCGACTTGAGTGTATAAATTAGACAAACAGCAGAACAGGTTATGAGATGTGAGCTGTTGCACATTGGTAGCATGTTGCAGACGGTGATAATGCCAAGCCCTCAACTCTGACAGCTTCAGTGCCCTAATATGTGACCTTTCAAGTCATCTGCATCACCTTCTCTTTGGTTTGAAAGGGAATCCTCCTCGCCAGGATATTCCTTGAGTGTTCAAGAATTGACAGAACAGGTTATATTACAGTTAAGGTTATTTATCAGCAAGTCAGCAAGTCTCAGGATGAGTGAGCCTCGAACTCTGAGAGAAGTCTAACTTCCTTCTTATCCGACTCCAAAGATTTTACAAATACGTTAAAGGGGGAGCGGTCCATAAGTACATTGGCCAATGAAATGTCACCAGGATGAGTTGCTCTGTCTGTAACCATGGTAATCGTCATAACAAAGAAGCAGAAAGCGGAACCCCGTTCATCAGGCAGGAACCAGATAAGGTGCCACGTATAAGGCCGTTAAGGCTAAAAGCAAGCTTATAGGGTTCAACTCGGGCAACATGTACATATAAGGCAGCATTGGCCTCTGTCTGACTGGGTCGGGAAAGGTCAAGTGCCATTGGTCTGTGGAACCGAAACCACAGAGTGGGAAGTTGGAGTTGTGCGGTTTCTCAGCCCAGACACACACACTCTTTTGCATGAAGCAAGCTTATCTCATAAACAGATTATTCAGTTAAACTATTTAAATCATTAAATTCTCTTCAAATTGTTGGACTGAACTTTGAGCATATTCATTATTCCACCGCCTTGGCCCTGTGGAGCAGCACATCCTTTCCACCATCATATATTTTCTGTTCATATTCAAACAGAGCTCACACCCTTCACTGAATTCTGAACGCTGAGAGACAGGTCACTATTGCCGTTATTGTGTTCATGCCTTTAGCATTTCAGCACAGTTTTTGTTCTGCAATGGCATATCCGTTGTAAAACATTTATTGTGTGTACTGAACATTTAAAGATGGAACTGATATCCATCATTTTATCTGACTCCAGGGGATTTTTGTCTGGTCACATGACCTACACCGGTTATCTGCGTCTTAGCCAAAGGTTAAACTTCATGTTATTCTGCTTCTCATGCACAGCCTTGTTAGATAACGACAAACATAAACTGTGTTTTATCTAAATTATGGCCAAACTGCGTTTTGAACTGTTGAGCAGATTTACCTGATACGTAGTAGTCGCTATAACAATATACTGCTGGGCCCGAAGCACGGCTGTGCAGAAGCAGTTTTGCATTTAAGGTTGAGCAAATGTTGTCTTGGCTCCACTGATGGATGGCCGGCAGTTACCGAACATATTTATGCATGATATAATTTCAATTTGATTTATGTGTTATTGATCATTGACTTATTTTTAGGTGAATAAATAAAGAACCCACTCACTTACGTAATAAACATGCTAAAACACTAAAAAAGATAAATGGTTAAGGTAGACTGGTTAGATAAATTGGGGTCAGCTATTATGGATCATGTGACATAAGCTGTAGAGGGCAAATCAATTATTTAGCCAGGTTCCTTCATATAACTGATTTATAACTGTCATTGTGGGGCAGCAGTGTGGATCTGGGAGTCGCCCAGTGGGCCCATAACGGGAAGCCCGAAATCCACACCCTCTCATGGTCCAAACTCATGCAGGGAAAGTCAATTGGAGACACTAAATTGTCTGTATGTGCAATAATGTGAGTATTGTACCACTTCTGTGAGTGGTGACTGGATGACCCAAATGACCGATGCTTTGATCGTTGGCATGGCAATCAACATCCATATGAATATTCAAATGCATTGGTTTTTGGTCGTTATTTATTATTATATCTAGTTTTTCCTGATCCGCTGTGAGGTCCCGGAACAGAGGATGTCGTACAGATGGTAAAGCCCTCTGAGGCTAATTTGTGATTTTGGGCTACATAAAAATAAAGTGAATTGAATATCTGCCTGGAGGGTAATGCAATCGGTAGTGTGTGTACTTGCGGGGCTCCATGAGTGAGTGTACAGCTCCGTCTGTCCACAGCTAATCTCACATTCTACTGCATCACACTGCAAACTATTGTGGAAGCCCAGTTATGGCTACTTGCTCAAGGACCTCTTGTGGTTACCGCGACTCACACTTTCGCATAACATTTTCATTGCGGCCATTGACTGTCTGCTGACTCCTCACTGACTACTCTTCAACCGGCTCCCGGCTGGTAGGGGCCGCTGGTGAGAACCCAGCTACCGGGAACTACCAGTTCACACACTAGTGGGTACCTCTCGGATGCTGCTCCACAGCTCACTTGTATGGTTTTGGAAGGTGTGTTTGTTTAACTGCTAACAGCTAAATAAAGTACTAGTACATTGCCGCCACTCAGCTGCTGTTCAGTAAGCTGTCCTATCCGACGACTTTGTACTGATATCCTGCGTACATCGCCGTTCAATTTTGAGTTTGAAGAAATGTTTTAGGACCCATCAGTGTTTAGAAGGAGAGTTGGCCATTTGTGGCTTGTTTTTAATCACACAATACAGCAGTGGTTGTTGCAGACACACCTGGCAGAGATCTGCACTCTACTGAAAACACCTTTCTAGTTATTTATACATAACCCCGAAGATCCCCAAGAGCTCATAAAATGAGAAATAGTACTCCCACATTATTCATTATGCATCAATGTTATCCTCAGCTGGATAGCACTGTTTGTTGAGTGTGTGTGCCAGTGTGGCGCTGAAACAGTGGAGGAGATCGATAGTCAGACAGTCTCAACAAAGCTAGGGCTCTTATTTCATATGCTGGCATAGACTACAGCCTATACAGGCTGTTATTTATTTCAAAAATCCTTGAAGCCGGACTTTTGTCCCCATCTCTCATCACAAAAAAATAGCAAAGAAAAAGTCCAATATAAGTATATAATGAATTGAGGAGGAATGTACAAAAATAAAAAAAGGCCAAAGAAATCGTCAAATCAAACCCCAAAAAACACAAATAGATCTCCCAACAACTGAGCTTGGAATATCCTTGAAATATGTATTATTTAAGCTTCAAAGCCCCAAAAATGTTGATCTGGATAAGCCTAGTATAAAGAAAGGATAGGTGAAATATTAACCTGTTAAACATTTACAATAATGAAAAGTACCTGGACTTTCAAGCCAAAGGAACATCACTGGCAACATTTAAGACATTCTTTAGATTTGTAAAATGATGACACCTGATGTCAGCAGAGCAAAGCTGCCCTGACATGTGAACAGGGACCGGATGCGTTCAGGTACATTTCTGTAGTTACATGTCAAAATGGTAGAAAATGACAAATGTTGTGTTACGTGACCCGTGTAGACGGTTTGATTTATTAAATTGGAAGTGTATGTGTTCGGTAAGAAACATGGCATACGCCTCTGCACAATGTCACCGGTCTACACACTTACTGTCGCTACAAATCATGATTGTTCTACTATTATTGAATAAATCTTTTCCATCTTCACACAGATTGCACACAGGGAAGGCGTACAGTATCATTCCGTGTTCTCCTCTCACCTCTAAACAAGAGTTAGGTTGATGTGGTGCAGACGAGCCCTTTAGTATTTTAGCGACTGTTCTTCTCGTGGTTATGTCCCTTTTGAGTGTTTTCCACGTCTCTGCCTCTTTACATTGCCTCTGTGGCCTCTGAAGCGCTGCGCTGAGCACGGTCGCCCTGTAACCGCAGCATCAAGGTCACTGCTAGCTGTGGGAAATGTGTACTAATAAAGCTCCTGCAGCTGCGAGGCAGAATGTGTTCACTTCTCACCTTGTAAAGCTGATCAGCTACGGGGATCTGTCGTTTTATTTTCCTTTTGTAAATAATGTCAGCTTGAATACAAACCTGTTATACGCACAGTGAACATTAATGATCACTTTACGCCTACTCTGGGTCTTAAACTGAACAGCCTTCTGGTGGTCAATGTAAACAGATGAGGACTACATTCTATTAAAATAGATGTTTACAATTATTACATGTATGTGAATAAAGTCAATGATATGACACTGAAAACCTCACGTATGCACCTACTCCTCTCGTGTAGAAGACCTCATTATGACTTACTTTAACAGATATGCTTTAAATGGCTAAATAAGGGTGCGTTTACACCAATTAAGGCTAAACATGTTGTCATCCAACTAATTTGGCTCTTTGACAGCAGTTTGAGGCAGTTTGAGGATTAAGGATGAAGATATCTTGAATAGCTACACACTCTTTATTTTGAAATGAAGCTTAAATGAGTAGAGAGTTGGAGCCGTGATCAGCATTCGAATGATTGCTTTGATAAACGAGTGCTGATCACATGATTGCAGTAACATGAGGTAGGTGGACTATATTTAACTTGGTTTATTTTCAGTGCACAATGTTATTTTGTTGCAAATTGGATTTATAATCATTGTGTCTGTCTTTATTATGATAACTAAATTATGTTAATTACACTGATTTCTCAATAATTTGCATGTACTCTAAAAATCTCTAATATGTCCCTGTCATTATGAATCTGAGAAAGCAAAACATGTTTCCATGTTTGGAGTTCACTAAACTATCCTGGTCATGAACCAGCTTCCTGTCGATGAACCTGTACTTTTACAGAGTTGGGATGAATTTTAAATTGGCTTCAAACAACCAACAAACCTATATCTAGTTTGGTAAAATTGGTCCAAACCATGGAAGCAAAATATTTTTTCATTTTCTCTTTTTTTCTCGTCTAATTTATGTTCACACTGACTTTTAAAGACAGGTTGAGGGTTAACAAAAAACAAAAACAATAAAGGTGTTAAATAGTCATTAATTAGTACTTTGAGTCGCACATTATGAAGCTATAACTCGTTAAGCATCCAGTACCGCTCCTCCCGACAGATCTGTTGGGGATTCATTGAGGCTAGTAGTTCACTCCCTGTAAATAATAAACTAGAATAAACTAGTATCATGTCGGTGTTCTCTCAATTATTTAACATCCCAAAATAATTCGGTCTCACAGCTACAGTCTCATTTTCAGATTTGCTTTCTTTTGTAGCTCTAGGTTGCATAATTTCAGAAAAAAACACAGCAATGAATGTTTAATGAATGTTTTGCTTTTCTGAGGTTATTTGTGAGGATTTTCTTGGTTCCTTGAGATATGTTTCTGTCCCACCTCATAACTGTCCTCACCAGGTGATTGATTCATGATTGGCTGGTCGCAGGGGGTTGACTCAGGGTCAGTTGGGTTCTGGACTCTTTCCCTCAGCGGGCAGCTACAGTCAGGTCTGTCTGTTCAGAGGCGAAGTACTGTATCACTGTCAGCTCTTAATATTACTCGTGCACTTCACTCATAATATCTGGAAACAATGGTAACTTTCACTTGATCCCTTCTGTTACTGTGCCAAACTAAGTCTTGCTCAAGAAAAAGTATTTTTGAAATCTTACGTTGATCCAAATTGTCAAAATCAGCTAAATATTCAAAGTCCCTTTCATGATTTTGTCAGACACTTATAATAACAATCTGAGCCAGTCAGTAGCAAAAACATAAACTATAAATAAGAAGTTGACAGTCAACGCAGGATCTCTTACAGCATTTGTAGCTATACTTACAAAAAGACAGCAAAAAATAGATCAGGTGGTAGGAAGGCGGGTGGGTCAAAGAAAAAAAAAGAAAATGAGAAAAATGTGATCCCCGAATTAAACAAAGTTTCAGTGTTCATTTATTTGTTCCATAACTTTTGACCTACTTAAGTACGTAAACGTCACTTCCATAGTTATTTCAACCCAAAGCACGATCTTTTCCGAACCCTAACTAAGTATTTTTGTTGCCTAAACCCAACTAAGTATTTCAGAATCTTTTCCTAAACTGAACAAAAAGTAGTTTACTGTGACAAAGACAACTAGCGGAAAAAGTTTGTTGTATCCATGTAAGGAGCGGAAAAAGTTTGTTGTATCCATGTAACTAGTGGAAGTTGACACGTGTTGCTGGACCTTGTAGGAAACGCACGCAGAATTAGGAACAACCTTTTACGTAAGATATCCTACATGTTAGAATACATAGCTCACCGGGACTTCACCCATCGGTTTATGGAATTACGGTTGTGAAGCATCAAGTTTAGCATTTAAGCTTTGACCATCAACCACTGGTTATTCACACCTGAAAGCATACCCTGCTTTATTATTTATTTTACTCTCCATTGGACAGTAATTGACCAAATCTACAACCAGTTTATTGAAGAAGACTTGACACATGACATGAGACTAAAGGCTTATGTTTACTGTAAGTGAAGAAAAAGGGTAATTTTCTCATCTGAATACTGTTTCAGTCGCCCCCTGATGGCCATTAGAAATAATACAAGTTTAAGGCACTTCCGCATTGGCTACACTTACAAAAATTTAAAAATCCCAGTTCAGCCATCACTCTCTCCTGCCCACCCGACTGCACTCGCTCACTTCTCTATTACCCCGTTAGCTCATTCTGTGCACCTAGTAGTCACACCAACCTCATCAGCTTATTCTGTTCACCTGTTAGTCGCATCCATCTCGTCAGCTCTATCACTCTCATCTGTCCACTCTGCTGCACCGATTCCCTTTGGTATATAAACAAAAAATAAATAAAATATAAATAATGGAGAAAATTATGAATGAAAGATTAACATCATGTAGTAAAGAATATTTATCCAAATATCAGAGGGGTTGGAAAGGGAGAAATACAATAGATCCCGTTTTAAGTTTGGAACATGAAATTAGGACAGCACAGGTCAACAAAGAGTGCGGTAGCGGTCTTCTTTGACATCGAAAAGGCATATGGTGTGGAGAGAAGGGTTATTAATTAGACTTTGCAAGTTGGGTGTTCAGGGTCTACAGGAAGTGCCCCCTCCTATTTCAAAATGCCACTATCCAGCCGTTATTAAAAAAAACTAATTTAGATCCTGCTTTGCCCTTGAACTACAGGCCTATTTCAAAACTGCCTTTTCTGTCGAATCCTAGAGAAGGTAGTGGCCGGCCAACTTACTGCTGCACTGGAGAGGCACAATATGTTTGACAAATTCCAGTCAGGGTTTCGCAAACGGCACTCGACTGAAACTGCTCTTCTGAGGGTTTCAAATGACTTATTAATGTCATCTGACGCAGGCGACTGCTCTGTTTTAGACCTCCTCGACCTCAGTTCTGCCTTTGTCACTGTAGACTAGTGTTTTTCAACCTTTTTTGAGCCGCGGCTACAATAAAAATAAAAAAAAATCCAAAAAGTTACAGAGTGTCACATTGTAACATAATACAGCATATGTGGTTGGTAATTGGTGCGCTACCTACTGGCATGGAAGAGTATTTAGTGTTTCCCCTAGGTTTACAGCTTTGGGGGGGAGTGACTGACAGACAGACGGACATACTACCTCACAGTACTACAAAGTAATACTTCACAGTACTAGTGACTCCATCTTTGCTTTTATAAATAATAGAATAAAGAACATTGCAATCACTTTCAATTAAACCAGATTGCTCAATCAGACAAAAAATAAATAAAAATAGTTATATCCGTGCAAAAAATTATATTTAGTTACTACTAAATAGCTTATTGTGGAAAACAAAAAGCTATTTTTTTGCAAAACAGAATGAGTGCAGATATGCGAGCGTCACGTTGTATTAGTGGCTGCAGTGAGCTGCTTTCCTCTACAATTCTTTTTAAAACAAGGTTGTAGACTTGATACGGCCGCTCTCAATTCAAGCTCAATGTTGAGAGACTCAACAGCAGGAAAGATGACCTCACAGAGGGAGATCTCATAAAGATCGGCTTTTGGCGAAATTAAAGAATCGGTGAGTCGCTTGCGCAAGCGTGACCTATTAACGCATACGGTAAAATCAGCATTTCCTCTTGCGCACCACCTGTAATAAATACCACTGACCTAAAGGAAACATGGTGTTCATTTATTTTAATGACAACCACAAAGCGTGCAGGCTTTGTCACTGCAGTGTGTTTTTCGGGCTTTTGGAAGAATATTTCCAGAGCCTCTCGATATGCGAAGTCAGAAACGTCATTGATAGAGCTGCAGGCTGTTGGATGTTTGTCTTGACCTGCAAATACATAAACTGTTAGGCTTTAACAGTGATAGCTCATAGCTTAAAAAAGTGATAGCTTAAAGCAGCAAATCCCATTGTGAAAAGCATGCAACATTATTTTTGTCGCTCTCTCTCTGTCCACTGTGTGCTCTCCTGTGTGCAGCGCATCGGGGCGGAACTCTTCCATGCGCAACGCAGAGAAGAGTTGTAGACGCGACCCAGAAATGAAGTTTAACGGTCTCAGTGGAAGAATAGGAGTCGGACATCTCTCCACTGTCTTGTGGGGTACCACTGGGCTCTGTCTTGGGGCCCTTGTTATTTTCCTTATATTTATTACCTCTGGGACAGATAATTAAAACCTATAATGTTGCCTACCATCTGTGTGTAGATGATATCCAACTCCATGTCTCCTTTTAAAACCCAGTGAGGCTTTCAGGTTAACCAGCCTGCTAGATTGTGTAAATGCTATTAAAGGACATGACAGCAGTAAACCGCTTACAAATAAATTAAAAGAAGACAAAGGTTCTAGTTATTGCACCTGATGATGCTGTCCCTTTGATCAAGCAGAGCAGAGCGTTGGTCCACTCTCCTCTGCTGTCCACCTAAACCTGCGTAATCTCAGGGTAATATTTGATAAATCCATGTCGTTTGTCCCCCATGTGACACAGCTGTCTCGATCTTGTTTCTTCCACCTACGAACCGTTTCAAAACTGAGATCTGTTTGATTTACGGCTGAATTAGAGATGATCATACACGCTTTTATCTCTTCACGTATTGATTACAGCAACGCACTTTTTTCCTCACTCAGCAAAAAACGGTTGCAGATAATCCAAAATGCTGCTGCCAGAGTACTGACGAGAACAAATAGACTAGAGGTCAACAACCTTTCGTATCCAAAGAGCCATTTTGACAGAAAAGGACAATGGTTGGACAATGGTTGTTCAGAGTCCAGAGGAAAGTGGGGGAGATGAGATGTGCAGGAAGGAACAGGAGAGAAGAAACCGCCAAATCGAGACTGCGATTTTGACTCACTGGGCTGAACGGCATGCTACGGAAAATAGGGAAACGCGACACAGGCAGGTGTGACTATTATGGGCAGGAGAAAACAATCAAACACATTATTCTACAATGTCAGAGGTATGGGAATGAAAGGGGACCGCTAGTTGGAGGCCTCGGCAATGAGGGGCACGGTTGGATATGGCGTGTGTTCTGCACGATAACTCCAGTGGGTGCTATCAAGCACTATTGCAGTATCTTAGGATAACAATAATTGAGAGAATATGATCATTTTGATGTTAGTCAGTCAGAGAGATAGATCCTGGACTGTATGTGTATTGTGAGGTCTGCCTGGAATAAAACATTTTTTTTTTTTACGGTCCGGTGTACTGAGGAGGCTCAGTGTAATTGGAGCAAGAGATATGTTTTCAAATTGAAACGTAGATGACATGTGGGTGGGACGGGGATCAAACCTGCTACCTTGCAGTTGAAGGATGAACACCCCTACAACATGATCCATGAATTAAGCAGGTGTTGAAGTCTGCATAGTTGTGTTTAGTTGACCCTAATGCCGTGTTCACACCGGACGCGACGCGAATTTGCGGCGCCGCGTCCACCGCGGAAGTTTACTCGCGCGAGTAGAAAGAGGGTGTTCACACCAAACGCGAATTTGCGGCGCGACCAAAGGGGCGTGGCTTAGCTCTGTTGCTTGCCTCTGTGAGAGACAAGCGACGAAGCTTTCATTTCCGCTATTGACCATGGAATAAATAACCACTAGTTCTGCTTTATACTTGTTCTGGAAGTCCCAAACATGTCGGAACATGAAACGCCCTCGTATTTGGGTTCATAACATCATCCGTAGCCGCACACAGCTCGGTGAATTTCACCGACTCCTCCAGGAACTGCGTCTCGCGTATCTCCGTAAAACGATACCGATTATGCCATCCACCATGGAAATAACCACCAGTTCTGCTTCATACTTTTTGTGTAAACTCCACATATGTCGGAACATCAAACTCCATGGTGTCTGGGTTCATAATATTATCCGTAGTCCCACAACAGCGTCTCAATGAAGCCGCTGTCAGCGCTGGTTCAGGCGGAGCAGCAGCAGTTTCATTCAGAAATGGGGAGACGGCGGTGGTGACGGGCGGAGCTTCTCAACGCTGATTGGCTGCCGCAACTTTGCGTCATGCGATTTCTCCGCCAGAGTTGGGAAAATTCAACTCACGCGAATTCGCGCCGCGTCCTTCGCTTTGTTCGCCCCAGGTCGAACGTTCTGTTCGCGCCGCCTCCAACGCGTCTATCTCGCCGCAAATTCGCGCCGCAAATTCGCGCCGCAGCGCGTCTGTGGATTGACTTAACATGTAAACTGGTCGCGCCGCAAATTCGCGTCGCGTCCGGTGGGAACACGGCATAACAAAGGCCGACACATGACTTTTTTTTTTTTCTCCTCAAGTGTTTGATATTGTCATAACCGGTAAAATAGCAATACAATGTCAAGAATTCTTTACTCTTGTTCTATAACTTCATAAATACACCAAACTATAGTAATATGACTGTAGTGTTCTCGTGCAGGGTGTTGAAACTCTGGACTAAACACAGAGTTAAACCGTAATCAATGAAGACAGAGTCGTAAGTTTCACCCATTTACTGTAACTCTTTCCCTCATCCTGCTGGTGAAAACTGCAAACAAAGACAATACAAACATTCAGTGTACATACATAAACATAACATTTCACAGTAGAAAAGTTAAACCGGAAGGCGGAAGCAAAGAGTGCATGTTTTGAACAGCGAGAAAGCACCAATCTTAGCCCGCTTGGCAGTGGGTAAGAGCATGACATTTCAGGGTTATTTCAATCAATAATTTTTTTTTGGATTGAATATGAAGGTGCAACTTCTATATATTTTGATCAGTCTGGCTTGAGTGCGTCTCAATGACCGTCCGACTGGATCAATTTCCTGCAGAATTTGACGGATCCATCCTTTCTGGCTGTAGGTGGAATCGGAGGAAGGCAGTTTTCTTGATCTCTTCTTCTAGTTCTAAAGTCACCAAACCTTTTTAAAACAAAAACATATTGACTCCAAAAAAACAACAGTCTCTCCATCAGGTCCTTCCCTAGAGCGAACCATAGACAACATATAATGTAGGGTAATGGTGTGGTCATTAAGCTCTCTAAAACATCTCTCTTCTCCTGGGTCTTGCTGTAGGCATTGAACGTAGCGCAACACCCTATTGAAAAAATCAACGATGTCATCGCGATTGCTAATTACGAATAAGGCCTGCAGACTGATCAAAATATATAGAAGTTGCACCTTCATATTCAATCACAAAAAAAATTATTGATTGAAATAACCCTGAAATGTCACGCTTGGCGCTTTGTCGCTGTTCAAAACATGCACTCTTTGCTTCCGCCTTCCGGTTTAGCCAAAGTACCTTCCGTATGCTAGTGAGATGTCATTCATACATACTACTGAAACGCTCGCACATTCACTACTGAAATGACTTGCATGAATACATGTGAGACGCTTGCACATCCTCATGTAAGAGCATACATACAACTGAAAAACGTATACATACACATTTGAAACATGTATACATATATATGTGAAACACTTGCATATGTATCTAAACTTTTTATATCTTTGTAATCATATGCAAGAGATTCAGTTATGAATGTATAAGTGTTCAACACTTATACATTCATAACTATGCACGACTGTTTCAGATAGATACGTATAAATGTTTCACTTGTATGCATGTAAGCATTTCATATGTATGTGTATGACACATAAGTATATATGTATGCGTGTTTCTCATGTATGCGTAAGTGTTTCAGACGAGTATGTATAGTGTTTTGTATATGAGCATGCATAGGTTTACAGAGTATGTATGTATAAGTGTTTCAGTAGTGAGTGTGAGTGTCTCAATAGTTATGGCCTAAACGGCCCCTCATACTCACGAAATTGCCTCTACAATGCTTCCCCGTGGTGGATGCGAGCGGATTCTGGAGCATGTGGTCCACTGTCAAATGTTACTCAACCCGAAGTACTGAAACTGGACACCATTTAACCGGAAGTGACTAAACTGAAAGTCCCGCCCCGGAAGTGAATACACTGGACGTGATGTCATAACATGGCACGAACAGGAAAATCATGTTACCAATAATTATGTCTTGAAATAAACCCCATTAATTAAACAGAAATAGAAATGGAAAATGCCGTAAAGGCAACACAGTGACTATATATAAAACTTTATAAGCTGTGATATCAAATGGCTTTTGCGGCTCCCGGCACATTATTTGGTGGAAGATGCAAAATGTCTCCTTGGATAGAAAAGGTTGTTGACCCCTGGACTAGCCTGAGCAGGTGAGGGATTGCACAAGCAGAAATCTCTTGTAAATCACTTCTTAAAACACATGTTTCCAGGCTGTCTTTTATGTGATGTCATCTTTTTTACTGCTTTTATTTAAATGTATTTTTCTTCTTTTGATTTGTATTCATTGTAATACGTTCTTTGGATTGTTTCATCTATTGTACCGTTTAATCTGTGCTTGTTTTTGAACTCATATTTTCTTTGTATCTTGCTTTTTCTTTGCCTATGAACTACATTATAAACTCTGTTTTTCAAAGTGTGATTATGAGATATTTATAATAGACAGGCTTGGGTTGCAATTATGTGCTTCAGATTGTTCAGTTGCTCAGTGGATTTTGTGTTTGTCAGACTCAGTATCTCCAGGTCTCAGCATCTCGAGAGAAAAGATTTATCTGTAAGAGTTATTTTTGTTGCATTAGAATGTTTAACTACCAGTACAGTCATTGATTATCCATTGTTATACATAAATAAAACATTAGTAGGAAATGATTTGTTCATTTCTTTTGTATATTTTAGGAGCTAGCGCATTAATATGCCACTGTCGCAAGCTAGTGTCAGTCTTGAGTCTGCAGTGATTTCCTCTTTCAGCCAAAGGGGTTGGCTAAGTCAGGGGGTATTAACGTTTTCCTTGCGACACCCAGATGTCGGGCTCCTCTCTCTGCTTGCCTCTGGTCAGTGATAACAATGGACACAAGTCTTGGAGGACACATTTAGATCAGCCGCTGGAGGTTGGAATCACATTCATTGTTTGTTCTTTCCTCTCTGTGAAAGATAGAGATGTTGTCCCTGGGGGAGGGTTCTTTTTATTTCACGAGCCAGAAGATTTCAGATGTGAAAGGTTCAGGTTTCTTCTTTGAAAATGACCGTGCATGTAGTCTATTCATTACTCGGATTAACTCTTCCAACATTGAGGTCATTTTCAGTCGATTTTCTTGATTTGACAATTTCTTAAATTCACCTTTTTAAGGCACTTGCATATAAGATACATACCCATGTTTTACATCATGCATTGCATAACAATCTCAGCTCTCTATATAATGAGGAACCATTGTCATAAGGCAAAAGTGTAAAGAGAAAATATATAAAAATAATACTTTTGGAAATTTTTCATATCGCTTGTGAAAATATAACTTTACTCAGGTGGTATATAGGTTTTGGTGATGAAATTGGTTTACCAAAGGTTTTAGGTAAATGTCTAAAATGTCTAAAACCAAATGTTTGTATTATCGTTTTGTGTGCTATGTGTAAATATTACTCGGCTCATGACTGGTTGTAACGTGAGCAGTGTGCTGTCCTATCTAAAAAATAAATTAAAAAAAAATCACCAAAAGTGCTTCCTCCGTGTTGAACTTCTTCGTCGGCATGATGTTGCTTCCCTCCAACTGAAAACAGTAGCGTGTTTATATGCTCAGGTGTTGGTCTTTGAGATTTCCTGAGTGTTCATTGGTTGGTTAGTTCACGAAATGTCGACGGACACATGATTCAACAAATCACGGTGAAGGATCTCGTGTGACGAGAACATTTTTAGCCCGCGTCATATGACACGCCGATGCACCTATCTCTTGCCTGAATGATGGTAAAATGTTCCAGGGTACAGGCAGCGGAAGCAGGAAGTCTCCTCTTTCAGCTAGACGTCAAACCATATTTCTGCGATGTAATCCTCGATTGAACCGGATGTCGTTCTGCGCCGCCATCTTGAGGAGCGAGGAGGGAAATCGGAGGAGCCATGATCAAGAAGGCCCAAGAGCGAGCTTCCAGGAAGTGTTTTAACGCTGGACACGCCCCCTCACTGTTCATCTGTTATTTGATTGGACGCTGCAGCTGAGCGGACTGATTGCGGACTGATCGCTGATACCAGAGACGATCACAGATTAAGCTATATATTATATCTGTTTTCTTATTCACCATCTGGTTAAAATATGTTCATTGTAGGTCTGAACAGCATAAGCACCACAAACGACTGTCTTTAAAGATTTGATCTGTTGTTTCTCTCAACTTTTATTATGTATGTAATTTAAAATCAGAGAGCTGGAGAGAGAAAACACTGTTTACAACATGTATTGAAGAGAAACTATATTTATATTGCGGGTTATTTTATAATGATGTCACAATCAGAATTTCAAAACATACCGACGTAAATAATAAATAAATAAGACTCATTCGCCGGTAGAACTCGATCCTGCGCGTATAAGCGGGACACCGAACACAGTATACATTTTTATACTCAATGCAGTTTATTAAACGGGTAACTGACGACAGAGAAAACATCTCCACTCTGACACTCATAACTTTGTCTTTATTATATAAGTTGTAGTTTAACACCTTTAAATCAACTGAAAACTTACGATAATTTGTATCAATATTTTAAGTGTATTTTTATTGGAATGTTTGCCAAAAACTCTCCGGACAAAACTCCATCAGTTGTTAAAGCGACTGACAGCTGATCAGATGTGATCAGCTGTCAGTCGGCCGCAGTCATCAGAAACCGACGTCGCTTCATGTGACGCTTCAGAGGAAAGGACGTCTCATGTCTGTTAAAACATATTTCCTCGTGTCTTCTCTCCTCGCATGGTTTCCTTGCGTCTCTCCATGTATCCCTGGTGGGAGGGACTAAGACGCAAGGAAAAGAAAGTGAGGGAAACAGGGATGCAATTTAGAGACTTGGGATGTACCTTTTATTATTGGTTGCCCCTCTACTGTTGGTGCAAGTGGCCTTTTGTATTACAGTTTTTCTCGATTGCTAAGACACATTTCTTGAAACGGTCACCCATTTTCTCAAAACCTCATCTTTTTATTTACACTATTTGGAATCACTATTTACTAAGCCTCTGAATCCTCTTGCAAAATGATATGATATTGTTGATATGAACCTGCAACCAGTCAAAATCTATTGAGCAGTCACTTACAGCTGTTACTGTAACAAATAGAAAGCACGATGTTCAAGGCCATACAATTTGTTTATTGTACATTATACAGCCTACAATGCACTGTAGGCCTACTACAGTATACAATACGACAGTAAAAGGGACAAAAAGCAAAGGAGTCAACATGTCATCAATGTGCTTCTTCTTCTCTTTGGGCTGGGTCAGGCCAGAGCACTTCGTTGACATCAAAAGCAATAATTTCTCTCCTGAGGCAACGGGAGAAGAAGCCTCTTGTGTGCCGTATCCAGCCCTGACATGATTCCTCGCCTATATCACCACAGGCTAATTCCATGGCTTGCAACAGATTGGTTGTGTCACATCATTTGATACAAGTGAAATCAATTTTGAGTGATTGTGTTCATCAATGACATGTGTTCTCTATTTGTATTTGATTGTTGCCACTTGCGTTTACCAGTATGGATGACATGTGCATTAGAGTGCAGAATGTGTTTTGAGGCTGAGAATGTGTTTAGAGTTTTGTTGAAAAGTCTAAGTGAGATCTGCAAATTGTGTTTTACCATGTGAAATAGTTTAAGGTATTTACAACAGACTGCACAATTAGCTAAATGAGTTCAGGCAACTGAGAACTTTGTTCAGCCAATGGGTTTTAGTGTTTTAGCAGTTGAGAAAAACTGTAGAACGTGCCAGTTTTAAATGGAGTAGACATCTTGCTCAAACTGGTGAGAGGTTGAGCTTGTTTCCGTTCAACCATGAGCACATGTGGAGCTGTAAGAAATCCTATACATAGACATTTATCTCGAAGTGCTTAGTATTTGCAAATACTCAATACAATAAAGCATCTTTCTAATTATCTTATCACAAAATAAATGATTTTGAAAATGAAAAGTGCCTGATTGACATCACCTCTCTGTACACTGGAGGAAGCCTGTGAATGAAACACTGACTTATCAGTCACATTGTGCTTGAAAAATTAAAATATGTATAATTTGCACATATTAAATCATGCAGCATATTGTCAATGTTGGGTGCAAATCTTGTATGTCCAAAACCGTTGTTTCAGAAAATGAAAGGAACCCCTGGTTCTTAAAATAATTGAGCAGTGCATTGTCAAAGTTAGTATTGTGTCTTGAATACCAAAATCAAGCTCAAATGGACCAGTAAATAATGTGTTATGTCCGTCATTGAGTAGAACAGCTGCATCTATGGTAGGAGGTGTATTATTACCGTAGCTAGCTAGCTACACTAGTCTATTCAGCAAACCCTTTCATCTTCTGATCTGATCTATCCCATAACCCCGGAGGGTCATTGGGGCACCACAGACTATCTGTTGACCAGCTCTCTTCATCCCTCTCTGTCCTCGGCAGCTCTCATTGCCTCGCTGAGTTTCAAGTAAGTCCATTCTCCGATGTTATCTTTCCATCTTTTCTTTTGTCTCCTTCCACCTTGTACGGTTCCTTGTAAGATGGTCTTTGCAAGGCCTGAGGATTTGGTGATTTGTCCGTACCACCTCAGTTTCCGCTTTATAACAGTGGTAAGCAGGTCATCATGTGGGCCGATGGCTTGGCTGATCTTTTGTCGGACATCCTCGTTTGTGACATGTTGGGTGTAGGAGATACCCATGAGTCTTCTGTAGCATCCCATCTCTATGCTCTGTATTCTATTCTGTAGCATCTCATCTCCATGCTCTGTATTCTATTCTGTAGCTCAGCTGTAAGGGTCCAGGTTTCACAGGCATTTAGAAATATCATCTACAATCAACTTTAACTACAAAGCTACCCCTCTCTCCATGCACTAAGTCTAGCCACCTTTATCGCAAGAGATTTACTTATAAACAAACGTTTAATAAAGCAAGGTTATCACAGACCAATGGAGTGGGTAGATCAGTAATGAATATTGAGAAGTATTGTTTGCAGGAAATTAGTTTAAACTCTCGACCCAAAGTCCTCAACAACATGTTGATCTCAAAGTGAGCACAGTAGCTCACAGTTCGGCACAGGGCCGGCAGCTAGACGGTAAAAGTGAACTTACAATGCTCCCATCATCACACAAGTCCAACGACTAGAAAGACAAAGCTTGAATTAACAAGTAAACACCCTTACAAACCTGACGTATACTGTGGGTATAACCCTGCCATTGGTCTCCCTTTTACCACATGCATTCTCCTCCCCTTCCACCATTGGCGCGGTCCATTTTGCAATGGCACCATTGCTGCATCCTGTGTTCAGCGCAGCTAAAGATGATTGTGATACTTTGCAAAACAAACAAGCTAGAGTGTTTTACCCCAGAATGATAATTTGTGGAGCCAGACCCAGACCTTTCTTTTGCACTGGCACACCACCACCATGTACAGGAGTCTTGCAAGTAAGTGCAAACCAAAGTAGCATCTTTCTTCTAAAACTTCATTAGTTAACCAAATCTGTCCAACAGCTTCATCCATCAGGCTGTCAGGAAGCTGAACTCTCTCCCCACCATCCCACTTCGTCCTCTTCTCTAGACTCACATGTCTAGATGCTGCTAAGGAGTCACAGTCATTTATTTATAGCCCTTCAGTCTTAATAGTTCCTAATTTATGTTGTCTATATGTTATATGTTGTTGTGTTTTTTTTTTTTTTTTACTTTTAAACAGTTTTTTGCACTTTATTATTATTATTATTATTATCACTATTGCACAATTCTCTATATGTTGGACAGAAGAGAAACATACTTTCGATTTTCTGCATGTTTGCACATTGCACAAAGTTGACAATAAAACTGACTTTAACTTTGAAATCATCGGCAACCAGGTAGAAAATCCACGGCCCGCCACTGGAACACACCATTCGACCGATATGTATTTATAATTGATTGCACATGACTTTGTTCATGTATAAATCTCAATACGTTTGGATGCTTTATACGACCGAGATTCCTTCCAGTTGAACAGATATCATGGCATGGGACAGCCAAGGGAGACACATACTGTACACTGTATGCCCGTACAATACAAGCGCCAGTTTGACAGCCGACCGTAAAGAATATCACTGTGCTTGACTCTGACATTACTACCACCCGTCTGCCTGGGAGGGGGACGCTGTGAGACAGTAATGTTGATTGATGCTTATTGTCCTTGTCAGTCAGACCTGAAAGAAACCTCTAGTGGTCTGGCCATACAGATACATTTGGTTTTATGTTCTGAGGTTTTAAGATATCTGACTCTGAAAGATACGCCTCAACCCCAGTAGTACGGTAATGCTATTTTGAAAAATTACACGGAACCTTCAATTCACATTGACTTCTGAGTAAAAACGTCTTTCCTAAGGAACTTATGGAGTGGCCATTTGTGGTTCATAATAATCGACTGTAAGAGGAAAGCAGGACAAAATTGGTCTTTTAATTGTATCGCTATATATATATTAGGGCTGCAACTAATGATTATTTTAATAATCGATTAATCGGTTGATTATTTTTTCGATTAATCGGATAAAAAAGAAGAGGAAAAAAACATTAATTTGCAATCTTTTATTACAAAAACGGAACTGACAGTGCAAATTCACAGTGCAAACAATATTAACAATAAAGATTTATAAAAATAAAGAGATACAAATCAGAAAACTTAACAGGATTTGTTTGAACGTCAGAACTTGTTCTCTACACTACACTCACAGACGCACACACTCACGCACACACTCACAAACTCTCATACTCAGACAACACACACTCACTCACTCTCACGCCCTTTGTTCAGACACTTTGCATTGCAATGCAAAAATGTGAGCATGTCCACATGCTCCTGGCTCAGGCTCGCTCTTTTCTTGGAGGCTATGTTTCCTGCTGCAGAAAACAGCCGCTCAGATGGTGTTGAGGTGGCAGGTATACATAGGTAAGACTTTGCTAGCCTGGCCAGCATGGGATATCTGTCATTGTTAGCCTTCCACCACAGTAATGGGTTTTCTTCCTTGGCAAGGCTCTTTTCTCCAAAGTATGTGAGGACTTTGTTCCTCACTTGGGTGTGGCCATCCTCAGCTTCACCTGCTCCATCCTCTTCTTCACCATCAGAACCAAGGAGTGAGTCAAGTAGAGAGGCTAGAGGTGTTGATTCAGTAGCGGTAGTAGCGGTGGAGGTAACACTGCAACTGCCATGCTGCTGTACATCCATCTTCCTTCTCTCTTCAAGTGCCATTGTTTGCACTTTAGTATGAACATGTAGGACTTCATCAGGTGAAAAACACTTCAGTTTCCTAAACTTGGGTCAAGGACCCTCGCAAGGATCACTGTGTTTGGTGCGCGATCTGAGAAAGCAGTCTCCCTTTTCCATCTCTCCTGCAACTGCTGCACAGCAGTGAGTTGGAAAGCCCGCAACGAGGCTGACTCGTAGGCAGCACTCTGGGTGGACTTCAACAGCCCCTTCACAAGTGGAGGTAATGCAGATATTGTTGCATATTTCTGTCCACTCATGAACACAGTGGCACATTCAAAAGGATTGAGGACTGTTGATAGCTCTTCCAGCAGGCTCCACTGGTCTGGTTTCAGATCCAGGTACCTTTTGCCTCGCTGTGTGACAGAGCTGTCGGACAGTGTTGCTGTTACAGGCCACCTTTGCTCAAGCAGTCGGTTTATCATATAGAATGTGCTATTCCACCTTGTGCTTATGTCTTGAACAAGGCTGTGCTCAGGTGTGGCCATTTGTTGTTGTTTCTCTCTGAGCTTACTGCTGGCTAACTCGCTTTTCTTAAAATGTTCTACCAGACATCTTGCGGCCCCGACAGCTTTTTCAAGGCTTGGAATCTTCAACGCAGCATTGATCACAAGTTGCAAAGTATGGCCAGTGCAACGGACAGAGGACCACCCATGCTTCTCCTCCAGGATATTTGCCGCAGCCACAATATTAGCACCATTGTCATGGACTATGGCAATGATTTTGCTAGGAGGAATTTCAAACCTGGCCACTACCTGCTCCAACCACTCTGTAATATTAGATGCAGTATGTCTGTCCTGCAGTGGCATGGTGGTGAGGCAGATTGACTGCATGTCCCAGTCATCTGTGATGTAGTGGCATGTAACACCAAGGTAGGCTTCAGTCGCTACACTAGTCCACACATCAGTGGTGAGAGCAAGTTTGCTGCTGTTCGTGTTTATTGCAGTCTTCACTGCCTTGAATGTCTCATCATATTTTCTCTCCATGAGCTTCGTGAAGTGGGTCCTGGAGGGCAGAGTGTAACCAGGGTTCAAGGTGTGGATCATTTCAGTGAAGCCATCATCTCAACCATGGACAGCGGCCTCATGTCAGTGACGAGCATGTTGAGGATACTATCCGTCAAGACAGCGGCTTGCTGTGGTGTACATGATGAATTTCCCATCAAGAAGCCTCTCATGGTTTGCTGTTTTTGTCTGGAATCAAAAAGATAGTATATGTAATAGCATAATTTATATCAACTCAATACATACACACTTGTTGTTTTAGTTACTAGTTGTGTAAAGGTAAGTAACCCAAAGAGCGAGCGCGCACACACACACACAAACACACACACACACACTACAATGATGGTAATCATTTCATGAATTGTAAGTGCAAGTTAAGTTCATATATACACCACATTTAAACACAGCTTAAGATGACCAAGTGCTATAAGAACTTTATGTCAACAATAACCGATATGGGACAAAGCACAGAATATATACATGACAACAGATTGAAAAATGAATGGGCCAAAAAAGGCGAGTGAATAAAAAACGTAGCTTTAGTCTTACAAACTATACCACCCCTGCTTTACTGTTATTAACGAGCTAGCGCTAAAGCTAACGTGATTTACGAGCTAACGCTAACTTGTCAAGCTGCACCAGAAGAGCTACTGGAGGGACGTTACGTTCCTCACTTAAAAACGGGACAAAAGTAGGATTCTGTAGTGACTTACCCTGCTGTTGAACTCCTGTCCTCCTCATCAAGGACTCCAACATGCTTACGTTTCAGGTGCTGCATCATAACCGTGGTGCTCCCGTGCCATGTCATGTCTTGTTTGCATATTTTGCAATTAACTCTTTTTTTTGGTTTATTTAAAGTGAAATGCTCCCACACCTTGGACGACTTCGGTCGCATTGATTTAGCTGCCTCCGCCATGTGTTTTTCTTTAAATTACGTTTTTTTTTTAAGGTGTGGATTAGAACAACTCTCCGGTGGTCTTTCCTCTACCTGCGCTCTGCTCCGCTCCGCTATGCGCGCCGCTCAACTCTTTTTTTTTTTTTTACATCATCGCGACTTATTGCGTGGCGTAATAATCGCGCGACACAACGAATCGATAATACAATTTGTTGGCAACACTTTTGATAATCGATTTTATCGATTCGTTGTTGCAGCCCTAATATATATATATATATATATATATATATATATATATATATATATATATATATATGAGTGCAGGAGAACACTGACCCTTCCTCTTTTCATACTTGAAGCCAAATGCTACACACACACACACACCCTGCTGCGGACTTTGTTGTTTCTGATCACCAGCAGTACTGCGAAGTGATGATAAATATAAAAGCGTGTGTTTTCGGACATTGACTTTTTATGAGTTGGCTGTATTTCTCCGACAGGCGAGGTGTTTGATTAGGACACACATTGTAACACTGTGTTGCAATTAGCACATGAACTGGGCTTTAAATCATTCCACTTTTGACCCCCGCTGAGATGCATTTTGGACTCTTTTAAGATTACAACTGCTGCAGACCTTGATAAATAGTTTTTACACACTGTTGTATCAATAGAAGCAGTCAAAGTTGAATTATATTGTCTCTGTATGGAAGATATTGAGGGTGTTCGATGTAATTTCCAAAGGCTGCCTGTGAATTGAGAAAAAAGGCAATCGATGAACTCCCCAGCACCGAGCATGCAGGTGCTGCTACAAAGGGAAAGTCCACATTGAGCCAGTTCAATTTACATATGCTGCTTTTTTTCCCCTCTCCATTTCAGCACCATCCAGAGTAGAAAAATGTTTTTCTCCCCTCAAAATGGAGTTTTTCCAAAACAGCTTTCAGAGCGTGTAATGCCCGAAGCCACACAGCCTGCGTGAGCGGCGCGTGGCGGCTGAACCGCTCTCTCATGCTGATGTCCACAAAGACAGTTCTATGCTGCCAGCCCTTCTTTCTGCATATTGTGTTATCATAAAAGCCAGAAAGTGTATTTTCATTCCATTACAAATATCATTCCTATTCATTTTTTTTTGCCTTTTATGGTATAGTCCATTTTTTTACTGGTATTTAAGTTGAGTATACTTTGCTTCTCTGTAGAGCACTCTGTTTTTAAAAGGTGCTATATAAATAAAGTTATTATTATGTGTGTCTGCTTCCCTCTGCAATTACTTTTTTATTTACAAAAATCAGATTTTGTTGGGAGTGCAGTTAGTGACAGTGTGGACTCCATGGTTGCTCTCACAGCTTGGAGTAGCAATGGGGGGGGCGGCAGTGGTGTAGTCCAGGGTATACGCAGGTATACAGTGTATACCCACTTATTTTGCAGTCAGCATTGCGTATACCCACTTCTCAATCACCGCTGGTGCCTGGTGCGCATTATTTAGTAGTGCATGGGTCACTCACAGGCGGTCCGGGTCCGGACCCAGTCACCGTTGATTGATCATTGTTAACTAGATATTGTTGTTTTGTAACACATCGTTTTTAATATATTGTTGAATATTTGAACGATGATATTCAATATTTGTGGTGATATTTGTATATATCTCAAGAGGTATGCTAAAATAGTGTTCAGCTGTTGAAAACCTTTTTTTTCAGTTTTAGGACTTTACACTTTTGAGTTTATCTAATTGGTTTTGATGTGTGGAAGAGGATGATTTGTGTTTTTTATTTAAAGTGAAACATGAACAAGGATGCATGGTCTAATTCAGTTTTGAAGTCATTTATTTAAATAAATGTTAAAACTGTGTTTGCCTCATGAATATATGTTATACTCATGCATCACACCACCTGTGTAGGACCAGTAATATCTGCTCCAGGTGAAGTAATGTTAGTTTCATAATAGTACCACACTCTGGCCTACACTATGTTTTGTAAATTAGCTGTTCCAAGAGACAGTTTACAAAGAAACTACTGGTCTATATGGACAACTTGCAAAGCGAGAGAATAGTTGTCCAATGTTGTGTGGAGGGAGTAAGGATAAGGAATAGTTCACTCAAATTGCATAATTATGTAGTTGTCTCTTACCAGTCTGTGGGTCAGTATTGGGTCAGTAATTTCATAATCCTTATTCCCTGAGGTCAAGCAGCAGGAATCATGTGTAAATAATACTAGGTTAATCATTTTTGGGTAAACTAAATAGAGTATGTCACTATTTATAAAACAGGGGTTTATCCTTTGCTGTATGGGCTGCTTAAAAAAAATGCAAAATTAAGAGTGTACCTACTTCTCCAGGGACCACTACACCACTGGGGGGCGGGGCTTAGTAAAGAGTCAATTTATCTCTTTGTTGCTTGTCATTGTGATTGTACACATCATTTTACCACATGAATATTCAGTGAAATGTTCTCAAAACTTACCAGCTCAATTAAATTGTGTTGGCCTTAATGTGGTAATGTTTGTTGTTGGTCTGTTTGTTGTGGCGAAGCGGAACGGGAGCAAGAAGCGTTTCATATCTTCCAAATGTCTGCATCTAACTGCACTGTCACATTGGGGAAGGTTGGGTGAAACTATTTGCAGTAAATGACATCCTATTAAAGTTGGTGTTCTCGTGGGTATGCATTCGTCCCCACAGATCGACTGACGCCAGCAGTAAGAGAGGAAGTCATAGTTTGTTTGTTTTATTCTTTCAAAGCTTTGGATCGGTCTAGAGCAGATGGTATGTGAGGCCGAGTACGAAAGATATGCTGGTGAGTTATATAAAGTGGCAGCTTACAGTTTGTAGTTGTTGATTTTATTCCCTGTTTGTTCCACTTTAAGTTGTTATTGGTTGAATGACTAGGGGTTTGTGTTTTGTCTTTATTTAAAGCGAGACACTACAGGCAACAACATGATTCTGCATTGCTCTGGTAAACCTTTTGTACTATCATCCAAAATACACATTTTTCATCTATTTACACCTGTACATTTAAACATTTGCATATTAAAACATAATATTTCTGAAAACTTGTAATACAAATAATTTTTATGTCTTGAATCAAAATGTCTGGACATTTTCAATAAATATCTTCTAGCCATTTATTTTTTCCCTTATACTCTTGAGCCAAAACTCTCCAGTCCCACTGACAAACACCAAACGTCCTAGTTTCATCCCCATCTATCTTCTGAAGGTCTCCCTGAAGGGGTTTGTTCTTATAGCCTTCATAGCCATATTTATATTACTAAAAACAGTCAAATGAATTATTTATGACTGACAGTGTTTTCTGACTATGAAGTCATAAAAAGAGTCTCTCTCTCTCTCTCTGAAATCAATAGTGGGACACCTATTAGATACATAATTGAACTATGCACTTGCGGGTGTGTACCCTTAATTAACAGGTTTGGTAACAAGCCTTTTTCTTGCAGACTCCCTCCATCTCCATCTTTACATCTCGTTGCAATGGCCTGAACCTGGTCCTTTCCTGGCTATCCTGATTTTGGGCCATACAGAAACCATTGCTATATTTTAATTGAAAAATAGCCATGCTGGATATTATATTTCAGAGGCTTACCCTAATGAAATCCTCAATAGGAGTCAACATTTCCATATTCTTCAGCTATTTTCTGCTTGTTTTTGTGGCATTAAAGTGGCTGCTAGACTTTGAAATTGGATTATCATGGTATTTGCTTGAATGTAACCAGAGCCAGCGTATAACAGTGGCAGAAACCAAGTCGACTTATAGGATCAACAACTTAGGGAATTTCACAGCAAATAAGAAAAGAATAGCACCAGCATGGTTTCTCATGTGATAAGACTTTCTGTCACATTCTTAAGAGCTGTGAGAAAACTGAGAAACATACCAGCTCAGTGTGCAACTGATGAAGCTTAAAACCATTTAGGTAGTCGTTTAAATTAGTTTCCCTCAGTCATTACTTTTCTACTTAAAGGCAATGCTTTTCAAATTCCATGAAGGCAAGTAGATGTGGATTAGATTGAAATATAAGGATGCATGCCACTTTTTCCCAAATCTTTTTATTGAAGTACTACACAACAAAATATAAATTTGACTCATTTCATGGGTTAGTATATCTTTCCTCAAGCCTGTACACGGTTTATTTCCCAAGCAATACTACACACGGCACAAGAACTCAAGCAATGTTTGAAGTCCAATTCCAATACTTTTTTATTATTCAGCTGATATTTTCAATATGTTTGAATGTGGCCATGTTCGTGCCCAGGGCCTCACGGAACACACTGCAAACAAATGAGAGATTTAAAACACCTTGGTGTCTGTCTGTCTTTTGCATTGCGTCATTTATTTACTCTAATATACAACGATCAGCCGACCAGGGGCTTCAGATAAAAACTAGCCTTGAGCTAAATCTGACAAAACTGTATGGGGCAGTGTCGTCACTTTCACTTTTCATCAAGCATCAGATATTATAGAATCCACAGAAAGGGAACACACTTAACTTGAGCTTTGATAGAAACTGTAATACACTATCAACCGCCTGTGTGTTTGATTTATATCTCATCGATAGACAATAAACACAATGTGTGCTTTATGTTGGGCTACCCTGTTTTAAACTTGTTCCCACCACTTCATGAATAGTTCATTAATTATACATTCTGCATTATGGCTAAAGAGAAAAAAAATGAAATATCAGGCAACATATCTTTTTCACAATGTTGTCATCCAAACATTTACAGTTTATAAATAATGTATTTATTATTACGAAATTAATTAATCATGTCTTTTTTTCTTTTAACCGCAACATCATTGCCAGGCACCATGTCATCTTGGTAAATTATTTAATAAACCAATTATTTTCGGCTTCTATTCCCTTTATAAATTATTCCTTATTATAAAGAGCTGGCAATTCATTTGCACTCTCTCAGACGACAGAAATGTAAAGTGGAATTGTCAGAAATAACTTCTACTGTTATCAAATTATACTTTAATCAAAAACAATGTAGACTGCCATCAGTAGACGAGTAAAGTCACTTGTGACTAAAGTTTCATTCCCACAGAATTTAGTCTGTAAGGCAGCATGTAAGGACAATACATGTGTGTATATAGAATGTATTAGCATTTGCTAAACGGTGACTGCATTCTCATCTGCAGTGTTCATAATTACACATGTGCATTATTTCTTTACATCCTAGCATAGACATATTTCACCCCAAATGACCCACTGTTTGTCTGTGCACTCACTGGCTCTTTTATACATTAAGTCTCGTCCAGTGAGACGCACTTGAGGCTTGATTGTGTAAAGCAACGGGGTGTCCCTTACCACTCTCACATGGTAGATATGGATACGAGAGGCCATCTCTAATGCATTACACACTGCTCTGTGTACATTAACTGTGCTGTGGTGGCGGCGAGTCGGTAATCATTGCAATCTCTTTCCGTTGTCACGGCGGAGTGTCTTCTTCCCGCCTGACGGAGGAGCAACGCTCCCTCCTGCTCTTCATGAGCACTAATTAGATCCAGAGGCTTCCTGTGGCATCAGCACCTGCATAGTGATGATTCCAAATTTACCTCACAAACAAACAGGTGGGGAATCATTATATCCTCGTGAAAAGGAAGATGGATATATATTGCCATTTTAGAGTTAAGTAAGGTTGTGTTGCAGTGATAATTACCTTGCATATTGTTTTTTTATATGCACACATATACGCCTCCTAAATATGTACTGGGCTTGAGGGCCAGTTCAAATGTATTGTTAGAGGTGCAAAGTGTAAGATTGGACAGCATTTGTTCAAGTTAACAAATAAACTATCTACAGAAAGGTGACAAGGTTTTGCCGAAAATGTTCGAGCTGCCTATTTAGTCAGCAGTCACTATGCAACATTAGCATTAATGTGGCGTTGTGCTCGTGAATGTGAAGCCAATATTAACTCTCCTTTTCTCTGCTTTGGTCCCCACCAACCCCCTGAGGGAGATCTCTGACTGTGATGAGACTGAACTAAAACAGTTACGTTTTGGACCATAAAACCCAAACCATGAACTCAAGGAGGCTAAAAAGCTCACAGCTGGAGGGAACTGCACAGTTGGTGACAATTCTCTGGAAACAACATATTCATATTTGACCCATTGTTAACAGAACATATGGATTATTATATGAATGATTTTCATGTCCATTATAAACCTTTCCAACCTTAATGTCTACTATGTGCAGGGCCTACAGCTAGACAACCACTGCCAACTGTTATGCTTTGGTTTCTTGGTCAGTTTATAAAAAAGTATTTGCACTACAAACTCAAGCGAGTGTGAACCATACCATGGCATTCAGTTATTCATAACTGTGTTTAAACTGTGGAATATTGCATCCAAAACAACATGGGAAACAATGCTACAACATTAATATATGTTCCATTTGTTGTGTGTAATGTATAAAACAAAAACGGTTCCATTTAAATCCAATTGTAGCACCAAAGATAATGTCTGCTCTTCCCCAGTGGAACATCATTAATTTTCAGTAAATATGAGACCTTTCTGTAAACATAGTCTGGTTAGCCTAATGTTACATATTCTACTGCTGATGCTGATTTACAGTGAAACGAGCGGCGTGCCACGGTGCCGGGGCGTTGATTAAGCAAACATTAAAGTTCCCATGATCCTCCAATGCATACAAGAGGAGGAGCAGAGCCACGAAGGGCCACAGCCGAAGCACAGCTACTCACATTAATCAATGGATTCTGTGAGTAAACGGAGGGCAGAAAGTAAGCAAAAGATAACGGTTTCCTTCAACCCAAGAGGTATTATAGGTCACAGGCACAGCATGATATTGTACTGTGTTGTAGGGGACCAATAGGACCGAATACACAGGGCCCTTTAAGATAAGGGACGTGGCCCTGGTAACAAGGGGTTAAAGGGCACCAGGAAGTGAATGTTGTTTATGATTGTTGGGATGTAAATAAACGGCCGCAAGTTACAGCCAAAGGGAATACTCGCCTCGTTGTTTGTTTACACGCTCCTACAGTGTAATCAAATAATGAAACTCAATATAAAATCATAAAGCTGAGGGAATAGATATTATAAATATATGAAATATAGCTGCTTAATAGCCCAAAATAATGTTGGTGGGACAAATACAAGCCAAACCGAAATCAGTGAGTGTAAACGAATTGCTCGACAGAATAGATGCAGTGTGATAAGTTGTCAGTTGGGTCTGATGATGCTAGGAGGCGGGCTTTATCTGTAACATTATTGGACCTCACTAACGTTCTTGCGGGATGGGGTAAAAGCCCTGCAGTCCTGTTCTAAAATCTTTTGAAAATCTTTTCCAGAAGAGGAGGATTTTCTGCAACCTTTGCATCTAACCTAATCATAAGAACACCCACCTGGGTTGCCATGTTGTGGGAAATCCTCCTTCTGCAGAACACTTGCTCTGTCCTTTTAGGCCTTTTAATTTATCAGGAGGAATCCTAATCAATCTATTAACAACTTATTGAATGTTTACAACTGCACACTTGATGCATTGTATTATTATGAATCTATGAACTTTTAGTACATGACTCATTGACTATCAATTAAGCCATTAGTTACAATTTATAAACCTTGTTAGAAGTGGTAAGTGTATAAATCAGTGTTGGGACTAAGATTTGCATTTTGAGCTTTGGTGGTCAGACGAGCCTTTTTCTTACGTAACTCATGGGTTGTACCTTTTTTAAAACTTGTGATTTATGTTAAGCATTCAGAGAATGCAGTGTGTTTGTGAAGCATCCACACTGACAGGACTACATCTGTGTCTGCGGTAAAGAGGCATGGAGAGATGAGAGACCTCTGTAATCCAGCAGTATTAAAACAACCTGCAGGGGAGGAAGGCCGTGATTAAATTTGTTTGTCTGAGACAGACGGAGCCTTTACGTTTCGTGAGTAACCTAATTCTGCCGATGTCGGCCGGGGCCAGTGAAAGCACTACTCCCTGCGCTGCTGCCCTCCAGCCCGCCGCCATAAATCATCTGTGCTGTTTCATCAGGCGGCGGAGCGGCAGGGCAAGCTATCATCTGGCACTGACCTCCACGTCCTATATGCTGTGGTTTCCATCAGAGGGAGATGCACTCTGTTTCCCTCCACAGGCTCACAACACCAAGCCGCAGTGTGTGTGTGTGTATATATATATATATATATATGTCTGGAGCTGCTGTTAGTGTAATCATCTTTACTGGTTACCAGCTGGTGGCTGAAGAATAGCAATGTTCAGGCAGTAAAGATGCACATTAACCTAAACAATACCATAATATTCTCAACATTACAGTGCTGTTGTTTTTGAGAGAGAAATTTCTTCAGCTTTACCACTGTTTTCATTTTTATTATACGTTTCATGCATCTGTTGCACTGTAAATTGGGTTATCAATCTTGCAAACATGTAATTTATTGTGTAATTGAAGTGCACTTGATTATGCAGGACTTGGAAGGTCAATTGTGGACTGCACACGCCATGCATGGAAGGCAGCAGACTATGTTTCCCCTGCATGAGGATGAGACAGCTCTGGTACTAAAGCTGAGGAAAGAACTCCAGAACACAGACCATCTGTGAAAAGACTATAGTGCCAGAATATCTATGCAGCAGCTTTTCATTAATAGTTTATAGTCGATAAACAGCCTACAAATAACCTCATGCTTTATGCATCATAGCCTATAGGTTGACTATTGTATTTAAATAAACAGGTTTTATAGCACAATAACATTTATCAGATAAGTATAGAACTCCACACGGCAGTTCAAGACACGGCAAAACTACTTTTCAGCCCTTGTACTCCAGAAATCTCTAAATATTTTGGAAGAGGAACAACATCACCATCATGACTGTAATATAATTACCAAACTACACTAAACTGTTAAGCATCAGAAATGTATTTTTCTCCTGATCTTATACAATAGTACAACAATAGTAGAATAACTAGGGGGAAATGTGTCTTCCCCTAAAGATCCACACAATGTGCACAGTGTCCGTGAGGGTTTAGTTCTGTCCCACTGTCACATTGTAGAGTGCTTTACTGCCATCAACATTATTACATGCCAAAATAATTATTTGCACGTTCATGATATATATTCATTCAAGATGGCCGCATATGGCAGCCTCGATATTGCGCCCTCGTGTTTTAAATTTTTTTTTACAGTTTATACAGTTTTACAGTTTTTGCCTGTTTGTTTAGTTTTTAGCTCTGTAGTTACACCACCATTGCTGTAACTGGTTCCTCCCTAATGGCAATTGTTGTGTTCATAGTCTCGACAGGTGTCCTCATCGGTCTCCTAACAGGTATCTCGGTTAGGAGAGGCGAGCAAAGGTGGTTGTGCCTATAGGAGCTGGTTAAGGCCGTGGGGATATACTGTGGTTAGTGTCACCATCCACTTTCTTTCTTTAGCCAACCTTTGCCTGTCTGACCACCATGGGGCCGACTCCAACCCCATGATCGCCAGGTTTTCCTCCCCATGCTGTCTGAAGTGATCGTACAGGTGAGTATGCTTTTTAGTTTTGCAAATCAGGTATAGATGTTGTTTTAATCTCGCAATTAAACTGCTCTTGGTTTGACCAATGTACAATTTTGCACAAGCCCGGCATTCAATACAGTATACCAGATTCCGAGGGTTAGGGTTAACACTGTTGAATCTTTGAATATCTCTGAACACTTGACAAACTCTCAACCAAACTCGGAAGCGTAATTAGCCTGCCAACCCCAGGATTTCCGGGTTTGGTCCATGGTACTGCTTCTGTCCTGCTATTGGAACCATTGGTCTTCTTACCCCTGGCTGCCACATCGCTGGCCGGCACAAGCCCACCTGTTTACCCTGCTGGGATCTTTCCGCTCCGGCGTGATGAGCAGACCTGGGTTGGTCACCGCTAGCCTCCACTGTACCAGGATCACCAGGCTAACAGGCTGGTAGCCTCTCCAGGCTACCACTCTCTACCAACCGGAGTGCTGGCGTCCTCCCGTTGGTATTCTGTGGATTACCCCGCTAATTCTTAGGCTGCACATCGCTTCTTGTCTTGCGGACGGCCAGCTCTTGGTCACAAGCTGGTGCTAGCTTAATGCTAGTACTCCCCTACCGGACCATGCCGCCACTAAACTCCTCGTCGGACCTTTGCGGCTTCGATAAAAAACTGCGCCCGGACTGCGTGGACATCTTAAAACAACATGGAATACTTTGCCGAAGCCATCCTTCACACAGAGGCTCTAGCCGCATGTTCATCTCCAACTTCACGTCCCAAAACTCTATTCCATCCCTCTGGTTCTGTCAGAATCGCACTTCCTTGCTACGTAATCACAACAAACAACACGTGAATCTGTCCAATCTCCGTCCCCTTCCTCAGTCCTCACAGCCTATCACAACGCAACGTCACCTGAAACTGGCCTTGCTCAACACCCGCTCACTCAACAATAAAAGCCTCATTCTGAATGAATTCATAAGGACAGTAACCTTGATATCCTCTGCCTCACTGAAACATGGCATAAACCCCTGGACTATTTATCACTAAACCAGACCACTCCCACAGGATTCACATGCATACAGTGGCTTGCAAAAGCATTCATACCCCTTGAACGTTTCCACATTTTGTCACATTACCGCCTTTTGCTGCAATTACAGCTGCAAGTCTTTTGGGGTATGTCTCTACCAGCTTTGCACATCTAGAGACCGAGATGTTTGCCCATTATTCTTTGCAAAACCGCTCAAGGTCAGTCAGATTAGATGGAGAGCGTTTGTGAACAGCGATTTTCAGATCTTGTCACAGATTCTCATGGGATTTAGGTCTGGACTTTGACTTGGCCATTCTAACACATGAATATGTTTTGTTTTAAACCATTCCATTGTAACCCTGGCTTTATGTTTAGGGTCGTTGTCCTGCTGAAAGGTGAGCCTCCACCCCAGTCTCAAGTCTTTTGCAGACTCCAACAGGTTTTCTTCCAAGATTGCCCTGTTTGGCTCCATCCATCGTCCCATCAACTCTGACCAACTTCCCTGTCCCTGCTGAAGAGAAGCACCCCCAGAGCATCATGCTACCACCACCATGTTTGACAGTGGGGATGGTGTGTTCAGGGTGATGTGCAGTGTTAGGTTTCCGCCACACATAATTTTTTGCATTTAGGCCAAAAAGTTCAATTTTGGTCTAATCTGACCAGAGCACCTTCTTCCACATGTTTGCTGTGTCCCCCACATGGTTTCTGGAAAACTGCAAAGACTTCTTATGGTTTTCTTTTAACAATGGCTTTCTTCTTGCCACTCTCCCATAAAGGCCAGATTTGTGGAATGCACGCCCAATAGTTATCCTGTGGACAGATTCCCCCACCTGAGCTGTGGATCTCTGCAGTTCGTCACCAGAGCTGAGTCACCATAGGCCTCTTGGCTGCATCTCTTGTCAGTGCTCTCCTTGTTCGGCCCGTAAGTTTAGGTGGACGGCTGTGTCTTGGTCGGTTTGCAGTTGTGCCATACTCTTTCCATTTCCGGATAATGGATTGAACAGTGCTCCGTGACATGTTCAAAGCTTGGGAAATCTTTGTATAGCCTAACCCTGCTTTAAACTTCTCCACAACTTTATCTCTGACCTGTCTGGTGTGTTCCTTGGAATTCATGGTCCTGTTTGCTCCCCAATATTCTCTTAACAAACCTCTGAGGCCGTCACAGAACAGCTGTCTTTGTACTGAGATTAGATTACACACAGGTGGACTCTATTTAGTCATTCGGTCAACATTCAATCATTGAGCAGTCATCAGGCAACTTCTGAAGGCAATTGGTTGAGAAAAGGGGGCTGGATAATTTTGCACACTGCACTTTTCAGTTTTTTATTTGTGATTTTTTTTTTTTTAAATCATGTATAATTTTCTTTGTACTTCACAATTGTGTGACACTTTGTGTTGGTCTTTCACATAAAATTCCAATAAAATATATTATGTTTGTGGCGTGTAATGTGACAAAATGTGGAAACGTTCAAGGGGTCTGAATACTTTTGCAAGCCACTGTAATTTTGAACATTTTGCCTTCAAACTCTCTGGAGGAACTGCTACAATGCTTCAACTTCACACTATGTCAACTTCCCCACTCATAGCCGAGGTCACATCCTGGATTTGGTCTGCTCCACTGGTTTCACAATACCTCAGCTATCCAGCCTCAACATCTCTGACCACCTGGCTATCACCATGGACATTGACATCCCTATCCCCATCCCAAATGCCAATTTCAATCCGGTTTCCACTCACAGCACTGAAAAAGCCCTTATGAAAGTCACCAATGACCTCCTCCTCTCCTCAGACTCCGGTCACCTCAACATTCTCCTCGAACTGCAGTCTTTGACACCATCAACCACAGCATCCTTCTCCCGTCTCAAATTGTCCCTCAATATCACCGGAACTGCTCTCTCCTGGCTCAAAAAAAGATCTAATAGACAACAATTCATCAGCATCAACAACTGCACCTCCTCCACCGCTCCTCTGTCTCAAGGCGTCCCCCAGGGTCCAGTGCTTAGTCCTCTTCTGTTCATCCTCTACCTGCTCCCTCTTGGCAACATTATACGCCAACATGGTCTCCTCTTCCACTGTTTCGGCGATGATGTCCAGCTCTACATCTCCACAAAGGCCATTCCCCCCACTACTCACTCCACTCTGACCAACTGCCTCACTGACATCGAATCATGGATGAGAAAGGCCACAGGTCCAGACGGCATAAGGTCAAGGCTCCTCAAATCCTGCGCAGACCAGTTGTGCGGAGCACATGTTCAACTTGAGCTTGAGGCTGGGGAACGTACCACAACTATGAAAGAAGTCCTGCGTGGAACCGGTATCAAAGACTTCGCGGCCCAAGGACCTCAACAACTACCGGCCGGTGGCGTTGTCATCCCACCTGATGAAGACCCTGGAGAGGCTGGTCCTTGCCCATCTCCGCCCTCTGGTGACCTCATCTATGGACCCACTTCAGTTCGCCAGTCTGGCATCGGGGTGGATGACGCCGTCATCTTCCTGCTGCAGATATGCCTCTCTCACCTGGAAAAGGCTGGAAGCACTGTGAGTCATGTTTTACTACTTCTCCAGTGCCTTCAACACCATCCAGCCTTTACTTCTGAGGGACAAGCTGGAGCAGACCGAGGTGGACCACCACCTCACTGCATGGATCCTGGACTACCTCACCAACTGTCCACAGTATGTGCGGGTATGGGAGTGTGAGTCAAATCGGGTGTCCTGCAGCATGGGAGCCCCACAAGGCCCACAAGAGAGCACACCCGAAGACCTTTCTCGACTCTGTGGTGGCATCAGCCATCTTCTATGGAGTGGTCTTCTGGAGCTGCAGCATTACGGCAGCTGACAGGAGGAGACTGGACAAACTGGTGAGGAAGGCCAGCAGCGTGCTGGGGGTGTCCTCTGGATACTGTGGAGGTGGTGGGGGACAGGAGGATGATGACTAAGTTCTCATCCATGATAAACCACGACTCCCACCCCATGCAGGACACACTGGCAGCGCTGCACAGCTCCTTCAGTCACCGGCTGATTCACCCCCGGTGACTGAGGGAGAGGTACTGCAAGTCCTTTCTTCCCACTGCTGTCAGGCTGCATAATACACTGAGCTCTCAGTAGACCACGAACACTTTTGATACTTTGGACACTTCTGAACACTTTAACCATTCACCTGGTGCAATATCCAACACGTGCAATACGTTTAAGTACTTTTATATACTTTTTTTATACAGACTGTATATTTAATATTCTTCTTTACTGTTTTTTATTGTTTTTTATTACTGTTTATTTATGTTGCTTGATTTGTATCTTTTTTGACTTGTGAGCAATGCTGCTGTAATCCTGTAATTTCCCCACTGCGGGACTAATAAAGGATTATCTTATCTTATTTTATCTTATGCAAGCCAATTTTCTGAAACTCAACTGTGATAAATCTGACATGATCATCATCTGTCCCAAATCCATCACTACACTTGTTCCTGACAGATTATCTTGTGTGTTACATCCGATCTCTCCAGAGTTATTCCTGGTTACTATCCCAGATCTGCCTGTTCCTGATTTAGGATTCTCTGCCTGCCCCTTTTGGATGTGTTTGCCTTTGACTGATCTCCTGGGTTTGACCCTGCCTGAACTTGAGTAAATCCAACTTTCCTGGTCTATCTGTCTCTGTCGTGCTTTTGGGTTCCGGTACGAGTAACTGTTACAAAGTCGCTGTAAACATTGTGCATGCTTTGGGAATATTCATCCATCCTTCCTTCCATCCGTCATCCTGGCAGATATTATTCATTTTTAAGTCTGTGTCAGACTACTTGCTTAACATTACATTTAGTGCTACATTTACTCTTTTTAGATTTTGGTGCAGACTGGTTTTATAAAAGTGGAGCAAAAACTTCCCTTAAAAGGAGATATATATATATATATATATATATATATATATATATATATATATATATATATATATATATATATATATATATATATATGTATATATATATATATGTATATGAGCACTGTTCTATAAAGTTGTGGGCCACAGAGTCAAGATTTTAAATTTGCTGAAAATTACAAATGATCCTCAGAGGGCTTTACAATCTGTACACGCATGACATCCCCACATCGGTTCAGGAACAAAATCCCCCCAAAAGTGAAGTGTGAAGAAACCTTCGGGAGAGGAACAGAGAACGATCCCTCTATCACGATGGACAATAGATTAGTTATGACACATTCTGGTGTTTATACCTGATATTGTGTCAAGCACCAAAATCAGTGGATCCTACAATTGACTAATTATGCTATCGGTTACATTATGGCAGAGTCTCTGAGACTGAGAAGATGACATCACAGTGATGTCTTCAGTGTTATTTGCTCAAAGTTCAAACCTCTCCACCATGACATTATAATAACTGTTTCAAACGCTGAACAGAAGCATGAAGGATAATCCTATGAAGTGACGGTATCAGAATATAAAGTACATACAAAGTAAAGGCACTCATTCAGAAATGTGGTCCCATGGTATCTTTGTCTCCTATAATTGGGCTGTCAGCGCCTCATTACAAGCATCTTAGATCTTCGGTCTCCAGGAGACTTAACTTCATCCTTCTCTCTTCACTCTGGGAATGGCGTCTTTGAGGTTTGCCTCGTGTGTGCGTGCAAAGTCCTTCCTGTAGGTGTTGTGTTACAGAGGGGAAAATGTGTGGCTCGGGTCCTTTTGCCCTTGGGCACCCGCAGGAAGTGTCTTGACGTCTGAGAATAGATGGTGTCATTATGTTGAACAAAGGCTGCAACAAAGAAGGGATACCAGAACATTTCAAAAGTGATAAATAAGCATATTTACTCACAAAGTAACAATGAATAACAAAACAAAAATGGAAATACGTTATCACAAACAGACCAAACCGCAGCCCCGTCAGCAAAGACCAGGTATGAAGGAATCTCAGGTAGTGGGTCGTGGGCTGCAGTGGAATAGTCCTCTTTGGTTAGAACCTTCCTAACTGAGTGAAATGACCTGAAGTACCTAAGTGCCCGCCATGATTAGTGCCGGTCGAATTCTCTAAACGCAAAGGAAAGGAGCTTCATGCTTCCTTACTTAGCTCCTTTAGCATAGGAACCACTGGACCTGCCTTTACGAAAGGAAAGGAGATAATTCCGATCCACAATTCCTTGCGACGGCAACATTTAAAGTGACGTATCATTCGGCCGTTCACGAGAACAAACGATCATGACCGAGAAACGCAGATCATGTAAATAAGCATTAGCATAACTTGGAAATACTTTTAACAATCTGTTAAACCTGCTGGCAAACGGTACGTTGTCAATAGATATAAACTGACTGGACTGGAGAATTTGTGTTTTAAAGTTAGTGGGGAACTTTTGACTGGTTATGAAACGGTGTCAATGTAATACTGATGGTTCTGTATGACCTAGATCAGTAAACAGGTCCATCAGAGAGAAGACTTTCTGTTTGAGTTATTCCTTATGATTTTCACTGCTTCAACTCTCTGCTCTGCCGGACGCCGATACCGACACCATGCTTCTGGAGACCCGGCCATATTGCCTATTGGAGGGACGAAAGGCAGACTAACAGACCATGCTGCAGCAAAATTAGGTTTTCTCAAAGGACGACATCGAGTTCTAGGGGAAATGAAAATGTTAACAATTACGTCCAATTTCCTGTGTAATAACCTAATCTGGTCAACATTTAATTTTCTCCAAATCATATCCGCCAATGCACATTAGCTGCACCTGAATGTAATTCTTAATAATTGTGGATTCCCATTTTAAGGTCTTTAAGTAATTGATGGGTGAAGCAGCATGTTGAACACTCACCACACTGTAGTCTGAGTGTAAAGAATGAATCAGGAGAGTAACTAGTCAGATACATTTTGCTGAGTGTGCTTCCGTGTTCTACAATGTAAAATGGACCCTTTGAGTTGCATTGGATGATTTTGCAGCATGGTGTTGGAGTTCTGTGTTAGTATTCCTCAGGTGGTATAGAGTGTTTATGTTAATTATTTTATTCAAAGATAAAACTCCATAGATTAGTCAACTAATGAAATATGGACCCTCTGAAGGTTTTAATTAAATCTCACTTATGTGGTTGACAAGCAGGTGAAGATTTTGCTAATATTAATTAAGCTTGGCTCCAAGCCCAAAACGTATTTTAGTATTCTGCTCCAGATGCTTCCACCGACAGGCTGAAAATATTACATTATACTGGTTGTTGGCACACCTTTGAGCTGGGGGACCAGGTGGAATCCATCTTCAAAGTAACAGTGACAGAAGAGGAAAAATCAAACGTGTGAAGCCTTTTGGCACTACAGTAGATATGAACCAACACATTCACATAAACAATGATCTCGCTAATTGCTTTGGCCAGACCCAAAATGTTAATAATAAAACATTCTGAACTGCAGTCTGAGAAGGGGCCGTGAAGTTGGATGAGATCCACTGAACAACAGCTGAGCACACAAGATGTCGGTACATCTGCTGGGCAGTCACAGAGCCACATTCACCAGCGTAATTACACCTCGAGCAGACCGTCTCATTCTTACCTTCAATCTTTGCTCTCCCGGTTCCCATTTTCCACTGTAAACATTTTAATTGAATGGCATCAGTTTGATGTTGTGACGAGAAAAACGGGAAAGTAAAGAGAAACAAGGACGTCAGAGGAGGCCAGCTGCTTCCAGCATAAGTCCATCCAGGATCACTGGCTTGCTGATGATCAGTCTATTGCACACACATGAAGCTTGCACAATGGATTGGATCAGTTCAATTTTAGCATAGAAAATTGCAAACAGCATATTTTTCAGTAATTATAGTCCACCCAAATGAATGATGGTACAGTCTGTCGGTCATGTATCTTTAGCAAAATCATCTCATGAATCTTAGGCTCAATGCACACTCATACGTTTTTCTTTTAAAACACATTGATTTTGCGTCCACACAATACAAAGACGTTTAAAAACGCTGTTAGTTTGAAAACTTTGGGGTTGAGTTGTGTGGACGGGCAGAAACGGAGAGCTTTAAAAAACAATGGAACGGTCCGGTCTGCCTCACTGATTCGTCACGCCGCTGAAGGAAAACTAGCATCAGCCTTGATTACAGATCGACTTCTGGGGTCAATTCAACAAGGATAACAGGATACAGGCGTTGCTGACCTCGTTCTCTATACTAGCAGCAGTTGTGCTGTTAAATTCTGCATTTGTGCGGCTTTGAGGAGGGTGATGGACATAAAATGAAGGACTTTCCTTTTCTTATCGATCCTCGTTTTGTTCTGCTCAACTGTTGTGAAGTCCACACAGAAACTGTTGACCCGTAAGCTAGTAAGACTTGTTACTGAATCTGATTGCTATGGGTCCGCTGAAGGAGCGCTGGAAGCGGCTTCATTCAGACACTCGTCCTGGAGGAGTCGGAGCTGTGTGCGACTACGGATAATATTATGAACCCAGACACGGGGGCAGAACTAGTGGTTATTTCAATGGTGAATGGCGGAAATGGTAAATGTTTTCACAGGGTAAAGCCACGGAGATAAGCCCCGCCCCCTTTCCACAGCGAATGGTTACGAAAAAGCGTATCCACATAAAGTCGAGCGAGTAAAGCGTATCCACATAAAGTCGAGCGAGTAAACTCAAGCGAAAAAGCATTGCGAAAATTCGCAACTCTTTTGGTGTGAACACAGCATTAGTCTGCTGAGCCTGTGGTCAGTCCTGAAATTGTGCAGTATACAGCAGTATACAGCACACAATGCAATGAGAGTGGGAGGAATTGGGGATCATCAGGGGCACACGGCTCAATCGGACTCTGGGACCACCTACCGTGTTAATTCAGGCCTGGCCTTCACAATCTCTGGATATGACTGACAACCTGCTGTCATGAGGCTTTATGGAAGGAACAATTATAATGTGTCCCAAAGACCTACACAGGGACACGCACACTTTTGATTCATTATTACCAGGCAGACATTTTTTAAACTTTGTGTAGGCCCATGTTGTGGAAAGGGAATTTGAAAATGTAGCTGGCATGAGCCCCATGATCCTCTGCTGCCAACAGCTCTGAGCCACTCATTTACATGGACAACAAGTGATGTGGAAAATACCTCTGGTCTGGAACCTCATGCTGCGACTGATGAGAGACCTATTTAGGGGGCTGTGAGTCGAGGACAATATTTTCCAAAGTAAAAGATGTTGAAGAAGATTTCTAGAGGCCATTACCGCTACATCGCCTTCTCACCGCTCAACTGCATATATATTGACTGAAGATTTTATATTCCTCTATTAAGGCTCCAGCTACCCAGGGAGGGGAATGCAATCAACTGGCTTGGCTGCTGAGGTGTTTACCTGCATTTTAATTCAAGCTTGGGGAGCACATCAGAGGTTCTGGCTGCAGCTGGTAACAGCAGGGTTCTGCGTGGCGTTCATAAGTCCTCACCCCAAACCTGCACACACAACCTTCATCTCTCGCCCGCTCCCATTTGGTGCGCTACCTTGTCACCGTGGCGATCGATATTCCTCGGTAATGGCTGCCTGGAGAGCGGTGCACTTGACTGACAGCTCTGGGACTGTGGTTGAGTGATGAAGCGTTGTTTGCCAGCTTAATTAACTTCTAGTCGACTCTCCAGTATTCACATCAAGCCACCCCGGCTCCACCCCCACCCGCCGCCATTCTTCCTGCATCACTCCTCACCCGGCCCATCCTCCACCCTCCACACCCATTACCCTCAGCATCAACAACATGCCAATTAAAAGGGCGCCTGCACATCCGTGCTGCTTTGTTTCCACACGAGTCTCAAAATAAATATTCATTTCAGTATGTATAAGGCTTGTTTGCTGGATCATATATTATGGATCAAACAATTTTTCTAATGAAAGAAAGTTTTCCCTGTCTCCTAAAAATAATTTTCCACATCAACCTTCACTTATCGGGGAGCTTTGCAAATGTCACAGGAGATTGTATGGAGACATTCACTGCACCTCAGTAACTACAGATTACTATTAAAGATTTCAATTTTCCTCCCGTCACTTCAGTTTTAAGTCAAAAGCTAATTTGCTTGGCTTGTTGCAAAGGGGATCAATAGATGGAATAGTGCGAAGGGTGGTGCTAGTGGAGAGGGTGATTTCTAGACACTTTGGCTGAAGACAGCTTGCTTCAAGCCGGGATGCGAGTATCAGGGGAGGCTTGTAACCACGGCAGCAGCACTCTTTGCTATTCAGCTCACGAGTCTTGTTTTCCCTTACGGAGCACAACAGCAATTCACAAAGGCCAAAATAGTCCGAGAATTTAGCTTTGCTGGCAGAGCCCAAACTGTTTGCAGATGCAATTCAATGTTTGAAAAGTTTCAAGTGCAAGATTGCCGGTATTGATCGAGTCGAACTGAATAAGCACTCCACAGCCGCATCGCTGCAACAAGAGTCAATCTACCGCCGATGACAATGAGGGTTTCATTGCATCATCCTGAGAAAGGTTTCTTATATGTGTGTGTGTGTATGTTTATATCTTTTACAAACCAAAATACCAAATTACCAAAATAATTCAGATTTTTTTAGGTCCAAAGTATGTACCGTGAAATGCGGGTTATAAGGCGCACCTACTAAAGTCGTATTTAATCATAAACAAGCCGCGGCGGTTATAAGTTCGCTGCTGCTACTGACTGCGTCCCCGCTGCTTGAGTCTGCCGTCGAGCCGGGGATGGTCCCGCTACCTTCAGTGGTTGTCAGCTAGCGCTCACAACACTTTTTATTTTTTCTGCTGAATTTTCAGTGTTGTTTACTTGAGCTCAAACAGTGTAGGGCAGTGAGCGCTCGCGAGCAGCCACACTCCCTGCTGTCCTGCTTGCCTTTCATCCCACCACCCCGCTTGGCTCTCCACCGGCATCCACTGACGATGCCACCACGATCACCCGAAGAGGCGCGATGGAAAACAGGTCTCCGCTACAGGTCAGCACTAGCTTGCGAGCTAGCAGCGAGCACGAGCTAGCCTCTCCCACCACCTCCACAGCGTTAGCTCGCGCTGCTAGTTGGTCAAAGTAAGCAGCTAAAAAAATAAAAAAATAAATAGCGGCTTATAACCCACATTTTACGGTAGTTAAAACAAACTTGTCCTGTTATAACTTGTGTTGAATAATCGTAGAAAAAGTTTACTGGCTAAATATAACCTACATAGACGCTTATATGTCACTCAATTATTGTATAATCCAGGGGTGTCAAACTCATGTTAGTGAAGGGGCCGCATGCTGCCCAATTTGATCTCAAGTGGGCCGGACCAGTAAAATCACAGCATATTAACGCATACATAATGACAATATTTCTCTATGTTTAAATCATTGGTGAAGGTTTTTGGATGATAAACCCTATTTTAAGGTATTTTTACAATAAACTAGAAACATAAAGACCAACAATTCAGACATCAGCCCACTGTTTACCTGCCTGGGCTCTCCTCTGCAGATTCCCTCGCAGTTGAGCAATATTTATAGTAATGTCAGTGGTCTAATGAATTCTGACTCTGGGTCAATGTATAGCGTGCCCTAGGGCTGGGCGGTATGGCCAAAAATTCATATCACAGTATTTTGTAAGATTCTGGCGGTTTCACGGTATATCACGGCATTTTTTTTCCAAAGAAACACATTAATTTATTGACGTCGAAAAGGACCGTCACCGCCGTCGCTCGCAACTGGCCAGCAGCTGTTTTGATTGGTACACATTGGGATTTAGGACCCAGGGGAATACCTTGATACTCGGCCGTACGACTATTGTCATTCCTCAGCCGGCAGCAACAATGAATGTTTACAGTCACAGATACATGTACAGCGGTCTGAGCTACTTACGTCTCACGGATATAAGTTGACTCGGGGTGTGCAAGACATGACATCGCCAAAAGGCATGATGGGTAAAGCCCGCCCACTGTGCTGCACAGGAAAAGACTTCTTCCTTCACAAGAAAAGTCTTCCTGTGTGGGCGGTGCCATTTACCCAGCATGCCTTTTGGCGATGTCATTTTGCACACCCTGAGTCAAATGAGTTAACATGAGAAGTAAGTAGCTCGGTCCGCTGCTCCTTCAGCTTCAAGCTGTCAACATTAAATATTGTTGCTGCAAGACAGCGGTGACCGGTATGACGGTATGTGAACAATTCATACTGTAGCACAACTGTATGTCGCACAGCCCTAGCGTGCCCGCCTTTCAGTCAGTGGTTCGAGACCCAGCTCAGCTTTCTTTCTTTTTTCTGCAATTTTAACAATCATCCCGCAGGCCAGACTGGACCCCCTGGCGGGCTGGATCCGGCCCGCGGGCCGTATGTTTGACACCCCTGGTATAATCCTTCCTGTATAGTGGTTAAAAATAGTCCTGTAACCGGCACAGATAGCAGCATTTTATTTTTGTCAGAACATTTGGTTTATTGATTGCTGTCGGGATGTAAAGAGAATTTCCACAAATACGACAACGTTGTCTCTAAAATACATGACCCAGCAGCTTTGAGGGCCTTTAGGCTAATTTGTGCACAACAACCACTTGTCTACATTCAAAGTTTCCTCTCCCTTTCTCTTTGTGCTATTACCCACAAGTATTATTTTTTTCAGAGTTAAAAAAAAAAATAATTGTCAGTTCACATTAAAATCCAACCAAGAAAGGCAGAATGTGCCATTTTAACTGCTTTGTTTTCTTGTGAAACTATGCACCACGCACTGAGTTTTTTTGTTACTTAATTAACTGAAGCAATCAACAGAAAACCACGATATAAACTATAGAAAATAATTAATATATGTTAACTGTATCTCTATCAAAAAGAGAAACTAAGAGCAGCAGAGTGGTTAGGATGATGAAATTGATTAAAAAAAAGAAGTATTTAAAAAAAGTCAAATAAAGTATTGTCAAATTGACATTGACAGACACCCGATCACATCCATCCAATCAAATACAAATATATTTTTTTCTCTTTTTTAGAAAATACTGTGATATTTTATTAAAAATGTTGCAGAAAAAGTTTATACAGGTTTCCAGCCAGAAATATCTCTATTATCACTTAAGGCAAAACCGCAAACAAAAATAAGACAAACTAAGGATTTTAAAACTCTACATTAAAACCCTTGTCTTCTTGACTGGTTTAGGGACCAAATGGCAAGAATATATCTTTTATAGAATTTACAAATGTAGCTTAAAATCTTCTGGATGTACTTCCATTTTTTTCCATTTTTTGTAATGGGATGCAAAACGGAAAACGAGTTATTGGTTACTTTTGTTGTAATTTTATAATAATTAATATCATTAATATTTACACTCATTCACTTGCTTTTGTAACCCAAAATATCACAAGCCTGGCACAATACTTTACATATTGCTAGCATATGACAATTTGAAATATCTAACATATATTTCTTTACAAACATATCCAACTAATATTGATACGAAAAAATCTCTGCCTTTTTTATTTCTAAACAATACATTGCTGGTCACATTGTAAGCTCAGGCAGTGCTGAAATTGCAAGACAGAAAAAGCCCACAAAGAAAACTATGGGAAGCCTAACAGGATGACAGCGGGTGATGGGATCAAGTCGTTCCTCATTCTCAGACAGAAGACGTGTCTGAAAATGGAGAGTAAAGCTCTTCCTGGACATGCAATGTCTGAAGAGTGGAAACAAAGCAACGTACGAGACAGTACTGAATGTAATGACCTGCAGACGCATACGTGCACCTCTCCGAGGATGGATTGTGTTCGCATTTTGGTTGTTCTGTGGAAAAATATTGAAACGCAGGTTATGATCAGAAGAAGAATGAATGTTTAGATATATTTACACGCACCTAAACAGAAAGCACAAGCTGGGAAACCCAAAAGATGTCAGCCAAAATAATAAAAAAAAACAATAATAGAAGGATTTCATAATACATCTTTTTTTCTTTTTTAGATTTTAAAATGTCCACGCACAACTATATATACCTTTTTTCTTTTCTTTTCTTTTTTTCTTCTTTTTTTTTTACAAAGTTTTCATAAATACATTTCAGGCTGGGGTGTAGAATCCTGTGCCCAAGTCAGGTGTCTATGCATGAAGGATCATGAAAAGAGGATTTCAGACGTTTAATTGTTGCTTTTCAACAAGGGTTGCCACTGTCTTCCGGTTGTGTATTTATGGCACAAAAGCCTCTGCAAAAGCTTCTCTGTCACAATGAAACTGTTCATTTTATATTGTAAGAATATTAATAGTCTTCCCCTGGTTGCCTTTTCTTTTGGTCAAACACCTCAAAAACCATCCATGAAGCTTAGCTCCAAGTAGAGTTATTACTATAGTAACATTCACTTTGAATATTTTCAGGATCAATTTATACTGTATATGCTTTTCCAGAAGACATGGTACCAAAATAACATCTTCTAAGGCTGTGCTTCACACCCTTAGCCACTCATATTTGCCTTGCGAGGTTAGCGGCTGATCCAGAGGGAATCGTCCCATCCCATCCCAGAGAAGCTATACCCGCGTGGTGGAGTGGCCATGGGGTAAGTTGGTACTGTTCTGGCTGCCACCGAAAGTATTGAAGTTGTGCAGAGGCTGCATGCCAGCCAGCGAGTTAGGGATCATGGTGATGGTGCTGGGCGTCATTAGGGGTATGTCGTCGGGCGAGCGGCGCAGCGTGAGGGTGTAGTCGGGCGGGCAGGTGAGGCGCAGCGTATCGTGAGTCTGCAGCGCCTCACACTCGTGGTGATGCTCGTGCTCCAGCTCCAGCTGCTTCATCTGCAGAGACATCAGCTCCTCGCTCTGCAGGTGGGCCACGTCGTTGGCGGTGGAGGGCGTGTTGGTTGGTGCGGAGTTGCGCTGCGGGGTGGGGACTCGCCGGTTGGACTCGTGCCGCCGCTTGTCTTTCTTGTAGTAGAGCGCGGCGAAGGCGAGGATGTTCAGGAAGAGCAGGGAGGCTCCGACCGCGATGGTGACACTGAGCTCGGTGGAGTAGTCCCTCTTGGTCTCGATCACCACAGTCGACTCATCGGTCAGGTCGCCGCTCTTGCGCTGGTCCGTGGTCTGTTTGGTATTGGCAGGTGGGACCCCTGGGTGGCGGGTGGTGGATGGCCAGTTGTTTTTGCCAGGGAATCGCTTGGTGTAAGGGTAAGGGGTGGTATCCTGTGGAGGTATTTTGGTGGTGGTGGAAACGTATTGAAAGAATTCATTGATGTTGTGGAGATGCGGAACTAGTTCTAACCAGAAAGCCACTTTGGTCGCGCGGTAGTGGTCTCGGACTCGAGGTTTGAGGCCAATGTGAAGGTAGAGCTGGTCTTTGGGGTTGTACTTGGTCCAGGCTACCTCCTCAAAACGGTTGGGCTTTGTGTGGATGAACTTTGTATCCTGTGGAACCGGTTGATTTGGATCCCTGAAAGAGGAAAATAAAAGAAAGAAGAAATGAAAATCAAGAAGATTTACTCAAAGCCAAACTCTTTTCTATGCAGCTGGATACAACCTGGATACAGGGCTGAATGATTAATATGGCTCATCCCTCCAAATCCATTATAACACAACAAGCATGAATTAATGGGACGTCAAATAACAGGAAACATTTTAAATGTATCATTCACCTCATCACCATTTAAACAAAATACCCATATTTTTAAACATTTTGACTCTGTAAATGCGCTCGTCCTTCAAATAATTTTAAAGCTGCATGATTTATTTGATTGGATCCACTTAGCACTAATTTGTGACACTTCCAGATGACTAATTATTTAAAAAAGTCAAAGCCTTTCTTCTATTTTTCTGCTGCCTCTGTTCAAAGCTAAAGCGTTTTGCGGTGACTCTAAATTTAAAGACACAAGGTGACAACATGTCCTTGTATACACCAATGACACATTTCCAGGTCTTTTGTCACATTTTCTTAATATTCAATCTCACTCGGGATGTTACTTCTCTGTAGTTTGGAACAGAGCTTCTTCTCTAGTGACTTTGTGGGAGCGATTTCATTAACTTTGGAGAGGTGAGGGGGAGTGAAGGCTAGACAACAACCTTGGAGCCGACACACTGGAGTGTTTGTGTAGCTGTGTGTGTTGTTGGGTTGGTGTGTGTGTTGGGGGTGTGTATCTGAATACTCAAGAGGAGGAACTCGTCTTGAAGCATGCATTGCATTTTAGGGGCCACCGAGGAAAACTAATGAACTCCTATGTATAAACAACAAACAGTGAGGGTCGGTTTGTGTTGACTGTTTATAAATAGGGGTGTGTGTGTGTGTGTGTGTGTGTGTGTGTGTGTGTGTGTGTGTGTGTGTGTGTGTGTGTGTGTGTGTGTGTGTGTGTGGAAGTGTGCAGTCTATGCATGGGTGTGTTACGGATGTGCAATTCCACCTCTTCATTCAAACAAATGCAATATATCAAACGTAAAGTGTTGGTGTAAGAAGGTGAGAATGCCCATGTTGCTAATGCACCGTAGAGCTGTGTTGCCAAAAGCCATACTATAAACAATTTCTATGCATGATATCAGTCGGTATCCACATTGGAAAAGTGACAAAATAAAGTTTTCACAAAAGATTCTGAGTCAGGCTAAAACCCATTATTTGTGGATGTGCTGTTGATGGCCACGTTTGCCCTACAATGCAATTTGCAAAAGGAAATAGAGAAGCTGCCATAGCTGCAAAAAAAGAAAAGGTAATTTAGGACAGCTCCAGGAACAGCCCATACAAAACCAAATAGCTATTACATTTTGGATCTGCACGTTTGTGCAGTTTAATTGTCAATGCCATTTCAAAGTTGATGTTTGATTGATGGTGCACGCTTAAAATAGTTAAGTCTGTTGATTTCTTTTATACCAACTGCACACAACAAATATACCATTAATGTAGTGGTAGTATGGAACATGTGAGCCTGAATGGACGTTCGGAGCTGCATATGAATTAAATCATTTCAACACATTGAAATTCAATTTCAGTGTGCTCAGTCCATATTTGATTGTTAAAGTGAAAATGTAATGGAAGTTCAGTCTGATCATTAATGATATGGTTTAAATAATAATTATAATAAACTTTTCAAAAACGGGTAAAGTATGTAAATGTGTCTCTGTTATCTTCTAAATGCCCCAGTTCTGTTGTCTGTGGTTGTCACATTGCATGAAGCTGTGGTTATCCTCAAGGTCACAAAAGGTCATTTTATGCAATGAACAAAGATTGGGGACTACTATAGGGACTGACATCGGATATGAATACAATTGAGCTCATTGAATCCACAAGAGCTTGAGTTTTCCAGTCATACCAGTCTATCCCAGTGGACACCCTTTGAGAATAGGGGCATGCTCCTAACTGCATGGGATTAGCTCTAAATTGGCACGTCTGTCAAGGGAACTTTTTAAAGTTATTAAGCCTCCTACCTGACAAGCTAGCATGACAGGGTACCAATGGATGCCTTTAGTTTCTAGTGTTTCACATTATACCTCCCTTCACTTTAGCTCTAAAACTGAGCCTACAGTAAAGTTGGCTTGTGTTTGAGAAGGATTTTCTGTCAAGGTGAAACAGCAGATTCATATGGCAGGTAACATTGTGAGCCAACCCATGGGTTCTCTTTCAGGATAATACCCAGAGTAAGACGATGCATTGAGTCAGAGGAATCAGCTGAGGTAAGATTCCTCCAGAGTCATCCCTGAAGCGTACAGAATTCATTTGGTTGGTGTGGTTGGTCTGAAAATATCCTAACTTGGCGCAAACCTGGAGCTTGTTCAAGCAGTAGAGGCCTTCTGGGAGACAAAGATTTCTGAAGTTTGTTCCACTGATCGTGCACAAAGGAGGGAAGTCAATTTGCAAACACAAGACCTTCACACACTCCATCGGCTTGTGCCTCTTTTTATTTTACCATTTCAAACGGTCTGTTTTAAAAGTACTTCATCGTGTTTTTTTGTTTATGCTCCAGGCAAACAGCTTATTATAATATTTGATTGAAACCCATGTATACCCAATATTTAATGCTGATTCATTGGTAACCTGGAATAGATCACTTTGCTCAGCCTCCTTCTATATTCTATCATTTACGCTGTCAGTGTGTCAGCTGGCTCTAACGACGAGCCGGGATAGACCCAATCACCAGCCAATCATCAGCCTCCTGATGCATATTGCTCCACATTCCTTTACTGGGAGGATTTACGTGGGACCTCTCAGAAGACATCAACCTAAACTGTGCAGTGATTATGCACATTTTGCCCTTTATTTAGCCATTTGGACCAGATAATTCCAGGAACTGTTCCAAGAACTCACACGCTACACCAGAAGCTAAAAATCCTCTTTGGGTATTCCTGTTTGGTTTTCCACCACATTTGAAAATGTATAAACATTAAGCACATTTTTGAAAAAACAACAACAGCAATATGGCTAAACAAACCAAATTAACTTCCGGATTCCTTCATTTGGTTGAATGCATGTCCTTTTAGTTATTTAAAATGTTTCTTAGCTCCAGCTACAGAGGACATCAGGCCTTTTGCGAAATTAAACACGGGAATGTATTATTTCCATAATTCTTAATGAAAAAATGTTATATACATAATGTAGATAACCCTCTTATTCCTTGTCCTGTTTTCCGCTTTGTGACAATTACTTTTCCAGTTGATCCAAGTGGCTTTTTATTGAGTTTTAGAGAAACATTTCTTCCCAGAGTTTATTGCAATCATTCAATTTGAACAAATCAGGAGAAACATGATCACTACAGGGGCGACTGTGGCTCAGCAGTGAGCAGAGTCGTCCTTCAATCAGAGGATCAGTGGTTCGATCCCCGGCTCCGCTAGCCCATGTCGATGTGTCCTTGAGCAAGACACCTAAATTGCTCCCGTAGCTGCGCCTATGGTGTATGAATGGCTGATAATCTGATGTGGCCCCTTGCATGGTAGCTCCTCTCATCAGTGTGTGAATGGGTGAATGATGTCATGTAGTGTTAAAGCGCTTTGAGTGGTCGGAAGACGAGAAAAGCGCTTTGCAAGTACGGGTCCATTTACTACACAAGAAGAGGATTAAAAACCTTCTGAAAGATGTAATGGAGAGAAACGTACAATATTTCCCTCCAAGATGTGGTGGAGTAAAAAAAGGAGCAGAACAAGTACATTGAACTTGGTACTGTACAGGACTGTCTCAGAATATTGTGATAAAGTTCTTTATTTTCTGTAATGCAATTAAAAAAACAAAAATGTCATGCATTCTGGATTCATTACAAATCAACTGAAATATTGCAAGCCTTTTATTGTTTTAATATTGCTGATTATGGCTTACAGCTTAAGAAAACTCAAAAATCCTATCTCAAAAAATTAGAATATCATGAAAAAGTATATTAGTAGGGTATTCAACTAATCACTTGAATCGTCTAATTAAGTCGAAACACCTGCAAGGGTTTCCTGAGCCTTGAAAAACACTCAGCTTGGTTCAGTAAACTAAATCACAAGTATGGGGAAGACTGCTGATCTGACTTCTGTCCAGAGGACAGAAGTCCAAGTTGCTTGAAATCCAGTGTGAAGTTCCCACAGTCAGTGATGGTTTGGGGTGCCATGTCAGCTGCTGGTGTTGGTCCACTGTTTCATCAAGTCCAGAGTAAATGCAACTGTGTACCAAGAGATTTTAGAGCACTACATGCTTCCGTCTGCAGAAAAGCTCTATGGAGATGAGGATTTCATTTTCCAGCATGATGTGGCACCTGCCCACAGTGCCAAAACCACCAGTAACGGGTCTACTGACCATGGCATTACTGTCCTCGATTGGCCTGCCAATTCCCCTGACCTGAACCCCATAGAGAATTTGTGGGGTATTGTGAAGAAGAAGCTGAAAGACACCAGACCCAACAATGCAAATGAGCTAAAGGCCTCTATTGAAGCATCCTGGGCATCCATACAACCTCAGCAATGCCACAGACTGATTGCCTCCATGCCACGTCGCATTGATGCAGTAATCCGTGCAAAAGGATTCCCAACCAAGTACTGAGTGCATTAATGGACATTTTCAAATGTTTGATTTTGTTTTGCTGTTATAAATCTTTTTTTTTTACTTGGTCTGAGGAAATGATGAGGAAAGGATTGTTGAGTTTTCTTAAGCTGTAAGCCATAATCAGCAATATTAAAACAATAAAAGGCTTGCAATATTTCAGTTGATTTGTAATGAATCCAGAATGCATGACATTTTTGTTTTTTTAAATTGCATTACAGAAAATAAAGAACTTTATCACAATATTCTAATTTTCTGAGACAGTCCTGTATGTACTTAGACTGAAATGGATTTGGTTAAAGTAGATGGATATATTGATACAGATGGGCACAAACAAAACAAATGAATTATGTCACTATCATCACTCTCATACTAAAACGATTGTAACAGAGTAGTTTGCTTGTATGGACCCCGGGAGGAGTAATTACTGCTAAGGTTACTGATCTAACACAGAGGTCCAAACTATGACTTTGGCTCATGTGGCTCTCATTAAAAAGGTACTTGGCCATAATGCAATTTGCCCTCCAAATGGTGGCTACATATGGAACTATACATAAGGCACCGCTAGCGTGTGGTGGGCCTGTCATCTCAGTGTAACATATGCTGCAACAATATGCCACTGAAATTGCTCAGGAAAAAAAGATAACGTTTGGGGCCTTTGGTGCTCATTGAACTGCAAAATAGCAGTTTTGCTTGCATATGTTTCCATTGAGCATCCAATCTGTTGTTAATAGCAGCGAGTCTTGCCATAGGTGGCGATACTAAATCTCTACTCCTCAGTCAGGTGTATGAAAGCAGACATTTCAGTCACAATAGGTGTCAGCAGAGTGTGGAACAGATGCTATCGTGTCTGCGATGTAATGGAGTCGGTGTCACTGTTTACTACCTGCCACCAGAGCAGCTTTACATTTCAATGCAGCATGACTTTTTTTCAGTGATAAACAAACATGCTAATAGAGCGCTTTTTAATCTTTTGACTATTTATTTATTTATTATTTCTTAGCTTCATAAATTCACTTTTTCAGTTCATGATGAATATTTTAGTCTATGAAATGACTAGGGCTGCAACTAACGATTATTTTAATAATCGATTAATCGGCTGATTTATTTTTTCGATTAATCGATGAATCGGATACAAAAAATCTAAAAGTCAAAAAAGCATTAATTTCCAACCCTTTATTCAAAAACAGAAGTGACAGTGCAAATTCACAGTGCAAAACATCTTCAGAAAGCACAAACAGGTTGCTCCTTGAACATCCCTGAACCGTTAATAAAAAATAAAAATGGACTAACACTAAAAACATACACATGTATGCTTTACATCTGCCAAATGTGAGCCCTTTTTACTGTAATTGATCTCCTTGGAGCACAGGCTGCTTTTAGCATACCCTGCTTTATCAATATGTATGAAACACTGGGACAGTGGGAAGCTGTACTGCTCCTCTCACGTCTGCATATAGAGCGTCCTCTTCCTGAAACTATTTCGTGGTCGTGGTCATAAGAGACCCAGAAGGGGTCTCTTATGACCACGATATAAGAGACTAAGGCTAAGGCCGACTACGTGATTTGGTTCATTCTACTTTGAGTAAATCAAAAACCTGCAGACAGATCCGCCGGTGTGCCGATTTAACGATAACGAGTGACAGCGTGAACTGAACCAGTTCACACTGTTTTTTCCAAGCAAGACTGAACTGTAACGGAACATAAAGTAACTTTAACGACAATACACAACCCAAACTCGCTAGCTAACGTGATAGCAAGCTGACTAGATTCCATTAAAACAAGTTTGAGGGAAATGAAGACGCTGTAGACATCTTAACGCTGATTGGCCAAGACTCGACACATCAAAGATGTTTTATTTTTGCGAAGATCACAACGTTTTCTCCGTGTGTCACTCCAATCTCAGACACGCTGGCAGGCCAGTTGCTCTGCTACGCTCTTTTTTTCTCTCCGCGACGTATTGACTGGCGTAATAATCGCGCGACACAACGAATAAGGAACGATAAGGAAAATTGATTTTATCGATTCGTTGTTGCAGCCCTAGAAATGACAATGACAAGGAATTTGATGCTTTCGGCTCTTTAACATGTGTACAGATTGTAAAGCCCTCCGAGGCAAACTTGTATTTGTGATGTTGGGCTATATAAAATAAACTGAATTGAATTAAAACTTGCTAATGTATTTTGTCTGACCAACAATCCCGAAACCTTATTGTACTTAATATACAATAATATCAAACTTTTGAGAAGATGTATAAGGCAATATTAGGTATTTTCACATAACTAGTGTAGTGCCCTTTCTTCTGATTGCTCATCCTCTGGTATTGCGTCCATATTATTTGTTTTATTAGATTTAAACCATTCATTCATTACGGAAATGATCAGTAAAGCATAGTCCAGCTCTTTTGTGTATTACTTACATTAAGTTTGGTCACTTTTAGTCCCTGTTATCGATCAGGCTTAAGATCCTACACTTCCCACGAGGCAAAGCGGCACCTTCTGTCTGGTAAACACTGTTTAAACAGTTTTGTAACAGTGGTATAATGTAAGTAAGTACATTTACTCAAGTATTGTCATTAAGTTTAATTAACATGTACTTGACATTTACACAAAGTTTAGAGTAGTGATTGTTTTTAATTAGCCAGAACATCATTGGTACCATTTACTGAGCATCAGTGATAGGGGTGATTGTGAAGAGCTCAAAGGATAAAAAAGTCCTTTTTTCCTGTGTCGAGCAAGAGATACATAGGAATCAGCTGCCGTGCCAGCAGACTATAGAACTGCTTCTTTCCTCAGGACCCTTCATATACGATAGTGCTTTGTTATGTAGCAAAATAGGACCAGAATCTGTATTTCATTGTGCAACCCTGTCGTACATTGAAATAACTTGTAACATGTATGCGTTGAGAATCTTTATATAAAAGCCCTTATTCCACACATGTCTTAAGTATTATCAACTAGATGTACCTATAGTATTTTCACATTGTGGTATTGGTACTTTTATTGAAGTAAAGGATCAGAGTATTTCCTCCACCACTGTTCTTCAAGCCCAAAATAGCCCTCGTCTGTAGAAGAGGGGTGGAATCCACAGCAGCCGCTGCGTGACTGCAAGCCGCTGAGCATTATGGGAAATCTGTGCTTCCTGCAGAGCTGGTAGTCGGAGGTAACCAGCCTTGAGCAGCAACTGTCTGGGTCTCTGTGTCTCAGAGTCTGGCTGCTCTGTGACCGTCAACAGAAACATATTCATGGCACTTTGAGAGAGTCACTGTGTGTCTTTGAGTCGTGACAGTACATAGTTGTAGCCATGCTGTTTATTGGCAGTTATGGTACGGTGCATGAGCCCTAAATCTCCTGTTAAGCTCTGAATATTGGCTCCTTTGTTATGATTACTGCCAATAGAAGAGAAATACATCTCAGCCAGTATTTGTTGGGGTAGTCAATGTAAGAAATATACATCTGAGAGAATTCTTCTCATTCAACTTTTAAATCCAAGAGACGCATGGAATCTTGTTTTATTAGAAAGATCATCTCTATTAAAATCATATGTATCTGCCAAAGCTTGTTGGTAATAAAGACTTGCCTGTGAGATTATGTGGCTGACTGTTGAAGAGCACTTTGGTATAAAGTACAGTATAAAAAAATGGATTTAACTGGACTTTAAACAGCTGGAGGCTGAAGACGGGATGTAAGAAGCTGCAGTGCTCTGAACTGCAGGACTGAACACTTCATGTAACCCATTAAAACCAAAATGTTTGAGTACACCATTTCAGTAAAAAAAATCATTCTATTGATTCAAGCTTTCAATCGACAGTCCTGGCTTCAAAATGGTACTTTATACTTTTTTTTTATTGAGTCGTTTTCTCATGTTTGACCGATGTGGCGAATGCAGGCCATGTCCCTGGTTTCCACTGAGCATTGCTGCTCTGTTATAGAGGACTGCAATGCATCAACATCAATGTTGTTGCTAATAATTGACATATACCAGACTGTAGGGGAGGGGGATATCATTTAGTGGAAGCATGTTTTTGTGGTGGACACTAATTCAACGTATCCACTTGACAATACAACGGTCAGAGTTAACGACTTAGTATGAAATATTGAGAAAGACCTTTTAGTGATCGATGTGTCGGGTCAAACAAACAGGGGAGTGTCGCGTTTGTGATGGTTTTACCAAAACTAGTTTTTTTGTATTGCCTAAAGCTAATGTTGGTTTGTATAATGCTCTCACGACTGTCAGAAATGAAAAATGGTGGTGCAGGCAGGAAAGATGCTTTCAGTTGATATACACTACCATTCAAAAGTTTGCAGTCACTTAGAAATGTCCTTATTTTTCAAAGAAAAGCATGTTTTTTTTAAATGAAGATAACATTAAATTAATCAGAAATACACTATACATTGTTAATGTGGTAAATGACTATTCTAGGTGGAAACGACCTGAATTTTAATGAAATATCTACATAGATGTATAGATGCCCATTTCCAGCAACCATCACTCCAGTGTTCTAATGGTACATTGTGTTTGCTCATCGCATAGAAGAGTAATGGAGGATTAGAAAACCCTTGTGCAATTATGTTAGCACAGCTGAAAACAGTTATGCTCGTAAGAGAAGCTACAAAACTGGCCTTCCTTTGAGCTAGTTGAGTATCTGGAGCATCACATTTGTGGGTTAGATTATACTCTCAAAATGGCCAGAAAAATAGAACTTTCATGTGAAACTTGCCAGTATGTTCTTGTTCTTAGAAATGAAGGCTATTCCATGCGAGAAATTGCGAAGAAACTGAAAATTTGTCTGGATGACCCCAAACTTTTGAACGGTAGCATACATTATTTTGAAAGTCGTGCAGATCAACATGAAACCCATTTGTTCATGAACACAGATGCATTTCATGAACTGCCTTGAGACTGTGTTCCCCGTACAGGCCAGCTGCACACCAACCCCTCTAGAACCAGAACCTGAAGCAGCAGTTTGAGAAAGTCAACACAATGCGTGTCAACTGATCCATGAGGACAGAAGCTCGCTGCATTCAGAGAAGAAAGTTCCCATTAAAGCAGGAAGTCAAGCAGGTCAGAGATAACTTTAGAACGGGGAGCTTTACATCCAGCTCATGAGGTATGAGGACAATATTACTGAAAGAGAAGCAGAAATGAACCGCATTTAAGAAATTCTCATCATCCAGGTGCCAGAGGCTGGGAGAGTCCAAGCTTGGTGGCAGGGAAAGAAAATGATACAATGGAAGCTTCCTTTAAACGGGAGAATGAATAGATTAGGACTGCCTTTGAGAACAACTGGCACAAGATGAGACCCGGTGTAGTTGTAGGGAGGAGAGCATGCAAGCTAAATGTGAGGAGAAGGTATGACAGCTAGAACTGCTGATCAGAAGAATTAAACGAGATGATCACCAGATTAGGACAGGAATTATGGCTCGAACCTGTAAACGCTGGTCCAACATCCACAAGGAAGACATCCTCAAACAGTGAATAAGAGTGGAGGAGGATTTATGGCCCACTGCCAGACAAGCTAGATCAAGAATGATATATATATATATATATATATATATATGTCCATTCTATATAGAATGGACAATATATCCAGTTTATGGTATACTTTAGAATACATGCTCAAAATTACTCAGAAATATCCTTCACTCATTTGAAAATGTGCTCCCTTCGTCTGTACAGGAGGCTCTTTTGAAGAAGAAGAAGAAGACGAAGACTAGCAACAGTGACTGCTGAGATGCTGGGGTCTGACAGGTATCAATCCTAATTGTCTTCTAAAAACCGCTGTACAGTCAATTAAAATTTGGTTGATATTTAAATTAGTACCAGTGAGTGATAATAATAATAATTTTGTGTATTTTTGTTTGGTTTACTTGCATGAGGATGCAGACGCATAAAGAGAACAATGCCACAACCCGGGACATCCCCTTCATTTTAGTTGGACCCAATGGCTCAAATGTTAGTGACGTTCAGTATATTTATTTTTATTTTCACAGTCCTTTGAACGAAATGTTGACAGCAGGAGTGTGTTTTGTGTGTGAAGCACAGTTTTTACCTGCTGCGGACCGTGTCAATTAATGTTGCCCTAACAGGAGGACCACTGTGAAGCAGTGCTAACTGAACTAATACATACATTACAATTTCCCTTAAAAGGTGAATTTAAGAAATTATGTAAAACTGAGAAAATGATCTGAGACCTCAGGGAGTTAAAGACTAAACAATTATGTGAATGAAAAACAAGCTAGTTAATCATTACTCACATTTTTTAACTCAGTTGTACTGTATATCAACACAGAGGTATTAGACATCCTCCGTGTCAAATCCAGTCAGCACATGCTTGGATTGATAAACAGCACAGTGAGAACCAGCCCATAATAATCACACTGATCGCATTGTGTGTACATCCACATGGAGAATCTTATTTTGTACATAGTTAACCTGCCATGAAGCACGACGGGAGGCTTTGCAAAGTGTGGGGGAGATTTGTTGAGAAATGGCCACTTTCACTCTCCCTCTCTTTGAGGTATGAACCGGACGGGAGTCAGACCGACAGCAGGGGAGTAAACGCTGCAGCCTATGAAGCTGATCAAGACTCCATCATATTTATTCAACTTAAAGTGAATTTTCAGGATGGCTGGGCTGCAAACAACCTGATACCTAATCTCAAGGTGCATGAAACAAAAAACGTGATCCAAATATAAACAGTGAGCCAATCCTCTCATCAATTCAGAATAGCCGCATCACCAGGGGAGGATTGGACCGCCACTTGATCTCCTTGACTCGTGAGTTAATTATTAATACACTAATCATAACAGAACCTCTGTTGATACCCCACTCAAAATCCATCTTTGGAGTATATGAAATGAAGGTTACATTTAAAGGTCATTTAATTGTATCAGATTGAAGCTAGTTGGTGTGCACTCCAAAGACCTGGTGTGTGGGAGTTTGGATTCAGCATTCAGTGTTAATTATAGCCGAAGCCTCTTTTTTGTCTTTCAAAGAAAAAGAAGCTTTTAAGAAACAAACAGGTGACAAATTAAAGAAAAGTGTAACATGCAAGAGATGTTATGTATTGAATATGAGGGAGTGTTGTAAATGTTGTGTCATATTGTCCTATTTCCCTACTGTATGTGATTAGCTGCAAACAGAGGTATGTTCAGGTATGACCATGCTGAGGTAGAAAGAGGATGAGGAGGAGAGAGTAAAATAAAGAGATGAATAAATGCGTAAATAAAATGGTCGTTACAATTACGTTGATTAGTAAGTTTAATAACTGCATAAATGATAATAAGAATACGAGTCAGGAAAAACAAATAAGTGTGTAAATAAATCGCGTGAGAAAGCTTGGTGATTTGTGTTTTGGTACGACTGAAGTGAATTCTACAGTGAATCTGACCTCATCGCGTGTAGAACATTACTTAGGTTTTTTGAATGAAGCCAGTTTGTCGACGCTTTATTCATTGAATCGCACAATACAGCAGATCTAACCTCTACTTTCTAGCCATGCAATTTCCATGGTTTTATGGAAGAATCCATTGGAATGTTGCATGTTTTTACAACAATCCCTGGATTACTTTTGATACCAAGGACACAAGAAAACGTGATCCTAATAAAGATTACTTCGAAGCAGATTATGGATGTTTACTCTCAATGGACGGTGTTAAGAGTAATTGATTTCCAGCAGTGCGTGATGACTCCAGGAAGAAGGGGGGACGTTTTAGACCCAAAAGTGAACGATAAGGATACGAACGGCATGGCTTCAAAACTCAAGAAAACACTCACCCTGTTTTAGCGAAGTTAGTCCAGTAGGTCATGACGACGGCGCTCAGCATCACATCGTTCTTGGAGAAGTTGCAGTTGAAGAGATCCGTGGGGCCGATCATGGGGATTCCAAAGACGTACGGTACTTCGTCACCGTGAGCCGAGTCGGCCCAGCTGGGCTTCATGTCGCTCTGACAGTGGTGGTAGAACGCATAGAAGTAGGTGGGCGAGCCGTACTGGGCGTGGAGGTCAGCTGTGGCCACTGCTGGGGCCACCCACTGGTGGTCGGTGAACAGAGCCACCAGGGTCTTGCGCCGGGTCTCTGGGTTCTCCTTGTCCGCCCAGTCCGTGTACATGAATTTGATGGTCTCGCGCAGAGTGTCCTTGCCCTCCGGGTAGCCGTAGAGATGGTCCACAAAGTCCGACACGGCAAAGTCAAAATCATTGGCAGACACCCCGTCCTCGCTGTCCACGATGCCATCCACGAACTTGAACCCCTCGCCCTGATTGACCCCTAGCATGATGTCGTAGTTGAGGAACTCCCCTTGTTCCATTAGGATCTGGGGATCATCTGGGATGACGTCGCCGTCGATCACGGGCCCGAAGGCGATGTGGTATTTGGCGGGCGTGATGTACTGCTCGATCAGCTCCTTGTAGTTCTTGTTCTGCAGGCACTCCACCAGGTCGATGGTGTCCAGCATGTTGCAGCCCACCTTCTCAGCCAGGGCTCGCGTGTACTTGGCCGGCTGGTAGTTGACGGCCCAGCTGGACAGCGCTGTGCCGCTCTGGATGATGGCTTTCTGGAACAGATCTGAGATTGGAGATGGTATTAGTAAAGCACACACGTGAACAAAAGCATGGACATTTCGCTTACCTTCCTAAAATAATGGTCATTTTTTCAGGTTTTTCAGAAAACACAAAAAACTTAACACAAGCTGCCTCTAGACACTGAACAACAGGCATACTGTAATACCGGTCAAATTATGTTATGATTACTAATAGCATGTTCCAGGGAGATTTTCATTGACAAAAATGCTAAATTGCTAGCTTAAATTCTAGCTTCAAAATGCCATCTTGAAAAGCTTGTCAAATTGCCTACGTCACATTGTCTTGTTATCAGAGGTGGCCAGTATCTTGAGGAGATGATTTAGGCAAGAAAATCATTTTTGTCAAATATTTTCAAAAGGACACAAAGAAGGTTTTGGGGTGTTATTCCAAATGCGAATCTTGTTTTCCCTCAGCCGCTGAAGGGGTGTGTCTGTGTTGGATTGGCAGCACTGACAGGCTGAGTCCCAGCAGGGAACCAGAGACAAATAAACAAAGTTGTGCTGTAGCTTTACAAGCAATTGGCAAACAGAGTTTTGTTCGCAGTGGTTTTAAAGAGTAAGGTGCATCTAAAGTGACACATTTGACATTTGCAGGTATGTTTTTTTCTTCTATTTAACGTGCTATAGCTGACTATCTAATTAGAAGAAATATCCTGCAAGCGGATGTCAGCAGTGCCCTTTTCCTCGGTGGGCGTCTCAGGCGCTTGTTTGTCTCAGCAGCTGTCTGGCTGTTTGTCAGTGTGAATGCTGCCTGGTAGCATTACTGCTTCATGCAAATACAAATGATTTAGGCTGTATGGACACAAACTAATGGCAACCAGTTAATGAAAAGGGACCAGGTTTAATCATGGAACTGTCCCGTTAATCTTTAAATATCACGATACAAAGCCAGTCGGACACAGAATTCTTAAGCTCTGTCTCCTGTCACACCAGCATACAAACATGTCAAGGCGAATCAAAGGGTGATTCAGAATATTGACGTTCCATCGTTGTGTCCCTAATGAACAACCCGCAGCATAAAAGATATTTGCTGCGTATATAGCAACAACACCGTGGGCATATTTCACATCCTGGAATATTCATAGCACAGCTTCACAGACTGCCAATCAGCAAGTAGGCCACAATGCACTAGGAAAGCTGGAGTTACGTGTTTTTTTTTGTTTTGTTTCACAGAGTTCTATTTATACTCATGCAAACACACAGTGGTGGTGACTCAACCAGGCCGACTTGAAAAGTATGTTTGGAGCGCACAGCAGACAACTCCCACAAGGCCTGGTTAGCAGTGTAGGAGCTGTTACTGCTGCTGCTGTTAGTCTAATGCGGAAGATCAGTTAGACTTACAGTCAAAATGAACTACAAAACTACACACAAGAGTGACTGAGTAATGATCTTGGTATGTTGCTGATGGGTCCTCTGTCTTCCATGCAGCTTAACAAGAGCAGAGCTCCATTTTAGAGGAGAACACTTAAAAAGAATCCAGATCACAGAGAATGCTCGGCAGGGCACGGTGTGTTTTCTACTCTCTCCGCCATGATTGATGTCCATCAGAACACGAGGACTTTAATCTAAATGTAAAGTAAGACGTTTATATTCCCTCGAGTCCACCGTGAAGAAAAATGAAAGAGACCTTATAACTGCAACAAGCAGCAAGATAAAAAAGGTTGATTTTGTGGGAAGGGGCATTTTTCATTCCACAAACCCTGTATTAGTCACACAGAGAAAACAATGAGCTGAGAACTACAACATCACTGTCTGGGTTCCAATCCTCCAAATCCTCTTTTTCCTGACAGATGGGTTTCAACCGTTGCATGCAAGTTGCAACTAATCATTTGTGAAAGCCAGAAAGAGAGCAACCTTTTTCTCTTCTGTGTCCATTAATAATACATTTAATAAAGATGCAAATACAGTATCATAATTCAGAATCTAGCCTCCATCATCTAATGCGTTCAGACTGAGGTGGAATACACACTTGAATAAACACATACTTTAGTTGCTGTCCCGGGTGGTGATCCAAAAGGATGTCATGAGAACAGGCTATTTTAATTACTGATCAGTGCCTTCTTGCTACTGGAGTGATGTTTTCTGTGTTGGTGCTCATGCCATGTTTAATGAAGCTGAGCGGAAGTTCACTCAGGAAGACTCTGTATAAATATTACATATTCTTCATCCTGTTGCTGCAGTTTGTTCTGTTGTTAATGTTGTGAAAATATATCACTCAGTCCAGTTCTTTGGGATTTTGAAAACATTGAAATATGAAACAAGGAGGGCCGAGAAGAGATTTCTTCCTGACGGTGGTACTGAAGTTAAGCAAATTATTATCTATTAATTATTATTAATTATTATGTGTCTCATGCACAACTAGCAATATATCGTGACAGTTTAAGAAAATATCACAAACGGTTATTTTAGTTTCTGTGAGTTATATTTTTTTAAAAGGTACTGAACCTTTAAATCAAATGAAACCAATGCTCCAGAGGTTACTGTGTGGCCCATGTACCAGAGCACCCGTAGATACACACACAAATATATATATATATATATATATATATATATATACGCGTATATATATATACATATATATATATATATATGTGTATATATATATATATATATATATATATATATATATATATATATATACACATATATATATATATATATATATATATATATATATATATATACACATATATATATACACATATATATATATATATATATATATATATATATATATATATATTGCCTGTGGGCCAGCAGACGTACCTTCTGAGTAATGTGAGAGGGTGAGCAGGCTGACGCACGACGCTCCGGCGCCAGAGCCAAAGATGGTCACTCTCTTTGGATCTCCTTTGAAGGCCTGGATGTTCTCTTTGATCCACCTGAGAGCCTGGATCTGATCCAGCAGACCGTAGTTGCCCTTGGCTGCCTGGTCTCCTGTGCTTAGAAACCCTGGATTGATGAAAACAAACAAGAGACAAAAAATTATAATTTCAACAAAAGGTCTTTGACATAAATTGAATCAGAATTGAGATCGACAAACATGGACCCTTCACTGTTACATTACATTGGTGAAATGAAGGCACTTCAGCGCTCGTCTGAATTCATCTGGCAGGTCTTCAGTATTTTATGAAAGTAGCACTGTCTCTGTGTTTATTACCATGAGACTTGTACTGAGCTTTTTGAGTGAGGTCTGACCAGTAAAAAGTGTCTTTCTTTGCTAAATGAACAGGATAAATCCTGCGTGAGCACCCAGACGTCGTGTGCACGTTGATAACAATTGTGTGTTTGAAAGACACATCTTCCTCCTCTGTGCCATACAGCTCCATTGCTGTCTCAAAACTATTATTAATACATCAATGAGCACTGGGTGACATGTTCCTTCATTACCACGAGCACATGTTTATTTTGACTCAATGCCACGTACACCATACTACTGCTAGAAATAAACATTTAGACACTGGAGCACATATGAATCCGCAGCTGGAAATAGTCATAAGAAAAGCACAATTATTTTTATTTGAGTGATATTTTCTAAAAACTACTTGTTTACGGTAATAATGAGCCTCTTTCATTAATTTAATTATTATCCATGAGCTGTTATGTTTTCAGTAGAACCAATACAGACACGAGCACTGAAGCTGCTCATCACTTCCTGTTTAGACACCATCGTCAATGCAAGATACGCCAAAAAGGTATTCTTATTTACTGTCTCTCATAACTGTATTCTTTCTACCATCGATAATTCCTCTACATAAAACCCTGGACAGTAAAATAATGATCCTATTTGTAAGTCGTTCAATATTGAGATCTGCTGCCTCAAGTGCCAACATGCAAAGAGTCAAGTATGCAAACGCCTTGGATTTGATTTCGCCCGTGGCTCCAGAAATGGTCGGCCAATCGGGATGCCTCCCAGTCCAGTGCCAGACCAACCGGCCTGGCGGCGGGTTCAACATCCCAAACTTGTTGACAAATTAGCAAATGCGCCTAAACCCCATTAAGTGGCTTTCTAAACGCCGCCACGGCGAGGGACTGGCGGCTCGTCTCGTGCCAGGCCTGTGAGCGCCCGGCCAAGCCTGGCAGCGACAGCCGGCACCAAGACCGAGGCGGTGTAAGTGACAAATGGGATGAGGACTGCTGGGTAAGAAAGGGGGAAAAGAGGAGAGGTAGCCTGTGGCTCTCTGATGGAGAGCAGATCCGGTTTGTCATGGTAAGGTGGAGGGGATGATAGAGAGGAAAGAAGGATTACAAGGCCTCTGGCAGCCTCAGACACCCTAGGGTGACCCCCGGCCTTCTCACTCCTACGGCCTTCTCTTCCTCTTCGGTTACCCCTGTTTTTCTCCCCCCTCTGATCTCTCACCTCAAAGGAGCCGAGGTGAGCAGTATGCCTGCCGGGCTCTCCCCAGGATGTGTGAAGATTAGTCAAAGCTTCATTTTAAATCATTATGTCCCGAAAATAACTAAGCCTACGGCCAAGAGATACATTATGGACACCATCAGAAAAACACAGACGTATCAGAAACCTAAGAGACCTACAAAAAGAGCCCTAATATAGAATGATAAGAAGCATACAGATTGTGTATTTGATCAAATAAACCTGTACAGATAGGATCTCTTCTCTATCAAAACTAGCATTTGAAAGGGTAAGATATATTTGACTGATTCTTAACACACTGTAGTATAAATACGTTTTTTATACACTATGACAATTTACACACTAGTAGCTTTCTTGAGTCAATTTATTTCTGTTATGCAGTTGGATAACAGAAATAAATTGACTCAAGAAAGCGATTTCCGTGCATGCAGATTGTGTGTTTGTAAGGTCATTCAGTGCATTCAATGAAGGCCTGCTGTATCTGCATGATGATATGCTGCTGTTACAACAATATGAATATTGAATGAAACTGCTATTTCCAAGGTCAAGACTTCCAGTTCAAATTCCAAGTTCTCTCTACCTGAGCACTGGTGAAATAGAAAGTGAAGAAATGATGCCCAATGTCAGAGCTGGAGCAATTGTGTGCTGTTCTACCTGTCACTCAACCAGTGCATCAACCTTAACAGAACATGTATGGAGAGAAGAAATGTAGCTATTACACGTTTGGCCAGAATCTGATAGACAGCCCATCGCTGTATTTTGTTTTCTCAGTTCCTGCTGATTCAACCCATGCTGTGACTGACACTGTGCTCTCTCACGGAGCCCTTCATCAACAACGTGGCTCTGGGGGGCTTTAAACCCTCACCTCCCCTAGTTCTATTAATTCTGCCTTGACAGGGTGGAGGAGCTAATGTAGGTCATGACAGAGTACAGAGGGACACAACCAAGAGGTCTGAACACGACCGGGGCAGGAGGTCTAAGGTGTGATCGCACTAATTCATATTTTAACCTGTTTTAAGTGGAGCAGTGACTGGAAGATGATATATTTTTATTGAATTAGCCCTGCCTGATGGGGGCATATCTGGTGAAACACTACATGGTGTTGAGTGCATTGTGGTAGTGGTTTTGGAAATTGAAAAAAGAAACCTATAACCTTCCCTGAACATGGGAATGCATCAATTATGTATGTCATAACAATAGCCAGACTAAAACCTTGTTAACATCAGTATTCGGACAGAGCTTAATTCCTCCAAACCTGCAAAACCTCCTGGATAAAGATCAGGATCCGTGGGATCAAATTGAACAAGTTGATGAAATGCTGGCATTTTGGAATACAAGTGATTTTCAGCCGACAGCAGAAATGAGTTAGCAGAGCCCAGTCCTGCAGCTCCATGTGCAGCAGCTAAACTGATCAATCTGCACTAAACATCTCGATTGAAATTTAAAATGAGATTTTACCAAGTGCTGAAAATACCATGGGCGTGTTATCTAAAGGCCACAGCGTGTTTTTTTTACACAGTGTGATGTTAAAAAGTAGCAGCATCAGATGGCAGCAAAGCAGTGTGAGTGACACAAATGACATGGAGTAAAATGGCACGGCGGCTCGATGGACAGGCGGAGAGCCGGCAGAATGCTAGCTTTGTTATCTTCTTGTAGATTTAGGCATGCGTCAACGTAACAGATCAAATTGGGACTAATCAGCAAATTGTCACATGACCGACACTTTAAATACAAAAAAATAGTATTCTTTTTGTCTATTTAATTCTAGAAATGATAGCACATTCATAAGTTGGTCGCTGGCTCTACCTACCTCTTTAGCATCAGTTTTGGACCTATTCACTTTGTGACTCAGAGACGGGGGGCAGTTTCCTCTAGTAACATGCGTTGTGTCTTTTCAAAATAAACTTCCGTGGTCATGGGAAAAATACAGGTCCCGCATGTAACATGTATAATGTCTTTTCAAAATAAACTTTACGGGAAACGTACAGGTTTGTGCTCAATACATTCATAGTGTCTTCAAAATAAACTTCCCATTTCAGAGGAAACCTAGAGTTTGTGCTATTTACATGCATACAATATAATTCTTGTCATATGCATTGAATGTGTTGAAACTCTGGTATGTATCTATTTTTTTCATAAATGTTTTAGTTCACAGGAGACCAACAGTTTCCACTTGTTACATGCACAGTCTTTTCAATATACAATTGATTACATATCCAGTAGGATAACGTTGTTTTTATGTTTTCTTTCCCTCCCTAAACAACATAGCTAGGTCTAGGAAACAGACCCAATCTTTACCGCAGCTGAACCAAGTTTGTGTTCAAATAAGTGTTCGTTAGGTAAAATAACTACGCTGTTAAGCAACTGCGGTTTTAAAAGTCCAGAATATATGAAACACAACTACAGTGCAACAACTCAACATTCCTAGAACAAAGTCCAGGGTTTGTTTGACTCATACGTCCTCCATGTTTCACTAGTTCAGCTAAGTAAACGCTCTGGCCCTTGAATAATAATGAAAATCTGGTGCGTCTCATGCAGACGGCTCAGTGCTGCGGGGCGTTGACTTAACTGCATTACTGACGCAATGGGAGTGAGACCAGGTTAAGAATGTAAGTTTATGTTCCATGCAAATTATTGCAATGAGTTCCACGTAAAGAGGAATACAGATTTTGAATGTGGACCCTTTTATAAGATTGGAAATGTAGATTGACATTGCATATTGAGTTATCTGAATCAGTATCAGGAAAGGAAAAGTTGAATTGGTGGCTGAGATAAAGTTATGTCTCCATCAATCACATCACACATTATACTGTTTTACACTTGACAACTTAATTGGACAATTTTGTGACTAAACATGACTAAAAGTGACTGAAGAAACAAATTCCAAACCCAACTGACAACAAGACCCTCCATTCAAAGTGTAACGCTGTCTTTTGTACTGAGGTTTTGGGTGATTTTTATAGGGATACGGACTTTTTCTGCTTGGAAGCACTCAGCTCCGACATGAGACATCATCAACTGGGCATAAAAGCTCAAACAAACACCCCGAGAGTCCTCATTCAGAGGCAGATTAATTGTGAGTGGAGCAGCCAAAAGCCTTCCTCTTCTTGTGTCTCAATCTGGGAAAGAGATGGTTGTCATAGCAAACATAAAATGACATCAAATAATCTGCGCACATTTACTTCATCCATCACTCTTGTTCAGCAGGAAGGGAAACAAGAAGAGGTCCTTTATCATGCTGTCCTATGGAGAGGCAGAGCTTGACAACATGACAGTAATAGAGCTTGATCGTGCTCCCTGTGAGAAGATAATCTCTCCCACAGCTCCCAGATAAAATGTTAATTATCAAAGGGAATGATGGGATAGGAATGGTTTGGGATAAGGTCAGCTCATCCACACTCAGAACTAGAACCTGTCAGACCCACCCGGCCGGGTCAGCTGAATCCCAGGGATGAGGGAAGGTGAAGCGGAGACAATCAAAGCCGGGCGTTTTGTCGCAGCTGAGGTCTGTAATTAGGCTGAGGCATTAAAGCCCACGCGGGGCCGCCTGGCGTTAAACACAACCTTCCCGCCTGGCAGCGTGGCGGTGACACAAACACGGCACAGCTGTCACAGGGCGACAGCCACGCCGGTGCATTTGAGGGTCACATCATGTGGAAGCTTTTGGATGACAGCGGAGCAATGAGTCACACTAAGAGTGACATCATGATAATGACTGAAAAAGACAAATGTGGACATTCCCCAACAACTTCTCTTTTTTTTTCTTTCACTTAAGCTGCAGATTAGCTGTGGTTGGCTAGGCGGCGTCCTGTCTCCACACGCTGGACAGATTTGAGGGTATTTTAGAGGATGACACCAGTGTCATTTTTTTCCCATCATCATTAACGGCTGTGAAAAAAAAACAAAATGTATTTGCCGGTGATTTGCAGGTTCTCCTCGCCTCCCAAAGCCGCCATGAAGAGGAGCTCACAGAGCCGCCTCGCCTGATGCCATCACTCATGTTCAACAACACGTGCTCTGCAGTCTGTCTTGCTGTGACTTTATTATGCAGCTAATTACCAGTTTAATGGGACTATTTTAACTTTTGTCCCATTACTGTGAACAGTTACTTACTTCTGGTGGGAGTGAGGAGGAAACACAGCGGAAGGCTTAATGGAGGTGAAACACACAGTGGTCTCCTCATTCTTCCGCTCACTGTGAGATATAGAGATGCAGTGACTCAAGAAGTCATGTTTGGTACTGATATTTTCTCATAAAACATCTATATAAAAAGTGAAAGGTGTTCCTGAGGTTTCCGAACATTATTCTCAGATAAAAGAGTTTCTTCTGCGTCTATAAAGTTGTCATCGATCATTTAGACGATGACAACTTGACTACAGTAGACAGAAAACAGTAGAAACAGTGTCACCTGAAGGTATTCTGGTGCATTATTGGACCTGTTGCATTGAGGCAAAAGTTGAACCAGGACGTTTTGTTTGTTTGCTGGACCTCCAACGCACTGGCATCATTGAAATAAACGTTTGTTTGTGCATCATCTTTCTGAACAGAGCCATAAGCTTTCTTCTTTCTCAAAAGTGGTTTGAGTGGTTGGAAGACTATAAAAGCACTATTACAGTGCTAGTAGAGTCCATTTACTGCTGTTATGTCTGAACGAAGACATTCACCCCGTCTTTAACCCTAAAACACGAACCGGGGGATTTTCACCACAGCGATTGTGGTTACGTTATTTTCATTGTGTTGCTTTTGTCTGAGTTGTGTGGGTCTTTGTGTAGCTTCATGCTGCTCACTGACGTTATTGGAGGTGGGAGTGTCTTGTTGAAGGTTACTTTCAGGTAGGCGTGTCTTATTATTGAAGGTGGGTGTGTCTTATTGAAGGTGGGCGTGTCTCTTTGCTCCAATCCCAGTTTTTTTCAACAGGCACGTGTTCGGGTGATTTTCACCTGACGTTAGTGATAGAGGGTGAAAACATTTCGGATGTGTTTTAGGGAGACTTTTCCTTCACAGGACAAGACTCACAAAGAACAAGTTCATAGCTCCATTATTTATATTTTTAATCATGTTTTATTGACGATTCCCTAATTTTTCACCCGATTTTGAGCCTTTTCCCCCCCATAGTACCTGTTTTTGGTTTTATGAGAAGTTCTATAGGGTAAAATAAAAGAAGAGTACTTCAACTTGCCTTGTATTGTTGTAATTTAATATATTTTGATTTTTTTTTAACAGGTACATTATATCGGGTGAAATATACCCGACGTTAGTGAAGGTGTGACTATTTTTTGTGTTTCTAGGTTTTAAAGGTGATGCTCTTTAGTCTGCTGCCACTTCAGAACTTATGGTATTTAATGTTTGTTAACATTCACCATCCTTATCTGGACATCTGTAGTGAAACACAACACGCTATGTGGGTTAAGACTGTGTTACATTGCTGGGGTGTTAGTAATTACTTGGTGCTTAGTTTTTCACATTTCACTTTTAATTCAAATGATTTTCTCCATGAATGTTATCTCCTTACGGTTGAAAGGCTGTTTCAAAGCAGATTCAGCCTTTAAAACCCACCAAGGATAAATGTAGATGTACGTATAACCTCTACATTACCATGACCAATACAGACTCAACCTCTTTGTTTTTAATAGTAGCTATAGCCCTGCTCTTTATATTAGTAAAACAAAAATAAAAAGTGTTTCTCGTGACGTTTGCCTGTGATTGTCACATTGATGGGTTAAGACTTTTCATGGGTTTTAAAAGGGACGGACAAAAATAAAAAACTCTCTTGAAGGTCCCCGCAGATGAAGTCTAAGAGCCTTAAGGCAGATAACTAGACAGAGTGCAACAATACGGCTTTCATAACAGCTTGAATGGACTCAATCAACACAGCTCCTCCATGCTGAACATTCATATGTAATTGAATGCCACTCACACACAGATGTTGCCAGATGTAGCTTAATCATTTGGGGGCATTGTTTGAAGTAAATAATATAATAAATATGCTATCTGGGTGTTTGTGATTTTTAGTGAGCAGCTCTGTGATGAGATAGGACTTCTCTCCTGATAACAAGTCTTCTCTTGTTGTTTACTTCGACACTGAGATGTTTGTCTCGCAGTATCAAAGGAAACAACATCCTGATCTAGGACAAGCCTGCTAATCTATATAAGTATTCTGTGTGTGTGCGATGGTGACAGTATCACAGGCTGGTGAGGGTTCTTACACCAGGTACCATCAGCTCTTAAATCCAGATGAGATGCTGGTCACCACTCACATAAAGACTTATTCAGGTCTTAACGTAAAGCTACTACGAGGAACTTTCATTCTGGCTGGTTTTTGTGTTTCCGACTACCAGATAAACTTTAGAAAACTGCTCTTTTTACTGCAGCAGGGTCTGACATTGGGGGGTCTGACATTGGGCACAGTCCTGGTTCTTGTTCTCCTGGGCCTCCCTTCCCTTCAGCTGACCCAGCAGTACAGCCTGTGTCTCCAGCAGCATGTGATGAAGCTCTGCTCCCGGCCAGAGGAAGAGCTACTACTGCCTGGCAGGTGAAGACAGAGGCACCGCTGGAGCTTCTGGTGAATCTGCATGATTTTTGTCAGATTTGCACCAATGACTTGCATTAAGAATGATTCAGAAATAGATCATCTATCGGTGCTGGTGTTGTTTGCTTCTGTAGGTCATACACAGGCTTCAGTGTTAAACTAAGACTGTCTCTCACAGTAACTTGAAGTAAAAGTACCAAAGTAAAATTGATGGCATTACTTAATAAAGTCCGGCATTCAGTTTAAAGACAATAGTATTCGCAAACTGTAAAGTGTGAACAAAGCAGAGTGTAATATTATGACATTGTTCCAGCACTAACAAACTGCTATATATATATATATATATATATATATATATATATATATATATATATATATATATATATATATACACTCACCTAAAGGATTATTAGGAACACCATACTAATACTGTGTTTGACCCCCTTTTGCCTTCAGAACTGCCTTAATTCTACGTGGCATTGATTCAACAAGGTGCTGAAAGCATTCTTTAGAAATGTTGGCCCATATTGATAGGATAGAATCTTGCAGTTGATGGAGATTTGTGGGATGCACATCCAGGGTACGTAGCTCCCATTCCACCACATCCCAAAGATGCTCTATTGGGTTGAGATCTGGTGACTGGGGGCCATTTTAGTACAGTGAACTCATTGTCATGTTCAAGAAACCAATTAGAAATGATTCGAGCTTTGTGACATGGTGCATTATCCTGCTGGAAGTAGCCATCAGAGGATGGGTACATGGTGGCCATAAATGGATGGACATGGTCAGAAACAATGCTCAGGTAGGCCGTGGCATTTAAACGATACACAATTGGCACTAAGGGGCCTAAAGTGTGCCAAGAAAACATCCCCCACCATTACACCACCACCACCACCAGCCTGCACAGTGGTAACAAGGCATGATGGATCCATGTTCTCATTCTGTTTACGCCAAATTCTGACTCTACCATCTGAATGTCTCAACAGAAATCGAGACTCATCAGACCAGGCAACATTTTTCCAGTCTTCAACTGTCCAATTTTGGTGAGCTCTTGCAAATTGTAGCCTTTTTTTCCTATTTGTAGTGGAGATGAGTGGTACCCGGTGGGGTCTTCTGCTGTTGTAGCCCATCCGCCTCAAGGTTGTGCGTGTTGTGGCTTCACAAACGCTTTGCTGCATACCTCGGTTGTAACGAGTGGTTATTTCAGTCAAAGTTGCTCTTCTATCCGCTTGAATCAGTCGGCCCATTCTCCTCTGACCTCTAGTATAAACAAGGCATTTTCTCCCACAGGACTGCCGCATACTGGATGTTTTTCCCTTTTCACACCATTCTTTGTAAACCCTAGAAATGGTTGTGCGTGAAAATCCCAGTAACTGAGCAGATTGTAAAATACTCAGACCGGCCCGTCTGGCACCAACAACCATGCCACGCTCAAAATTGCTTAAATCGCCTTTCTTTCCCATTCTGACATTCAGTTTGGAGTTCAGGAGATTGTCTTGACCAGGATCACACCCCTAAATGCATTGACGCAACTGCCATGTGATTGGTTGATTAGATAATTGCATTAATGAGAAATTTAACAGGGGTTCCTAATAATCCTTTAGGTGAGTATATATATATATATATATATATATATATATATATATATATATATATATATATATAGCTGTCAACACAAAGTGTCAGCACAGCAACAGGTAAAGAGTCTGACATTAAAGTGAGAGCAGAACACTGACTACTTGAAACCATCAAAAGCATGCATTGGATATACATCGCAGCGAGAGGAGTCTGCTGCGTGTTTTAACTCAAGCTGCCTAAACGGTTTGAACTCATTCAGGCAGCATTTAAAATGCAGCATTGAAGAACAGTATAAACCATAAGGCATCATTGCCATTGAATGTGTTGAGGCCTTATCATGCAGAAGGTCTGTGTGTGCCAAAACATAGTTGTAGTACTAATTAAAAACTAATAAATTATTCTTACATGAATTAAAAATCACTCCTCTTTCAGTGTAAAAGTGTAATTCAGTGATTAAGTGGGTTCAGTGATCCAAAGTATTTAAAAAAAAATGAACATCATGGGTCAAGCTGCAAAAACAATGGATCCTACATTACCCATAATTCAACTTGATAGCATTGTTTCAATCTGCCCTCCTTTGCAGATGAACACCCACATCTTTCAAACTCTATACTCCGGACACATTGGCTCTGTCTTACATTTGCATGTGGAGGCGTTCACAGGGCCATAGTTCACTTTAGCTACACAGCTGAAGGTGGAAATACTCTAAATTGTACTATAAATAATAATACACAGTACAGAGCATCTATCATTCACTACTCACATGCACCTCATATGCTAAATGCATATTTAGGAAATGTGGACATTAGACATAATTTGTTCTTATATTCTATAATGAATAACACCAGCTGTGAAATTATTGGAAAGAGCATCAGTTTTAAAGATTGAAAATCAGTTTTCCTGTTTCCTGTCTATATGCTATATGTGCTAAACACATCCCGATCTATGCACTGGACTGACAGAGATGGAATGGATATTGATCTCCTCATCTGACTCTGGGTAAGATAGTAATCAGGCATATTTTTCAAAAATATAAGAGTGTTGCCTTAAAATTCAAACTCGACAGGCAAAGGGGAAATCAGATTTCCTCTGTGTACCACAGCTGCATTTTAATTGCAGGTGTAAATATAATCCTGCTCCCTGGAGCGTAACACTGAGCCCTTTTGGTTTTGTGACCAAAATTCTAAAGAGATTTGGATGAGAGCTTCACTCTGCAGGAGCATGCAGACATGGTGCATGGACACATGAGGGCATTCAGCTGGTGGAATGGTTTCTGTCTCCACTGCACGGTGACAGTTCACCACAAAAGCATAAGAAATATGATTTATCTTTCCTGGAGTGGTATTCATTGTCTAGATTGTTTTTATATCCGAGGTAGAATGAAGGTACTGGTATCCTGTGAAACTAGATAACATGAGGCCTCCATTAGCATGTTATGGTGATGCTGCTACTCCATCAAGCTGACAGAGCTGCCATGGAGCCCACACTGTCACTAACTGCACTCCATGAGTACATATGCGTTTTACAGACATATATTGGGTGTCAAATCAATTTTCTTTTCAGCGAGACCATTTTTTTCAAACTTGACCTCACTGTATAAAATTACCTTTTGTGACATCTCAGATAATCACATGCTCATGAAACTTTACAACCACACAACTACCTCGACCTTCAGAAGATGGTATATTGACAAGAAGAAGATTTCTGAGCAGCTTCCAGAACACAAGTGCTAATTATCCAAAAAAATGCAATTCATATTTTTGATACCAAATCACATCATGTATTTTTCTATATGGTGTTCCTCAAGGTTGGGGTCTCTTAAGGTGGTATTTCTAAGGTATTTTTGATCATTTTGATCAATTCTCAAGTAAATCTTGCACCAAATCTGTGAAACAAATAGTTTCAACCCCCATATGAAAGAGTATTGAAATCATATACTTGCATCATTATATTCTAAGCCTGTACACACTCTAAATGGATAGAAAGACTTGACACAAAATGCTTAACCTCAAATGAATCTTCAGGTTCCAAGCTCTCACATGATGTTCATCTCTTCTCTGTGGAATGTACTGCTATCTCCTCTGAAACATACCGCCTCCCTCACCCCGTAAAAGACTAAACATGAGTCTATCTATGGTGAAGACGAGTAGAAGAGGTTAAACAAGCTCACTTGGCTTCCTCGTTGCCTTGAGAAAAAGACTTCCTGGGAAAGAGAGAGCGAGAATGTGCCAGAGAGATATTGTGCTGTAGCGAGCCCCTCTCAGCTGTGGAAAAGTGTGATTGGTCACACATCCATTCAGCCCCTCGATAAACCTGCGTATGTTCATTACATTCTGCAGAGCTAATTAGAATCTATTTGACATCCGTGGGGAGACGTTTGCACAGCTTGCAGAACTGCGCAAACAATTCACGGACACAAGCAGCCGCGCACACTGCAGGCATTTTATGTGGGGAAAGATGCAGTTCCAGTACTTAAATAAAGCATGTGAGTCTTCTTGACTTGAAACGTCTCATTAGACAGAGCTCTGCATGTAATGAAGCACTTTGGGCTAGGATTCCTCCTTAAACAATATAGGCAGGCCTGACAGCCCAAATGTATTGTTGTTCATTTGAATCCTCTGACTGCTGACTCAGCTCCTCACTGAAGTAACACCGAACCCGAGGCTTGTTCATTCTGATATTCATCTCCAGCTGAGTTTGGACTAACACAAGTAGGATAGCAGGTCTCGCCTCGAGGCTTTTAACTTCCGAGGCGCATACTCCAAAAATACATTTACAATTAATCAAATGACCAAAAAGCAGCTGACACACAGGGGGAGATGGCTTCCCACATCCGCCTGCCACTTTGAGAACCTGGCATCGATAATAGCAACTGGATCTTCATAATTACCAATAATACTGAACTGTGTCTAATATAGTCTATAGTATATTAGACAGTTCAGTCTTATTGGTAGTTATGACATAGCACCTAATACTATATGTGTGAGATCTGTATCTCCAAACTACAATAAAACTATTTACTCATTCTTGTTAATATGAGAAGTTCATATTTAAGTATAATAAAATGTATACATAATAGTTTCCTAATTACAAGATCTAATAATAATTATTTAATAATAATAATATATTTCTTATGACTATGAGATATATGTTCCCTGATAAGACTAAAACACAAAAGACAAATCCAAAATCATAAAATATGATAAATAATAATAAACATGACAACTTAACTTATCGGACACATTTTTTCTCATAATCATTGCTGATAGTAGTTAAAGCTCATGACATATGATGTGTATATGTGTATTTCATAATTATGGGACATGTATTCCATAATTACAGGGAAACAACTTCAGTATCTTGAAAAAACGTTCGCAGGACGTTGCTAGAAATTCTTGTAATTATGAAATATGTTTCCTATAATTAGGAGAAGCAGATCTCATTTCTTCTTATGGTAATTTACAAATACAGAACTTCTATCTCTAATTACAAGCTAAAGATCTCATAATCCTAAAATAATGAGTTTCCGCATTTATATCAGACACTGTTTTTGTAATTATAAAATGCCACATATATATTTCATAATGAAATCCAGTAGTGAGGATTAAAAGAAACCTTCAGAATTCGGTATATTCCAGAATTCCCTGAGCAATCTAATAGATATATGTTTTCCAGTAATCATGAATGTATTGACTGAATGAACTCCAACATGCACCATGTTGGAGTTCAAGTTGTAATGTAGAACATTTGAGACTCATTTTACTCTCAACCCGTTTATGTGTATTACATTATGAGGGTGATTATGAGGGAACATGGCAGCAGAGAGCAGGAGTGTCGCAGTAGGAATAATTGGTTAGTAACCGGTCCTGTTCAGACGCAGCAGGAAATCCACAGTTCAGTATCACTGCTAACGAGCACAAACCCGCCGGATCACCTTGAGGAAACGGGAGCCACAGTCTCGTTTTGTCACATTCCAATGCAGAGTGTGATGGCGAGATCCCGAGGCTTGTGCCTGCCCGAGTGTTTGTCACTTCATAAATGTCAGCGGAGTCGTCAAACTCAGACCATGTGTCAGGCCGAGTCAGAGCGACTTCCTTCTCCTCCTCCTTTCCTTCTCCTCCTTTCCTTTTCATCCGTGACGTTAGGCCCGAGGCGCGGCTGCTGCAGCTCGACACCCACATCATTAAAGCCTCGTCACGGGCCGGGACACGTGACGGTGCTCACTCACTCACTCACTCCTCACTCACTCCTCACTCCTCAAAAAACACACACAAAAACTCTCTCACACAGACACTCACAGACAAAAAAACACACACAAACACACACACTCATGCACTCTCTCACACACACTCACACACACACACAAACACACACACACACATGCACTCTCTCACACACACTCACACACACACACACACAAAAACACACAAACACACACACTCTCTCACTCTCTCACACACTCACACACACAAAAACACACACACTCATGCACTCTCACACACACTCACACACACAAAAACACACACACTAATGCACTCTCTCACACACACTCACACACACACAAAAACACACTCACTCACTCACACACACACACACACACACACACACACACACACACACTCTCTCTCACACACTCACTCCTCACTTCCCACTCACACACACAAACAAACACACACACACTCCCTCACTCTCACTCACACACACACACACACACACACACACACACACACACACACTCACTCACTCACTCACACCCCACTCACACACACACACAAAACACACAAACACACACAATCCCTCACTCTCTCTCACACACACAAACACACACTCTCAATCTCACGCACACAAACTCACACACACACACACACACACACACACACACACACACACACACACACACAGGATGGTAGGAGACTGACGGGCCCGATAAAGGATCTCTGACAAAGCTCTTGCCCAACAGCAGCCGGTACAGGAACAGGGTGTGTTCCCCTCCAACATATTACATATTTTACCCCTTTGACTCTCACCCACTCTCACCCGCCTCCCGTCTCCCGTCTGACTTGAGTGGGGATGTCAGCCCCCTCTTAGTTTTCCAAATTGCTCCCGAAACCTAGCCAGCCATGGCAGATCTGCATTTGGCAGAGGACGGAATGAGGGCACACGGAGAGGAATAAGTTTCCAAAAATGAAACATGGAGATGTTTCTTTGCATGATGCCCCCGGGAAACGGGCTTTTTAAACAGGGTAAAGGAGTCACTTAGTCATACTGTCGAATTAAAGCCGACCTTCAGGATACTCGTGCAAGGACGAGGAGGCCATTTCCAATGATTGGATTATTACTGCATCAATGTATGTCGGCATATTTATGTCTGAACCAGTCTCTGTGATGGAGTGCACATGAATTTAGAGCAAAACGAGAATTCAAATCAAAGACCGAACGGCACACAACATGAGAGGTGGGCGTGACCAAGTATATTTATTAGAGTACTGTTAAACACAGATTCACTCTGATACACTTATATTCCTTTGTTTCACTTTTTTGTCTTCCTGCAGGTAGGTTCAGGTACAGGTGGTAGAGGTACAGGTACCAGTACCAGTACCAGTAGGTACAGGTGGTGCAAGTGCAGACACAGGTACATACACAGTGGGTACGGGTATAGGTACATGTACAGGTGGTACAGGTACAGGTGGTACATGTACAGTGGGTACAGGTGGTACATATACAGGTGGTATAGGTACAGGTGGTACAGGTACAGGTGGTACATGTACAGTGGGTACAGGTGGTACAGGTACAGGTGGTATAGGTACAGGTGGTACATGTACAGTGGGTACGGGTGGTACATGTACAGGTGGTACAGGTACAGGTGGTACATGTACAGTGGGTACAGGTGGTACAGGTACAGGTGGTACAGGTACAGGTGGTACATGTACAGTGGGTACGGGTGGTACATGTACAGGTGGTATAGGTACAGGTGGTACAGGTACAGGTGGTACATGTACAGTGGGTACAGGTGGTACAGGTACAGGTGGTACATGTACAGGTGGAAAGCAGCTCGGTGAGCCGGTGATGGAGTCAGGTGACTGAGGCAGGAGTCTGAGGGCATCTGGTGGACAGGTAGAGAATGTCAATGAGTGGTTTTGGGGAAGTAGGAATGTGGCTGAGGTCGTTCTTCCTCTGATTTCCTTGCATGTTCTCTACTGATCTTCATTCTTTCTTCTCATTCCTTCTTGAAGAAGGAAGGAAGAAAATGAGGCTCCTGACCTATTTTTCTCCTCTTTCCATCATTCCTAACCATATGTTTCCCCCTCTCCTTCCTGTACTTTCTCTCTCTTCATTTTCATTATTCCTTAGCATTCCATCTTTTCTCTCTTTCTTTCTCCAACTTATCTGAATGCATAACAAATTCAAATTTAATTTCACCCAACGGGTGAAACTTCTCTTTAAATTGACCATTTACATTTTCCAATCTCAAGTAAAGATTGACTGCGAGGCTTTTACTTGTACATCATTTTCCCTGAGTGGTATTGGTGCTTTAACTTCTAAGGATTACAATATTTCTTCACTCGCTGTCATCTCGACACTTAACACTCGGAGGAAAACGGCAGCAAAGAAGGAAATTGCCGGAGATGTGAGTCTGCGGCATCGCCGGTGGACTTGGCAGGAAGGCTTAACAAGCTTTCTGCTCTGACCTCAGCTGTGCCAGCCCTCCTCGGACTCCTCGTACACAGCGAGGCGGGTATGATGAGTGTGACACAGCTGTCACAGGTATGAGCCTGTGTGTGGCAAATCCACCGACTGTGGCGAGGAGCGCGGGGAGGACAGGCGGGACGGAGGGAAATAATGGGGGGCTGAAGGGCGGTGGGGGATCTCCAGTCGGAGTGACAGCTGGGAGAGCCAGGTGACAGCCGGGTGACAGTGATGGAGGGGGCGGAGCTCCAACACACACTGCCATCAGGTCCCTGTAGGCGCTGCTGTTCTTTGCTGGCTTGAAGAGTTTCTATAGCGCTGAAGCAGGGTTCTTACACATTTTGACCAATGGATTTCCATGATTTTTCTATGGATTTTCCATGACTTTAACCTTTTAAGCACCAAGCCAAAGTACAGTACCCAGCATGCCCAAATTAGCCAATGTTTTGCCATAAAATAAGTAATTTTTCATTTTTTTAACCGAACGAAAACAGTTTTTTGACTGAAACTCCTTCCTAACATGCCAAAGGTTTATTTTATTGTGATTCTGATTCTTTAAGTCCTAATCTTTCCAAAAAAGATGCCGTATTAGTATGTGGGCTGTTGTTAAGGCCCTGAAGCATACAGTTTGAAAAACTCGGGGATCGCTCAAGGAGGCATTTTTGGGGAATCTGCCTCATGTCATGCTGGATGTTCATAGTTATGATTTTTTTTTTAGATATACATTTTTTTCACAAAAAAGTCATCATCAATCATATCAAATATTATAGTATTATAACTAATTGGGGGTTCCTAATGAGAACACGGGGGGAAAAGAGGTGCAGACCCCCATGGGGGTCTACCGAGCTTAAAAGGTTAATCTAAATTTCCATGACCAAACATTTAGTGAAATCTCGGTGTAAATATGAAAAAGTGAGAAAATGTAGTATTTAAATACAATGAGAATTCCAAAGCATACAGTATATCTTAAATGACACAAATGAAGGAGACAATGTTTGATTAAAAGAATAAACATTTATATTCTGATTCTGATAGATGCCTTTCTTTTAAACGCATATTAATTATTTCAAACTCGGCGTAAATGAACGACATGAACATATGAATATAACACATTTTCATGACTTTTCCAAAACTTTGGGGATTTTTTATTTTTTTTAAGGACTGTTCCAGGCCTGGAAATAACCATTTTAAAAATTCCATGACTTTTCCAGGTTTTCCATGACTGTATGAACCCTGTGAAGACACAGGGACTTGTGCAGTAAAAGCATATAATAAGCATATAATAGAGTGTTTATACTGTACTGCAGCATGTGGAACTACACTCACATGCACTTCCACAGTGAAACCCGACTACACCACTGAACACTGGACACACATCACTGCTCAGGCTAGATCTGGGTCACAAGTCATTAAATCCCCTTGTTCATCAGCTGCCCTCATACACACACACACACACACACACACAGAAGGGTGCGCACACACACATTGCAACCCACTCCCGCTAACTCACCGCATACCATCTGTCCTCCTAAAGCTGGGCTATCAAATCCAGCGGGTCTAGCAGGTCAACATCCACAGCGCTGCCAGACGCACGTGAAGCCGCCAGCTGACAATGGCCACGTCTCTGTTTACAGGGCCGCACGCCGCCGGGGATACGCCACCCGCTGCAGCTGGGGTTAACGCTTCATCACAACATCATGATTAACTGATGAGGATAATGTTTGCTAATGCGTTCATTTGTTATTCTAACAGCTTCTGGAAATGGTTTGTGAAACCTCTGTTGACATTATGGACCCAGATATTTGTAACATCTCACTAATGGTTAATAATTGTTTTGTAAACCGTCAATAAACGGTACTTGTATGACTAAAGTTGGAACTGATGATTATAATATCTTGTTAAATAGTAAATACTTTGTAAAGCATCTATACACTTCCATAAAGTGTCTTTAGTGTCCACGGTTATTAATTCATTGGTTTCTGGTCCATACATCGAAGTAATAGTTAGATATAAATAGTGTGTGCAACTCTCATCTATCTATCTATCCATCTATCATCTATCTATATTATGATGAATAATTAGCAAATATTTGTATAAGTATTTCAGTGTTAAACAATAACTACAACAACTCAAATGTAATTAACTCTTGATTTACCATTTAGGAATGTTAGTTTTTTATTATTAGTTGTTAGTGTTAACATGAAAACATTTATTTAAACTCTCTTAAAGCATAATTGCATCACAAATTAGTACACTTCATGGTTAGAAAAGTAGGGAATGAGAAAGTACTGAGCACTTTTCATCGTTGCTATGGGGGTTTTCTTTTAAAAATGTCAAGTGTTATTGTATTTTTCCGGACAGCAATGATCTTCCATAGAGGAACGCAACCTTACCATTCTTGGTCAGGCTGCTGGAGAATAGTCTCAGGCAGATGAATGTGACCATAAAAAGAAGAACAAATAGGTTTTCAGAGAGGCAGAGACAGGGAGAGACATGGGAGGTAGGATGTTCTGTAGAATAAGACTATAAAGAGCCTGGTGGGCAGAGCCGGACCAACAGAGATCAGGAGGAAACATGTCGGCTGGATGTTCAGATAAAACCCCAGAACAGCTGGTGTTTTTCCAGCCAGTATCTATACTGTCAAACTCCACCATGAAAGGCTTTAGTTGTTCTGATGTTCATTCCAACTTCAGAAAATCAATGAAGGGAGATGAGAAACTGACCTCCACAGCAGGACAAGGCGGACGGGAGTGCCAGCAGACGCTCTGTTAAAACAAGCATGTATTGGTTATGTCGAGCCACAGAGCCGTTTCTACAGACCCGGAGAACCCAAATCCAATTGCAGCCATGTTGTGTTTACTCTGACAGGTTTATGTGGAGGGTGAGGGTAGAAATTCTATATAATAAACAATCAATATTTGTGATTGCACATCAAATGAACTCCTGAGGACACTGATGACAGAGCGCTGTTGTCTTTGCCCTGACTTGCCTTTTTTCTTTTTTCTTTTTGGGCTGCGTTCCATCTCCTCAGCCATCGTGCCAAGTCGACAGAAGTGGGTCACAAAGCAGAGAGAAATGATATAAGTAATCAATATCGAGCAGACGTAGAAGCATGTCAAAGCAGCTGCTAATCCTCTTTGTTAAGAACTCCTCCAGGCAGCAGCTCCTCCAGGGAAGCTGACCGGGACATAAACCGCTTGATGCAGCATCTTCCACTAACGCTTGAAATCAATGCTTTATCGGAATATGTAAAAACATGTTGAAACAATTGCTACAGTGAGCCGGAATTACTTTTAGTCTTTTCCCCAAGAAACCTTTTCAGACTGATTTAATGCACTCTGAAATAATGGATCTTAATTGTCAGAGTGGCGAGCCCTGCTGCTTAATGCATTGAAGTTGCCATAGAGACCGCTATGAGAAAACATATTCTCTAATATTACATCTTGACCTGGGAAGACTTAAAAGCATTTTCGCAGAGTTCCTCTGGCTGCTTTTTGTAATTATCACAGATGAATGCAGTGAAGCGCAGCGGTGTGACAGGTGATCTCCTCTGGGTGCTAAGAGGGAACAGGACATCACTCATCCCAGGCACAGCTCTCAGTCATATGGGATGGATCCAGGTACTGTGGGACATCAAGTCACAGGATATTTTTAGAAAAAAAGAAAGAAAAAAAAGTCTTCCTAATTTACTGTTTGTGAAACTCAAATGAAAAAAAAGCTCTGATGCCATCCTTTTGCTTTTACATTCAAATTTGACTATAACTCAAATAATAGACATTTCTCTCCAAATTGCATAACACATAAAGTATGATGTCGGGAAGAGAAACACAAAAGCTGTCTAAATATGCTTTCAGCAAATGTATGCATATCCAAAATAATGTTCCAATGCTGCTGCGAGGAAAGGCAGATTTGTTTTGCTCTGCTTGGTGGATGGATGGCGGCCTCATGCCTCTGTTCCAGTGTGCAGCAGCCATTTCCTCCTGCCACAAGGGTGCTGGGGACAGACCCCTTGCAGTTCTTGTATGGGGTCAAAGCCCAGCGATGTGGAAACTGCCATTGGTAATTCAGGCTTCCTCTGGAGCGCTCCTCTCTGAAGGCGGGGCTTAAGGCAGCACTGACCTCAACTAAAAGAGTGTGTGAACTAACCGCCCTGTCGGTGCACCCACGAGTTATAGAGCTACTGCACGTCGAGGGCTATAAGCTGGATGCTTTTTGTCTTCACCCAAATGTCCGGAGCAGGAAAGCGAAGCTATATCCGCTTGGTGTAGTACCATGCTTCAGCATGTTGTGTTGAACGTGCGGCCCCCATCACTGAACAGCTGTTCATGTGCTCTATAAATATCACAGAAACGGCTGATGCTTTGTGCATCTCACGAGCCTGCAAGCAGGCAGGAAGAGTCCGTAGACACTGAACACAGGACTGGGGAAAAGGGTGGGGGTTTCGTATGTGTTGCCCCCGACCCCGTCTGCACCCTCTGAGCACGGTAAACCGACAGGAAGTGGTGAATGTGCAGTGTGTCTGCTGCTTGTCTTTTGACCTCAGCAGGGTTCGGGCAATTACTCTACCAAGTTTATGGCAGCGCATGCATTCGTTGCCTGTATGAGTTTAAACGAAGGATGATGTAACTCTAGTTCTAGCGGGTTAGTGGCAGTCGATATTAGGAGGTGAAATCTGTTTGGATAAGAGCTCTCCTTAAAACAAGCTGCACTAGAAACAGCGCTATAGGCTGTGCGATGAGAAAAAAAGGCTAATAGGGAAAAATAATTATAATACATGTAGTGTATTTGTGAAAAACAATTAAATTATAAAGTAGCTATAACTTTGTGATTCTGTTTAAGCCAGCAGTGAAGGCTTAGCAGGCCCTGAAGGCCCACGTGGCCTTATGGGTAAAGGCTGGTGTCTGTTTGACCCATCAGTCTCACCTCCTACCTGCCCTGTGTGGGTTTTTGCGGCATTTATACTTCCTGGTTTATGATTATATGGCTTACATACAAATTGATTTTGTGGGGTATCCGAATTACAGCACGTAGGTAGAGCAACGAATGCTGCATGAGAACAACAGCCTATTCCCATACCTCGCTCACTCTAATCCAAGGAAGGCCAGCCTGCAGATGAGAGAATTCAGTAATATCCTCTGACGGCAGCTTTTGCCCTCTTGCAAGTGGAAGGAAGTGTTGTCTTTGATGTACAAACTGTCTGCAGGATTTGAATGAAGGCATACTGAGCCTTTTTGCAAACACCCTGCTCTTCAGCCATAACAGCCAGCATGTGTGATGTTAAATTTCACAATGACGGTTGTGTGTTCACAGACACCTTTGAGTCCTCTGGAACGAAGCTGTCAAGCCAGGCGTCTCTCTCCGACGCTGTTTAGTGGTTCGCATCATGGCTGTTACCTCACTTGTCTTTCTGATTCCAGGGCCTGAGCCCAGTGACATGGTAAACTGTGCATGAATGTGCTTTGACAATGCAATGCTAATGTGACATATCAGATGTTACATCTGGATAATGGTTAAATGGTGACACAAAAAAACTAAATACTGAAGGAAAGAAAAGAGGAAAAAGAAAAACCACACTCTCTCTGAGAGCACAGCGTTCATTTACATGACTGTGATACAAGCAACTGATGTTTGAGAAATATATTATAGAAGTCTTTTTTTTACCCCTGAACAGAATAATAATTCCTACAAGTTAAACTACAAAATACATTGTCTCCCTAGGACCACATATACATGGATGGATTACTGAACAGGCCTACCGGGGGACAGCCCCAGGGGGCCACAGTCTCAGGGGCCTCTCTGGCCTTCACCTGCAAGATGTCACTCAAAAAGACATGTACCGCTAAGGGAAGGCCTCAAGAGACCACAAAGAAACATAAAACAACTACAAAGAGACATAAAAGACGACTGTGGCTCAGTGGTAGAGCAGGGTCGTCCTTCAGTCAGAGGATCGGTAGTTTGATCCCCGGCTCCTCTAGCCTATGGGATGTGCCCAAAATGTTTGTGAAAGAGTATGAATGTTAGAGTCCTGATGGGCAAGTGGCACCTTGCAGGTAGTCACGCCCATCAGTGTGTGATTGTGTGTGTGAATGTTAGATACTCCTGATGTGTGGCGGAGCCTTAGCCCCTCCCATCAGTGTGTGAATGGGTGAAGACTAGAGAAGAGCTCTACAAGTACAGGTCTATTTACCATTTAGATGGAGACCAAAACTACAAAGAGATGCAAAACATCTATAAAGAGACACAAAGTGACTAACAACAACTATGAAAAGGAGAAAAACAATCACAGACAAGAAATTGCTAAAAGATTAAAACACTTACACTGACACTGAGCCACTACAAAGAGACACAAACCCAGCGACAGATGTATACCAACCACAAAGAGGCAGAAAACAACAGTAAAAAACAGGCTAAACTACGCTAAGGTCTGTGTTTTTTGCTGCTATGTAGGAGAGGTGTCATGACACGCTCATGCACACGTAAGAGTGTTTTCTGATTTGACTCCCTTATTAAGAGGACAACATCAATGGATGACTTCCAAAACTGTTTCATAGTTGTGTTGAATCATTCTAAAAATTGGTTACGGTTTGGTTTGGTTCATGTTTATGTGAAGACAAATTGGTTAGATTTAGGGAAATATCAAGGTTTGAGATTTAGCTGAGGTCGGGGAAACTGAGGTTATGGTTAAAAGACTCCGCGGTTACAATGAACCACATGGTTACAGTTATGGATCCATGGTTTTATGAATAAAAGCATCCATGGTTGACAGAAGATGGAAAAACAGTCATCTTGGTTGAAATATCATCTTTCATGAAATGATAACTTCGATATTCTTCAACCCGGAGCCTATTTACCCATGTTTTGTGTCTAATTGACTAATAGGGACAATTTTTGAAACTAGTCCAGTATTGAACGGGAGCACTGCAGCCAGCAGCCAACAAAAGGGCTGTAATTGAATTAGGGCTGCAACTAACGATTATTTTAATAATCGATTAATCGGTTGATTATTTTTTCGTTAATCGATGAATCGGATAAAAAAGCAAAAAAGCATTAATTTCCAACCCTTTGTTCAAAAACAGAAGTGACAGTGCAAATTCACAGTACAAAACATGTTCAGAAAGCACAAACAGGTTGCTCCTTGAACATCCCTGAGCTGTTAATTAAACAAATTAAATTAAAATGGACTAACTCTAAAAACATACACATGTATGCTTTACATCTGCCTTTTTACTGTAATTGATCTCCTTGGAGCAGAGGTTGCTTTAGCATGCCCTGCTTTATCAATATGTATGAAACACTGGGTCAGAGGGAAGCTGTACTGCTCCTCTCACGTCTGTTTGGACCTCAACCTTCAGGCCCAGCTCCTCTGCATCAAGCTGTGCTACATATAGAGCGTCCTCTTCCTTAAACTATTTCATTCTGGGCCTCTTACGACCACGAAATGACGTTGTTTGCTAAGCCCAACTACGTGATTTGCTTCATTCTACTTTGAGTAAAAAAAACAACCTGCAGCCAGATCCGCCGGTGTGCCGATATAACGTTAACGAGTGACAGCGTGAACTGAACCAGACCGGGGGGTTACGGCATGTTTAACCACGTTAAGGTTTTTTACAAGCAAGACTGAACTGTAACGGAACATAACGGTACTTTAACGACAATACACAACCCAAACACGTTAGCTAACGTGATAGCAAGCTGATTAGCTTCCATTAAAAACAAGTTTGAGGGAAATGAAGCCGCTGTAGACATCTTAACGCTGATTGGCCAAGACTCGACACGTCACATCCAAGATGTTCTATTTTTGCTAAGATCACGATCTAAACGTTTTTTATTTCTCGACCACAAATGTGGGGATATGACAAAATTGTCTGTTCATTGTCTGATTTCACATCCTTTCTGTGATTAGATGTCAAACTTCCCGCTTCAAATACAATCAATGACTCATTTCTAGTTTGAAATGGTTGATACTGTTAACTCCTGTGGAGAGGAAGCGCTTGGGGGACGATATCAGTCAATCTTTGGAAACAAAACCTGGCTGACTAGACCACAAAGATGTTTCTGCAAAACAGCGTCCAAAATAAAACACAGAGCAGTATGTACACCGACTGGGATCACGTCAAAGTTTTAGTGGCACTGAGAAAGGAATAAAAGCTAAGAGAGGTCTTGTTCTGAAATTGTGTGTCATCACATTGTTCACTGTCGGTTTCATCCTTCCATATATCCTGTAAAAGGCTGTGTTTAGTGCCTATTGGCAAGCATTAGCATGCTAACACGTTAAACTAAGATGGTGAACATGACAAACACTATACTTTCTAAACATCATCACACTGATGTGTGCGTCCAACTGCTGCTGTAGCCTCCTAGTCATGGCCACAATCTTTCTGTGACATCAAGTTTTAGTTGCTTTACCTAACTGTAGATAAGACATTCTATGTTGATCATGTACGGGTATTGCAGGAATACGTTAATAAATAATTAGCGATGATCTTTTTTTATTGTTTTATTTATTCTACTAATCTGGGGTCTTGTAGAAATGTCAAGTATACAT